>NC_133028.1:18274305-18588333 GCF_048771995.1 Taeniopygia guttata | reverse complement strand
GTTTTATTTTTCATTAAAAATATTTTTTCATAGAACTTCTTTATGCTCTCTATTTTAACTACATATTTAGATTGATTTTCACTTTCAAAAGGAGAAATTTATGATGATAATTATATTAATTTTTATTAGTTAGAATAATTTTCATTAACAAGGAAACAAAACTTCCTGAAACAGAAACTTCTTATTAAAAAAAAAAATATATACTTACCAATTCTGGAATATCTTTAACTTTTAAGGGAACCTGAATTAGTCCCAGATGATTTCTGAAACTAGGCTGCTCTCCATTTTCATAATTTGGGTTTCGAAGATTCATCAGTACCTTAAAAAATTGTAGCTCTGTCACTTCTTGCTTAGATTCATAACCCTTCTCAACATTATCACCATTACAAACAGTACATTCAGCATAAAATAATTTCCCACAACAAGTGGGAATCAAAATCAACAAGTACTGAAATTTTTAAGGAAGCTAACGTAGTCTACTTTGAAAAGTCAGCTCAATAAAAAAGCAGAAATAATTTTAATATACATAACTAAGTGTTGGCTATATAGTGATGTCTTGACTAAAATTTACTTCCTCATTTAAGCTATACCAACAACATATTTCTGATGGCTACAGTATCCAGGATATTCTTCAGCATCACTTTTCTCTGAAATAATTTTATCTATCTTCTTACACTGGCAATCTTACAGAGCTTCCAATAAAAATGCTACATAATTTGCTACTAAAATAATTCTTTATAAAATAACAATATCAAAATATCTTCTTTCATATAAGAAAAAGAAATTACAGAATTGAAAACTTAAAGCAAATATAATTTAAAGGACAAGGAATCATCTCAAGGTAAGTAACTGTGACCTATAAAGGAATTTACAGTCTCTCATATACTGTTATTTCAAGGTATAGATTTTGATACGATGCAAAGATTCTTTCTAACATGAATTTCCAGCTCTTATGAAATTCTTTCATAATAACACTGTACTTCTACAGGTCTCATGCTTTTAAGTATTCTAATACCATATAATCTCATTGTCAGACTTGTTAATTTAAAGAAACTGCAAACTCTGGAAAGAAAACAGCATAAAAGAAAAAGAGAGTGATCATGAGGGTCACTGAATAAAGATAAAAAAAAAGACTAATTTATTTACATATCCCGAATTTATTTACACACACCAGGGCTGTTAGTACAATGATGGAAAACAAAATAAATAAAACATTTTCAATGTTATTTTGATTAACTTAACAAAAAGAGTGATATGCAATAAGTACTATTTGACTATGATGTTCTGTGCTAGAGTCAAAGAAAATTATGAATAATACTGACATTTAAGACTTTAAATATTCCACAGTCACCAATTTTTTAATGGTTCAGTCTGATTACATACAAAAGCCTTGAAATTCAACACAGTCCTGTTTCATGTTTGATTTTTTACAACCTTCTGAGATGACCTACAATTTCAACTGAATACAAGTCTGCAATCTACTATCAGTCTATTAGTTTCACATATTGTGATTTATGATCTTAATATATTGGAATTGAAAAGTAAAATGGTTTGCGAAATCACTTCAGAATCACTCTCCAAGGGAAAAAAGTTGGTCCCAGACTCTGGTTTAGAGAAGTTTATCACAGGTTCAATTTAAAATTTCAGTTAAAAAATAAAAAAGCGACAATAGCATTTTGTTTTGTAAACCAAACATGGATTCACTTGCTATAAATGATAACCAGTATGAAATACACTTAGCAATTATTTTTCCCACTTCATATAAAGCACTATAATGGATACAAGCCAATGGCTAAGTTTTATTTCATTGAGGCTTACCTCAAGAAAATCTTTAGGCGCATAAACAGGCCGGAAAAGACTTAGATCTGAAATAAGATTTAAATGACACTATGTTAAAACCAAAAGATCAAAAACCCATGTGCCATATCTATAACACAATCTAGCAATTTAAATAATAGATTAGAGCAAAGATCAAGATAACATCATCACAAATATCATGGCAACAACACCACATATTCTGTCATTATTATGCTTCTTATAATAGCCTTACTTTTTTAAACCCCAGATAAATGAAGAGGAGGGTGTTCTTCAAGGTCCCTTCCAGACCAAACCATTCTATGATTCTATGAAGAGAACAGTAGTCACAGGAAGCTTCCACTTAATCTTCACAAGTGTTTAGACTGAATCACTCTTAGACTTAGGAAAGATAGGATTTTCAAAAGCAGGGTATTTTTTAACAGCTTAGATTATTGAATTACACATACTGCTGTTAAATGAAAACTGGAGAGCAGTACTAAAAAATCCATGAAAAGTGTTTGCCATCAGAGAGGTGGCAATGTGATACAAACCAGCACCTCTGTGAAATCCTTTTTAAGGAACTTGGCTATGAACTAGCTTGAGAGTTAGCCTTACTTTCCCTAAGTATAATATCACTGATTATTCTGTGCAGGAGTTATTTTTATCTTTTGTCAAGAAAACATCTGAGCTTAATTATCCATAGTTCCAAACATTTTCTGTAAGCCTGAGTTTACAAAAAGAGGAGCTGTCTCCTAATTGAATAAATCTCTAAAGCACTGTAATATGGAATATAACACAATAACCTCTCAGTAATGATTCAGTGTACAATAACTAGAAACAAACTAACAAGGAAATAAATATTTATTTATGCATAATGACACATTACCAATGAAAGAAAGATCAAAATCAAGTTGCCTTGAAGAGATTAGATTAACCTTTGACTGGTAAGTAAGATGTACATCCTGCCTTTCTATGTACAAAAATTTAATGAATGTTTAAATTTAGTTAAATTAGCCTTACCTGGCTCATCAGTTCCCATTTCATTCCATTTATTAAGCAGTTCTTTTTGTTCATTTGCAGGCCTCTGAAATACACAAAAAAGTGTATCTTCTTTTTTTTTTAACACAATTAATAAAAACATGCTTATTTCAAATATGTATTATTTCAACTATACATTAATGCAATGTTTTACAAAATAGCAACACAAGCTTATTTGCTAACAAATTATCCTTAGTCTGAAGGTACATAACACTGCAAGAAACAAAGTTCCAGTTCCTGGAAGGAAAGAAGCCCATTAAATAGTTTTGGGTGTTTAGTGATGAATTTAGGGTATTTAGTACTCAGTTTTGTGTTACTGAAGATTTACTGTCCATTCCATAGAGCTGTTGGACTCTACGAAATTCCTGTCCCTGGCAGTCATGAAAACCAAACAGCAGCATCCTTTAGCTCCTGATGAACCATAGAGGTTCTGCCACCTGTCACAGAGGCAAAACGTGGGAATGAACAAAACATTCTAACATTACTCCCTACTTCCATGATCTTTAAAATTAAAGCCTCTATATTAATTAAAAAAAAAAAACACCAAAAAACCACAACCAAACAAAAAAAAACCCCACTACACCAGAATGAACGACAAACAAAATCAGCAATGTACCAGTATCTCTCTCTCTCTCCTCATGTACCAGTTCAACTACAGATTTCTGTGCACACAAAGCACATCCGTATCGCACACAGGCTGCACAAGTTATACAGTTGAGTCTGCACACAAAATACTGTTAAGAACAAGGAACATAGTAATTAGCTTTCCAACATGCTGCTCCCTCAAGAGGATAATTACTGCAACAACAAAGAGGAAAATCTACCTAGAGCCTTCATCTTCTCCCAAGCTGAGATGACACATTCATTGCCACCATCTCTGAAAATTATTCTGCATTAGAAAATATTTAGATACTGAACCTGCAGCTCTTGATAACCATGCCTGAAATGAAGATTACATTACAAGTGTGCAAGAAAAGGCTTAATTTCAGAGAAAATGTAAGTTTGAAAACAGAAAATTAACATTACCTTCTGCGCTAGTGGGATATTGAGTTCTGTGCACATGCTGTTCAGACTTTTCAGAATTCGCTTCTCCCAGCTTCCCTAAAATGCACACGAAAGATAAATGATAAGGAATTTCTTTTTCCTGAAAATTGAATTTACTATGCAATAACAAGCAGCGTTTTGAATTCAGATATATATAAAAGTATAGCAAGAGTCACTGACATCCGGAAACATATGAAGAGAATATTTACAAGCTTCTTTACGTGGAAACAATAGATCAAACAGATCTCATTCTTTACAACACAAAAAAGAACCAGAAAATTTTGTTGTTCATATTTCATATCTTTAAAAAATCATGTATTTCACAATTACTGATTTTTATATATGTTTAATGATCAAGCTTCTTTATAGATCAACATTTAACAATTTTTTCAAACAATTATAAGAGGTCAATCAACTGTGCATAGCAAATACCTTCTCCACTTTGGGGCCTGAAGAGACTGGCAGTCTTTCTCCGCAAAAAGTATCTTAGATCTTGTCAGAAATTAAGGAAAGTTAGAAATCTGGTATGCTGTAATGCTTAAAAAAATAGTTCTTCTAACACAATGCTCAGGAAATAGTTGTCTGTCTAATCAGAGAAAACCAAAAGAGACAATACCTTAGTGGTCAGTGGACAGTTTAAAAAGCAACCAGATTCTTCTGACAACTGCATTAGGCTTCAATAGTGCCTACTCCATGGCTAACTCCTCTGAAGTTAATGCCAGTTAGTAATGACTTCCTTGTCAATGGACTTGGTATTTTGCCTCTGTGACTACAGCACCATTGGTGGGTTTTATACTTAATTTAGTTTTCTGTGGATGACAAGCCACACCTCGATCACATGAATGCAAAGACTCCTCTTAATTTCATTAAGTTCTATTTATTGCTTGTAATTTGCTCTAGACACAAATTTTACAACAGCTAGTTACTGTTTAACCATGCTCCTCAAAGATCTGTCTGAAAGGTGCTGCAGTTTATTAGACAAGAAGCAAATGAAGGGAAGGGCAATTAAAAAAAATAAATCTTGTCTATAATTGTTTCATCTTAACTTTCATTTACAAGCTCATTTACTAGATCCTCTCATAACTTTTTCCATTAAAAAAAATTGCTATCTTTCACTAGAAATTTTTCCTCACAATCAAGTCATCCCTTCACTTTCTTTTGCATAAACAAAATAGGTCTGAGTTTTGAATCTAAGGAATGTTTTCCAAATTGCATACTTTTTATCATACTCTGTAAAATATTTTTCTTTAACTGTATTATAATATTTAAATTCTTTTCAAATGCTACACAACACCATGCCACAAACTGGTTCGTCTCTCACAAAGTGGTAGTATCAAGTATTTACTATTTTGCTAAGAAGTGAAGTTTTGTTTCTAGATAAATAATAAGTGAGAGAGCATGAAGATTACTGGGCCATATAGGATAAGAAAGTGAAAATAGAGAATACACAGGTAGTAGTAGCAAAAACAAAGTTAAAGTATTTTTTGCCAAAACCAAGATCAGATGATCAGATGGCCTGGCCTGGCCTCCTGTCCAACCCTAAGTGTCCAATGCTGTCTCCCTAAGGAGATTATTCCAAAGGCCGATTGTTCCCTGTGTGAAAAATTTTCCTCTTCTGTCCAATCAGAATCTCCCCAGGAGTAACTTGTACCCTTTACTTCTCATCTTTTCCCTGTGACTCTTGTAAAAAGGCGTCTCCATTTTCCTCTGTAGTCACCCTTTAAATACTAGAATAAGGTCTCCCCATAGCCTCCAGTTCTCAAGGCTGAACAAACCCATTTCTCTCAGCCTTTCCTCACATGTCAGGCTTCCCAGTTCTTTGAACATCTCTGTGGCCCTTCTCTGGACCCTCTCCAGTCTGTCCACATCCTTTACTGTACAGTGGGGACCACAACTGAGCACAGTACTCCAGATGTGACCTGACAAGTGTTAAGCAGAGTGGGTCAATGATTTCTTTATCTCTGCTGGTGATGTCCACATTGATGCAACACAGAATCCTGTTGCCTTTCTTTGATGCAGCAGCACACTCATATGGAACCTGCTGTTCACCAAGTCCTTCAGGTTAATTTCCTTCAGGCTGCTCCCCAGCCAGGTAGATCCAGGGCTGTGCTGCAGTCTGGATTATGATTTCCCGCATGCCAGACCTTACATTTGTGCTTTTACATCATAAATCTCTTATTAGCCCACTCTTCCAGCATATGCAAGTTTTTCTGCACAGTGACTCTCTCTTCTGATGTGGCCACCTCTCCACTTGGTTTGGTACCACTGGCACCATCACTTCATGATACCATCCAAGGGAGGACAGGTGGTGGGGGCATAGGGAGGGGAAAAGCAAAGATATGTGTAAAGATATGAAAGCTACAAAAGAAGAGACACACGCCAGCTTTGCAAGACCAAGAACCATCTAATTTCAAATAGCAATGGAGGTCAACACACTTGGTGTGACTTACAACTGCCACACTGGACATTAATCCACTTACTGCATGAGGGTGCAACATGTTGGTAATAAGCCACTTATACACAGTCATAAACTATGACATAATTCATTTTTCAAGACCCAGTAAAAGATATTCAAGTAAATGTAAAGAAGACAAAACCAAAGTGAGGGTTATACAGCCTTTCCAAGCAAGATACTGTGCCCTCTCTCCAGGACAGCAGGTACCTGAAGTGAGCAGAAACAGAATGCACTGTTCTTGACTGTAATAAAAGGTAGAAGGGAGAGGTCATAAACTCATTTTATTGATGGGAACAATACATTTAACAAGATGATTCCTGTAGTCTTAGGAAGAAATTCAACACTAAGAAAACACACTATTAGGATTGCTATGGTTACAATTATTAAGTAACATAGCTGAAACTGAGGAAGATAGTAGCGCAATTTGGAAACAATTTCATAGTTTCACAGAATAGTTTCCAAGACATAAAGAACCCACCTGAAGGGAGGGAGAAGGATTATTAACAAGGGCATGTAGTAACAGGACAAGGGGGAATGGATTTGAACTGAAAGAGTAGGTTTACATGAGATATGAGGAAGAAATTCTTTACTGTGAGGATGGTGAGACATTGAACAGGTTGCCCAGAGACGTTGTGGATGCCCCATGGCCTGAAAGCATTCAAGGACAGGCTGCGTGGGGCTCTGAGCAACCTGATCTAGTGGGAGGTATCCTTGCAAGGGAAGGCTGAAACCAGATCTTTAAGGTCCCTTCCAAGCCCAATCATTCTATAATCCTATGACTTATAGCATTACTACTCATTGCCATTAATGCTCTATCCTTCTCTAGAAACCTGGAATTTTTTTTGTGGTAGGAAAATAAAGTAATATAAAAACTTCAGTCTGCCATCTATGAGAAAACAGAACTAATGTGAAAACAAAAAGGTTTAATTTTGAACATTTTAATACCTACTCTAGGAAAAAAATATTAATATCTCTTTAATCACTGATTCAAAGTAATTCCAGTAACTATCAGAGATGGCTTTCTGGGAGTAGTATCCTTATTTCCAGAATTCTGAAGTAGAACAAAATTAATTAAGATGGAATAGGATAAAGAAATTGTCAACAGACTTGTAACAATGGAAACAGCATCTTAAATGATGACTGTATCTAATAAAAACACAATATGACAAATATGACTTACATGCAGAACATCTTTATATGGGGACAAATTTTGATGATAGCACCAAAGTATGTTTTCCAACTGCTGTGATGCTAAATGAAAATAAAGTAAAAATAAAAAAATCTACCTACAAATAAAAAAATCCCAGTCTTTACTGTCAAAACATTAGTTTTTCAATACCTGTGGAAGTAAATCGTTATGTTTTCACTTTTATCTCTCTCCCAAAAGGTATTAGCAACCTGTACACTTGTATTTTAGCTATTTCCAAATATTTTAAACAAACAAAATCATTGAAACACTGACTTTGTAAGTTTTTTACACTGTTTATTTATCTTTAATCAAAAAGAGTAACAAAAAAAAACTTAGTTGTGATTCAGTGTTGCTCTGTTGCTCTGATGATGCTTGTTTTCTTACAGGCCCATTATCTACAGTGATAAATGTGTGTCATCTTGAAAATCAAACATTTGCATGTATCTCAGCAGTTTTAGAAATTATGTTTATTATCTTAGTTCTCTAACTGTGCATTTATTACTATTTCACAACTACCATAATTTACCAGTATTTCTCTATGGAAAGGATTCACAAGGCTTTATCAAAGAGCTAGATTTCAAGAAATGGTTTGAAAGAGCATCATACTAGTTTGGCTGGGATAGAGTTATCTTTCTTCATAGCAGTTGGCATGGTGCTTTCTTTTGGATTTGTGACCAAAAGGGTGTTGATAAAACACCAATGTTTTAGCTGTTGCTGAGAAATGCACACAAAGCTTCAAGGTCTTCTCTAATGCTTCCCCAACAACAAGGAGGCTGGGAGTGCACAAGAAATTGGAAGGAGACAGAGCTAGGACAGCTGACCCCCAGTGAGCAATTGGATATTCCAGACCATACAACATCATGTTCCAAATAAAGAAGTTGGGACAAAACTTGCCTGATGATGGGAAGTAATTCACGTATTCCTATTTTGCTTTGTTGGCATGTGTGTCTTTTGCTTTGCCAATTCAACTGTCTTGGTAACACGATTTCTCACTTTTGCCCTTTTGATTCTCTCCTGTTTCACTGGGGGAAAGTGAGTGGCTCAGCTGCCTACCATGTCCCTGGAGGACATGGGTGACTAATACTCTTTGAAATAGGGAATCATATTTTGAAACCAGCAAAGACAGGACTTCTGCTCATTTTTAAACTACCGGAATAACAGGCCTTTCTACACCTAAAAACACTGCAAGTATTACATACACTTTTGTAAAATAATAACCCATGAAACTGGTTCAGACAAACATGCATATAGATATAGGTCTGTGGTTTTGGCATTAATAAACTAGTAAGAGTGATTATTTTCAGGCAGCAAATTGTGGCATTACATTTCACAACACACAAGAAAAATTGATTAAAGCAATCTTTAGCCCCAGATCCTGAAAGACTGAAACCCAGGACAGAGAGATAAGACTTAGGGGAATAAACAACAATATGATTCTAAAGGTAACACAATTTGTTGAGTATTTTGTAAAAGAACACAGCAATGTATTTCTAGACACAGCATAGTTAAATACACCTTTATCCCTACCTCAGAGGTTTTTGTTAGATCATATTCCTGAAGCATGTTATTTTTTTCTTTACATTTTTATGTGGATTTTTTTTACTTCAAATGGCATATATTGGCAAAAAAAATAAACAAAAAAGCAAAAATATTTTTCCTGACACTAAAAATTCTCATTTAATCTTTACAGTCCAGTTTCTCTTATTCTCCTTCAATATGCCTTAAGCTCCTTAGCTCTATATTCTTCATCTTCCTTTCACATTTTTAAGTACTAAATATATCTCTTCTTTCTGAAGATCTCACTATCTCTGCAGCCTGTTATCTTTCATCATGAAACTGTCTGTGCCCTTTCAAAAAATGTTTTTGTAATCCTAAGGAAATGACCTATAGATACCCCTTTATTTTCTTCTCAATGAAACCAAATTCTCTTCTTTGACACAGTCGCATAATTTCTATTCTACATTTTTCACCTACCTGCCACTATATCCTACTTCCTTCATGGCTGGAGAATTACTTGAGCATTTTCTGTATTTATGTAAAACGTCACATATACAATATTACTATTAACTTTGATGCAACTACAAATCTGTGCTTTTCCTAAGGTATAGAGCCTAGAAACACTATAACAGTCTACAGAATAAATCTCAAATAATCTAATTAAAGCTCTGATATGAATGGTAAAATTGATAACCACCAACCTGTGCTTTCCTCATATATGCTAAAGGTTCTTTAATATGTTCAGGTGGTGCTGCAGGATGACAGGGCGAAGGAAACCTTAAAAAGAAAATATGGTAAACTTTAAGTATTTTGATGTTTTATTTTTCTTAATTAATTCTGTATTTGCAAACCTAAATATAACTTCTTTCATGAGAGCACTAGCAAAAACACAAGTGTATGTTGATCAAAACTGTGTATTATTTTTAGAAGTATTTTTTCCTCATCCATTCTATGGATAGAAATAAGATAACAATATGCAAGAATTAGTAACATTTAAACATGAGTTCTTCTTGTATTAAAAATAATGCTCCCTTATAATTTCACATACTTATAAAATAATTGCATTAACAAATCAGGTATTTAAAAAGTGTATTCACTTCACATCATGTCATCTTTATGATTCCCTGGAACTTTCCCGGTCCAAGTCATCACATTTTTTCAAGAGACAATATATATTTTTTAAAGGTCTCCTTTCAGTAGTGAACATGTACATGTCCAAAGTAATTAGAAGGTTAAGTGAGGTACTGACTTAAGCAAAGTTGAATATCCACTCATAAATTGCATTATGACAAAATATAAAAGCTGGAACAAAAAATAAAAACTAAACCAAAACATTATTTTTCAGTAGTGATTCAGTGTTGCTCTGTGTTCCAATGAGTTTTTGCCAAGCATTACATCCAGCTTAATTTTAAGTGTCTCAAATGTATTTCAGGAAACAAAATTTACACATAGCTGTAATAGTTACCCTGAATTTTCATTTGTTTGAATGCATTCAATCAGTTCTTATCATGTTTTTGGGAAACCCTCCCCAAATTTCTTCCCATTTTTAACAGATAAGATCATTCTTGTACTTGCTGCAAATTTGTTACGGGCTATTCTGTCCCAGTGTGTAAAACAGAATCAGTATCAACAGATTTCAGAAATGCTGTTTCTTGGCTTTTCCACAATGCTCATGAAATCATGGTGTTCATAGTTAATTTCAATTTTCAAGGGCAAATTTCGTTATTTTGTTGCTTATTTCCATGCATTAGCCCTAGAGACAGGAAAATATTTTTCCCTGGAAAGATATGATGAAGATGAATCCTCACTAACAGACAGAAGCATTTTGCTGAATTAAGTCCCACATACTACTAAACATACATTGTGCTAAACTGGTAACTCTAACAAGCTTATGTAAATTAGCACAAATAGATTTGTATACACATTTCTTATTTTATAGTTGCATTTATTACTATATCTGTTATGAAATTCACCTTTCCTCTGTGCCAGAATGTAAGGAAAAATTATGCTACCCAGAAGACTAATCTGAAGTTTGCTGAACAATAATAAAAAGGAAACTTGACCGATTTAACTGTTTATAACCATATCCCAAGCCTGATGAGCACTGACCTGAGAAACCTAGAGATCCAAATATTAAAGATTTTTAAAAATAATTAATACAAAAAATATGTGCAATGTTGCAATAAATACCTCAATTAAAACTCATTTGCCGCAACTACCTCATTTACACAGAATTATATTATGACCCTTGGTACATTTGGAAGCAAAGCCAAAAGGAAAATACTAAAGTAACTAGAAAATGTGGTGATACTTATTTCATTTGTTCTTTAAAATGCACTTGAATCCAGTATTTTCATTAGGATGAAAAAGAAATAATGCCACATTAAAAACAGAAACTTAAGCAGGTACCCTTGCTGTGACAGATATTGCAGATTATAGTAACACACCATACACCTCTATAAACAAATGGATCAAAAGTAAATCATGTGAGTAGAACTCATTAAGTGAACATACTAAATAAACTCACACATTGAGTTCACTATAAACAGCATTCTGAAGCTTCTTTTCCCAACCTGTTAAAATAAAAAAAAAAATTAAAAAAACAAACAAACAAACAAAAAAAACAACCAAGAAACCAACCAGAAGTTAACTTCAGGAATTAATACTAATGGAACATCAATCAGAGGTTGCTTTGCAGTCACTGGGGTTTTATGTCTGGTCTCAGTTCATGTCTACCTACCAGAGAGAAGAGTAGACAAAGAAATCTTAATCTAATTAAGATAGGAAAAGTGCAAGTCTCTTTTATAGAGACTGAATATCCTTTATTTCCATCTGCTGTTCAAATAATTGCAATATAGTTTTGGTTAAAAAATTTACATTCTATTTCTTCAATCCACCATTTTACTAAACCAACAATTAATATGAATAGAGGCAGCCTTCCTGATGATCATGAATCTAAGATCATTTATCATAAAATTCTAACATTATAGTAACATAGCCTACAATTTTCAATGCAAATTGGAAATTTAACTAAAGGTAAAATTTTCCAGAGTATCTCCATGGAAGTTAATTTCCATTTTCATAAGTGACTGAACTCTCACTCAGAACTTTCAAAAAAATCACCAGTATCTTATAAAATGATAAATGCACTTTGCATAGTATGTTTTTCAAAATGCAGATGGAATTCAACAACACTTTCCCTTTTAAATTTTCTTTATCTGATTTAATAATCTGGAATCACTGAATGTCTGCCTCTGGCTACTGTCAGTGACAAGACACCAAGCTTCACAAAATACTCTTTTCATCACTTATATCACATATGTTCTTACATATATATATCCTATTCAAAAATATATCAGTGAAATATTACAAACCTGATGTCTTCAGAAAATCCTTAATATCCTCTTTTAGAGATTCCAGCTTAATTTCTGGTTTGTGTAGGCTAACCTAATAAGAAAAAAAAATAAATAAGCATCAAGAACTAAAGAGAAATTACATTATTCAAGTTATGAAGTAAGTAATGTACATGCTTAAGGTTACACCCAAAGCAAAGTCCTTCCTCGAGCAATAGCAGTCAAAAATATCAGTTAACTTTCTCACTCAATGTCTTTGCCTTTTTCATCAATGCTAAGAGGTGTCTGTGGGGAAGAACAGAGAAGAAAGGAGTAGAATATGCAATGAATGCATATAAACATAGATGTTTAATAATCTGAGCAAAGACCCCCCATACTTAGCCCAAATACTAGACTATACACATTACGGAATTGGTCATAAGGTACACATGGAAAGAACTAGAAGCCAATCCCTGTACCTTACCTGAAAGGTTAAAACTGGAAACATTCCCTAATTTTTCATTTAACCTCACACAGTTCAGCTCTTTCAGGTATGAAATGCCATCTTCAAACCAAAAAAGCCCTGACTGCATCAATCATTCCTCACTGCAGCTGTGAGCAGTGGTTATATACAACCTCTTACAATGAAATGCACTCAACACACTAACCTGCACTAACCAGCTTTACAACCACACCATGACACAACCACACAGATGGTGCTGCACATTGTTCAGCAACAGCAGGACCAGCTGCTACAGCATCTCCTTCTTCTACAGCTAGACCAAGAGGAGAAAACAAATACATCTCAAAGGTCCAAAAGGACAACCAGCAGAAACTCAGAAGTTTCTGTGAAATGCCTTCTAAGAAATATTTTCCTAAGCATGGTACACGGCAATAGCAGATTAACATCAGATAATAAAGCTAAAGGTTTAGGAAAAAAAAAAAAAAAAGCAATGCCACATGCTAACTTGAAAATAACAGCAGAGGATCTGTGTGTCCACAGCCATGACAGCTCCAGGCATACGTTAGAAGCATATGGCCATATCATCTACATAGAAATATGAGCTATCTCTTACCAAAACCTACTCAACAACATGCTGTAGGCATATCAGCTACTGATTCTATTGCAGCAAACTTTCCTGCAGCAGTAGTTTTAATTAGTTAATTAAAAATAATCTTTCAACAACTTGTGCAGTTTTCCAGCCCTAACAGCACTGCTGACAGCACAGCATGCTTTAAGTCCGTGGTACACAAATAAAACTCCAAAATCCTGTAATTTGCCTTACAGTTTATACATAGAAAAGGGTGCTTCTGCACTGGAAAAGTTGGTTTAGGTGAATTCACAATGCAGAATTTTAAGAAAACCTTTCAATTTTCCTCACATGAAAAGAGGAATGGACAATAATGGAGAGAATATCAGCAATAGCATTTCTGCTCTTATTTCATGTCCCCTTCCATTACAGGTAAGGAAGGCATTTATATTTGGTTTATTGACTGCAATAGCAAAGAGACTATTTCTCATCATGCTTCTGAGAAAGAAAGGTCATCATAAGCACAGACCAGAAGGTGTGGTGAGTTGCATAACTCCCATGCCAAATGACAAACACGTATTCCATCCAGCACAATGGTAAAAGCTGGCAAAGGATGGTCACTAATATCTGGGAAACAAAGATTTTTATGTGAGTTCTTGGGCAGCTCACAAAATACCCTTTTAAGCAAAAACCTCAAGGAGTATTTTGTGATGAATTCCTGTGATGAAGCTTCTTCTGAAGCTACTGTGATGAAAAGTCCTACGTCCTTTTTGTACATCTGTCAGGCTGAGGGCTTTCTCTGCTGCATGGCAGTGGTTTTGTGTGATTCCTGTAAAAATTTTAGATAAAGTAACACACATCAACAGGGCAGATTTTGCCATTCTGTTCTTCAGAAGTTTTCGTGCACACATTTTGTAAATGTTCAGGTTTCTCTTTGAGTTAAATATGACTAATTCTAATCTCAAGGTCCATGGGGTGTTTACCTGTCAGATCTGGTATGCTTTTTAAATATCCAAAAAAAATCCCCTCACAAATACAACTCATTGACAGATGATAAATCACACAAGCAAAAAAGAAAGCTCCTGTACAATCTGCTATAAAATGGCTTAATTATCTCGACACTGAAAACAGTACAAGAAATGATGGAAGTGCAATCAGAACAGTATTTTAATTCTCTGCTGTTCACACACCTGTGAGCTCTTGGCTTATTAAGAAACATCTGACACTCCTATTGACAACAACAGGAGTTTTTTTGGAGATTCCTGGAAATTCTGGAAATTGATACAGCATATCGCATTAGAAGGCATTAAGTAGTCCACAGACTACTTACCATTTTCCCTGTCAAGTCAAAGAACAACAGGAGTCTTTCTTTTAAACTGCTGTTCCTAACACAGCCTGTTCCCCACCTGCAGAATATAACATCCAGTGACTCTCCTGTATGCAGCAGAAAGGAAACAGGATATCATTGGGGAAATCTTTCTCCAAGGTTTATATTAGCGCACCAACCTACACTGGTTACCTTCACCTCTTCATGCCCATGTATTCATCAAGTATTATTTAATTATTCCTAGCCCTGCTGTAGCCAATGTTCTTTAGGGTAATCTTTAACTTATCAAAATATTTATCTTTAGCACCTTTCCTGTGTCCTTTTTCTTTTCTTCGCTGAAAAAAGCTCTGTTGAGACAAATTTTCACATAAGAAATGTGAAAATTCCATCCCCCACCAAATTATGGGGGCACTTTTGTCTCCACTTTTACCAATTCAGAGTTCATCTGCAAAGCCTACTCCTATTCACACTCTCCCTTTTGTTTACTTGTGTACTACAATCAACACATTCCTAAGTGCTAAGCCAAACAAGAGAGCCACAGAAACTGTTAGGAACTCATTGCCCACTGGATTGCTGATCAGTTTTCAAATCAGAAATTAGATACTTGAGAACGTGGCAAACAGTTCAGCTGGCAGCTGCAGCCAGCTCTAACACAGACCAAATTCTACCTCCGTATAACACAACAAGGGAAAATACTCATTTTGGTAAGTGAAACAAACTCTCTTCAGAACGGTTTTGCTGTAACTTAACAGTATGGTACCTCTCTAGAATTTATGGGAACTAAATTGAGGAATCAAGGGGACTTAACAGAGCTGATGTTCCAAAATTATTAGTCCAGGTCTCACACATAATTTTGTTTTTCCTTTGGATTAACTGATCTAACTTATTTCTGTGTTGTACCATGTTGGAAAACACATTTAGGTATTTGTATTTTAGGTAGGGTAGTTTTGTTTTAAACTACTGGGTACAACATATTGACTAAGTCTCATTTGCATTTTCATTCCCTGTGATTTTTTTGTAGAATAAATAAAAAATATGTTGACAAAATTTTATTTACATTAAAAAAAAAAACCAACTTTACTACAACTTTACATAGATAAAAATACCTGCCTCAGATTTATTGGGAGAACACCCCACATTGATGAGATTTTTACTCATGAACTGAATTAATTCCCTGCATGACCAAAAAACAGCAAACACCCAGGTAGAACTACCAATTTCAACACACACATCTTGATGAAAGGGTATCTTACTTCTATAAGAAAAATACTATTTGTTACTATAAGGAGACTATAACATGCAGGGTAATAGAGAATGAGCAATATAGGGGAACAATCCATGAAAGCAAAGGGTGACAGCTAGAACAGAGAAAAAGTCAAATATTCACAGACTGGGTCAGGGAATATAGAGCCCTGAAAGGAAATAGGGATGAAATTCAAACATTTCAGCAAGAAATAACAAATTATTTCCCTGTAAAATTAGCATTGTGCATGATCTTATAGATAGGGCACCAAGGTCCAGGTGTGGGATATCTGTGTTCTCCACAGTCTTGGTCAGCTTCCTGTGAATCAAGACACATCTGTCCCTTCCACACTCCTTCACAGAACAAGCTATCATTACAGCATTTCTTGGCACCCCCCATTCTTCAGCTGTACAGAGCAGTAGGGTAGTTAAGGGACCTTTAAAATTTTGCCAAATTTGCCGGTGCCTAAGGTACCACTAACAATCTTGTGTGCACGTCTTTGATTTTGGCAAGGTATCCTGCTGAGATCTTGGCAGTCACCATTGGAAGTGATACTCTAAATGTATTCTCTCTGTACTTGGATGCCAAGATGGAAGAAAATTAGACACTCAACACTGATGTGGCTGAAAGGAAGCAAAAGAATAGCACAACAGTAAAATAATAAAATTGGTGGAAATAGGAAATTTATTCACAGAGGAACTGAACACAGAGCTCAACGTATTTGCAAATTAACATCTAAATATGAAAGTGGCATTCAGTGATCATGACTGGAGCAGCACTGATCATGCAGGAGATGATCCATCAATAACAGCACTCAAAGAAGTAAAGGAAAATAACTAGAGGACCAGCAACATACTACTAAGACAAGGCTTGACAGAACAAAGCGTTCCACCATAACTCCTGTGTTAAAACATTTCTTTTCTCAACAAGAATAAACACTGCAGAGAAGTGATCCAACTGTACTGAGATGTGGAATTGCATCAGGTGAACACATATATTTATCCTGTTGCAAACAGTTCTGCAAATAACTTTACACAATCCTAATATTTTTACAGGCTATCAACCATAATTTCCCTTCAAAGCCTTTTTTGTTTAGATAAACATGTACCCTCTCAAAGCATTTATTACTGTTCAGTATATTTTTGCACAAATGCACAATGTTTTTTGGTTTTATTGCTATTATTTCCCAAAATACAATAAAACAGAATCCCCAAATATAACCCATCTTTAGCAGTAAATTCAATGAAAGCTAATAAATATTCACCATTCCTTATGTACTTATTCTACCAGCACTAACCAAGCTGACTTGGTGAAATCCACTTCAAGCACAACCACAACAATTTCAACGTAAATACTCACTAAAAACTTAAACCCCTGCAACTTTAAGGGAGAGACTTTAGTTTTGATTATGCATTTCTTTAACAGAAAGAAGAATAATTCTGAGCCTAACGAAACAAACTTCAGTAAGAGTGAAACCCTGATTACAGTGACAATTTTCCAACCGTTCTACATTTCTACACGAACTACAATAAGGGAAAAAGTATTGTGAACTTTCTTATACAAGTAAAAATAACCTATCAGATACAGAGAGCTTCAATCAGCCTCATATGGAAGTAAACAGTTTCAAATGTTATGCTGTGGTACAAGATATAAGGCTATATTTTAATGGTATAATTTCAATGTTTAATAAATTTTCTAGTTTTGAATATAAAATCAGTGCTGAAAATAAAATACACACACAAGGCAAAAACCAGAATCCACATTACTAAAAAAGTACTACTCTGCCAGTCAAGCTTGCATTGCTTTTGAACTCCATAATATGATCAACATATACTCAACTGCATTCAATTTAGAATTCACTATAATGCAAATATTACTGCTGAACCACTTAAAACAAAGGCACAATCTTTATCAGCAGGCATAATAAAATCCTTTGCCAAATACAATGCATGAAAATGAACCATTAATTATCCATGATGACTCATGAGACTACAATTGTTTGCTATTTTTTATTAAATAAATGCTACATTGCACAGGAACATTCTCCTTCTTAATTTGATCTTTTATATAAGTTGAGATTGGTATAAATTTTTTTTTAAACTGGAGAAAACAATATGCTGAGACATCTTGCAAACCATTCACTCCACATAAATTGCTCAAAGCTTTCTTACCTACACTTTCTTTAGAAGCACAGCCAGGCTCCTACTCCAGCTCCCATTTTCCTAGCACTCCCAAAGCAAGTCCCCTCCTCCTTTGCTCCATCTGAAGTCTTGTAAAGACCCTTACCTCTCCCTTTGATCAATATTGTCTTTAAATCCTTCTGGTTCTATCACAAGTCTGCCCAAAGAATGGTGGCGGATTCCCCTCCCCTGACAGTGTTTCTGACCATGACATCTCCTCTCCACCCTTCTTCGTACCTCCAGTACCTCCACCAATGTTCTCTCACTCCCAAACTTAATTGCTGCAGTGGGGTGGGATGGAGTATCAGACCTGATGTTTGCACTTACATTACCCGTTTTAGCCTCCTGTAACAGTAGCTATAATGCTTTTTTACAAGTTCCCCTCAGGTTGTCCCACTCCAGTCATACCTACAAGAAACATCTGAGAACATTTATGCAGACAATGCCGGGGGAACTCCTTGCGCTGTGAGTCTTTCTTGTTCCACTTAAAACATAATTTAGAACTCTTATCTTTCATTTAGAACCTTCCATTTTGTTGTCACCTCCTGTCTTAGAAAAGTTCTTTAGGAATAAACTACTGAAGCTTTTCTTTGTTGGTTGGTTTTGTTGGGGTTTTTTAAAACTTTGTTATTTGCCCCTGGTCACTAGAGGTTCTGGGCAATTCCGAGTTAGACTAATGTCTATTAGAGGTCTGCATGGGACAAAAATTAAGATTGATTAATCCTAACTAATTAATAAAGCTCAACTCCCTTCAAAGATTATGAAAAAAGAAGTTTCTGAATTGGCTGCAAATGAAAATGTGCTAAAAAGGTAGCACTTTTTTCATGTCTCTGAACAGTTTCACACAATAAAATCTGTTCACTGACACAGATCTTCCCTAAAGCAGAACTTGAGTAAGATTTCACAAAATAATTTGCTTTAAAACTGTATTTTGTCCTTGAGATATCCATGTTTTAGTTTTTCTAAACACCTCTAATCTCTACCTTAAAAACATTTACAATTCAGAAAGGGAAAAGTTAAGATAAAAACAAGCAAATTTGATTACAAACTTGTACAGTGAAGTTGTGCCCAGAAAATGAGTTCTCTCCTCTGCTACCTCACTAATGACAGCAGCAATTCTACCTGTTGAAAAGTTAATATTTTGGCTCTTTGTCACTGTTACTCTTTCCATTCAAACACATTACAAAGTATGTTCAGAAGAAATTCCAAAGCAAGTGATAGGCACATTAACACTCTTACCCACATCAATCTCTCTTATTAACTGCAGTAATGTATCAGTATATCAAAACTCAACCTATAAAGATCAACCTAACATTTATTTATTCATTCATTCATTCATCACTTACATGACACTACCTCTACTTCAACCCTTGGGATAAAAATGTGATTATCTTGGTATCCCCAGAGGTCAAGCTGCGACAGCAAATCATTTGATGCCCATGCCAAAGTTATTTCAAAGAGATTGTGTATCACAGCCCTTGACACCAGCTCAGGCTCCCAGTGACAGCCAAGCAAAGCACTAGTTTGATCAGTTCATAACCACAGGGCTACTCTATCACCACTCACAAATAATGTCAGGATACTGTGTTTTCCCCAAAATTCTATTAACTCATCAATGAAACTGTTCATTCTGAGTTATCCTTCCTAGCAAATAAAAAAAGAGACAAATTTACAAAATTTGAGTACAAATTTACAAAATTTGTCTCTCTGTTTGTGAGACTACATATTCTCTCAAAATTTCAGGGATTATTATAATGGACCTTAAGATCCATTTGACTGTAATGTCTTCAGAGACAGTAAATATTTTTTACAAATATCAACATCATTTTCTGCACTAAGAGACTAAGAATATTTGTGAAGTATAACTGCAGTATAAATACCCAAAACAAAAGCAAGTTTCACTCTGATGCACTGATTACAAAGACTTCTCAAAATACAGTGTGCATGTCCCAAAACACTTTAAAATCCCCTAAAAAAGGACCACCCTTCAAACTCACAACTTGTGCAGACCGAGCATTGTTAACCAGCAGACAAAAAACTCCATCACATCCTACCAATAAACTGGAGTTCAGGAGTGAGGCACAGCAACAGTTAAGATTTCCTATTTGACAGTGCAACTCCAGCAATACCCCACATAACAGGAGGAATATCAAGCATTAGCTTATTACAGAGTGAAGCAAAATTCAGACTTTCAGAATTCTGTACAGCTGCTCAGGGATGGGCAGCAGACCGGCCACTGACTGAGGGGCCCTTGCAACTGCACGGTATAGCATCAACATGACTGTCCAAGCTTTATAAACAAAACAAGTCTCCTGTACATGAAAGAACATAAATGTGTGCAAGGTCAATAAAAAAAAACTTCCTCTATCAAGAACACAGATTCCTGGCAAACACAGTGTACATTTGGCCCTACTAATTTAAACCACAGTCTCCAAGAGATAATTCATTTGACTGAGAAATCCCATTGTGGATGTATCTATAAACTTTCAGATTGCTAAACTATATATCTGATTTAACCTGCTATTTAATAAACCCTTCAAACACAACTCTAAGAATCAGCTTGAATATTTGTTGCCCTGTTTCTTTTCTTTCCCCTTAGCACTTCGTATGACTAGAACGATCATGACCTATACAAACACTTTTTTTTTTCTTCTCCAAGAAATCTGTAAAACAGTACTCTGCAAAGCCATCATAGCAGATACATTCTCGTGTCCAGCAGGGATTTAGGCACCTCACTGCCCTTTCAGACTCCAGACACCACCTTGGGAGGGCACTGGTCATGTTCGCAGTGTCCACCCGAACAAAATAGCTCCACAAAACAGACACCCTTCCCGCTTAGCACCTTCTAAACACCCAGCCAAGTTCTGAGGACACCAAGCTTCCTCTTGTCTCAAAAAACCCATGCAAAGTATCAAGTGACTGTGAAATCAGACCCTGCCAGAGACAGGATAAAAGAATCCTGTTGAAGGGAGTGCATTCAGGTGTGTTACAAACAGGAACAGAGTGGTTAGGACAGAGCCCTGTTCACCACCCAGTTTGAGGACCAGGTCTGACTCTCCACTCCTCATGTCAGGCTTTTTAGGATACTCAATTTCCCAACATTTAGCAGAACCCAGCCTCTACACTCCTTCATAATTCCAGCCCCCTTCAAGTCATGTACATTGGCTTATTCAAATAATTAGAAAGGCCTGTCAACAGAAGCAAGGCAGACACACATTTATAAAAGCATTTAGAGACCAAATCAGTACATTTAAATACAAAACAAACAAAAGACAGTGTCACAGTGATGTCACTCGCTATAAAAGTTTCATAGAGAACATTCATAGAGGAAAATCATGTTTAATTAAAAAACGCAACAAAACTAATGGACAAATAACGGACATGGTATCCTTAAAAATATACCAAAAAACCCAAAAATAGCCCCCCCAAAAAATCCCCAACCTGTATAATTTTAAGCAGTGTTTGGAAAAAAAAAAAAAAAACAAACAAAAAAACCCCCCCAAAACCGAAAGCACAAGATTTAAAAAAATCCAATCCGAAATATTTCAGTAATGCACAGTTTGTTAGAGCACCATGACTAGGTTATTATGATCCTGAAAACTGACGCAATTTTACTCTGAAACATCCTGAATTAAATTCAGCTGAAATATGAAAATCTGGCTCCAAGTGCAGATAAGTTATTAAATATAAAGAAAAAAGAGCAGAACTCTTATCCCAGCGACTAAAATTTACTTCCCTGCGTATTTTTTTTCATTTATATTCACTTCCTTTCATCAAATCCTCATTTTCTCAGGGACACTAGGGGAGCGCGGGAGGGTGGGCGGAATTTAAAGCTCTCCAAATTAAAGATTAAAAAAGCAATTCGCTTCAGGACCTATATTTGAAGCGGCGAGATTTCAGACGGATAGTCTTCATATTCACTGCGAAATCCTTGGGCCCCAGGGGGACACACAATAAACACGGCTCTAGAAACCAAACACGCCGCTCTGCGGCCCCGCCGAGGAAGGAGAGGAGCGGGACAGGGAGGGAAGGAGGGAGGGAAGGAGGGAGGGGCCGGGGCCCGGACCCCTGCTCGAGAGGCAACACCGGGGCCGGGGCGGCCGGGAACAAAGCGCCGGGGAGGGGCAGCGCGGCAGGGAGGCGTGCGCGGGGCACAGCGGCAGGGCAGGGCTCACCCGGGCCTGTCGCTCCAGCTGTGAGTGCAGGCTGGAGCCCTGCAGGCGCTGCACGACCCTGGCGATGGTGAGGGACAGCCCGCGGTCCGGCTCCAGCATCGCGGCCCTGCGCGGCCCGGCCGCCCTCAGCGCCGCCGCGTTACCCGGCAACGGCGGCGCCGGCCCGCGGCTGCGCCCGGCCGGCAAGCGGCGCCGCCCGGAAAGGTTCCGCCCTCAAGGGGAAGGAAGCGCCCAAGGTGCTCCTGGGCGAAGGGAACGGCAGAAGTCAGAGGCTCCGCAAGCAATCAGAAAGTTTTATTACAAAACTACTGGGAATTTGTATGCCCTGACCTCCTATATAAGCACAGAAAGGAAGGAAGGAAGGAAGAGAAAGAGATGGCGAGTCTGGTCCCAGCGCAGCCATTCAGTGCCCGGGGTCCTGTCCCTTTTGTGGACAGGTTTCTCCAGCCCGAAGATTCCCTTTCCCGAGGGATACAAGTGGGCCTGTACTGATGCGAAGTTTTCTTTTGTTTTTGGCTATTTTAGCTCGTCTGCTGGGCGGGGTGAGGCGCTAGCTCAGTCTGGGTGCGGCGCTGCGCGCATCGCTGCGGCAAGGGAACTCCCGCCGGTTCAGCCGCTCCGATGTGCAGCAGTGACAGAACGTGTAATCAAAATTTTACTTAATAAACTCATTTACTACGTCAAAACAGCCATTTTGAAAGTCCCAGAAGGATTAAGAAATAAGCTGAGACAGGAGATAAGGTGGAAAAGCTGATCGTTGACCTCTAAAGCATTAGAACCCATTTTCAGCTCTGCGGATGACCTCTGTAAAATAAAGAATGTTTCAAGATTCTGAAACATCAGGAGTAACTTTTTCGCTGTTGGGAGTGATAGATATGAGGAAATGATAGATGTCATCAGTTACATCAATAGAGAAAACAACTGCATATAATAGGTATGAAAAATGCACCTGAACTCATTTGCAACCAGCTTTGACTTATCTATGAGCATTTCTGGATAAAATGAATTTTAAAAAAGAATCGTAATATAAGTTCAGAGAATAAGTTCTTTAATGAACTGTAGAGAAACCTGAAAAAGTCACATATACTAATCAAAATACTGAGAAGAGGTTGCTTCTCAGTTCATGGAGAGCATGGGGAAATGAAGTATCCAGTTGCCCACCAGTGCCTTTAATATCTATTCTGATTTACATCAGGTTTTCTGTCACTTCTTTTCTTACATACATGTATGATGTTAGGGGCAACAGTGAACACATTTTTTTTTCCTCTGTATTGACAGAGTTAATTATATTTTTGTCTACATTCCCAACTGAGCAAGTATACAAAGTGTAATAACCTTCTGTGCTAGTTCATAAAAAGAGTCTGCAAAATGTTCCATACAGAGAGTACCTCACCTCATTTTGGTTTGTGTGGGGTTTGTTTGTTTGTTGGGTTTTTGGTTTGGTTTTTTTTTTTTTTTTTTTTTTTTTTTTTTTTTTTTTTTGTGCAGGAGCTTCACTTGCCAAGGAAAGCACATGCAGAAAACTGGAGCATGACCATAAACTCTGCTGGTCAATAGCTGAAAGTTCAGAGTTTCAACATTTCAGCTGCAAGTGTGAGAGACCCCTCCCTCCTTGCCTAGCACAGTCCACAGCAGCGCTTTCCTTTCCAGTTTGTGAGCAAACCTGTGGACTGCCACAGGGATGGGAGCCTTATCTTGTGTTTGGTGAGCGTGTTATTTTTCAGGGCAGCTTGATATGTGAGGACTCAGGGGCTGGGTACATTCCTGCTGGTAGCACAACACTGTCTCTGGCTGCTTTCCCTGTGATCTGCAGGCGCCACATTTGGCCACAGGGCAGGTCATGGAGTGGAGAAGCCACAACACCTTGCTGATTAGAAATGTGTGCTCCCCTGCTACTGGGGAGTATGGGGAAACCATACATCAGGTGAGTTTCATGTGCAGTGCATAAGATTTTGCAGGTCTGCAAAAGCCATCCTGATCACTATAGGTCAAGAAAACAGGACAAAAAGCTAGTGTCAGCTGCAGATGAGTAACTTCCTGTAGTTGATTACCTCTGCTCCAAGGTTGCCTTTATAACTCTCTGCCTATGCACGTCTGTCAGTTGTCATTCCCTGGTTTTTTAGGCTGTTTTCTTCCACTTGGTTTCCTTCCACTGCATTTCTCTTTGGTCAGTTACATCTCCAGTATGGGTAGGAAAACGTACTTCTTGTAAATGCCAATCCAAGCTGAAAAAGTAGGGCGATATAAAGATATAATTTACAGAATCTTACCGAGGGCTGTTAACAGCTTCTTGGGTATCCCTACCATATCTAGTTAAGAAATCTCATGCTTAAGTGTGTGCTTCTTTTTTGTTTCCTTACAAGGAGTGTACTGCATAGCAGCTTGAGAAATACAGGGTCTTTATTAAAAAATATCACTTAAATAACAGCCATTGGCAGAAATCCCAACTCATGCTTTAGCCTATCCCCCTGGTATCACACAACTGGTTTAACTTGGTTCCTGTGATAAGTTTTTGACAATTGCAACTTTTTCGTCATGATTTACTTTTAAATTGCAAGTAAACAGCTGCGGTACAGTCAGCGTAGAGTGGTTTTATGATGTTCAGTACCACATACCAGAGGTAGCTTGTTGGTTTTATTAGGAGGTCTGGTGCAGATGTCATCATTTTTCTATTTTGGGTTGTTGGTCTTTCCTTCTCAGTGTCTCAGTGTTACACCCTTGAACACCAGTTGTCTTCCCTTTGTATTCCTCCTCCATTCCACTGCAGTGCTCTACAGTGTTATACTGTAGTTTACTGTGTTTTGTGTCAAGTTACTTCACTGAACTGTACTGATATTGGTATCCCAAGTGTCTTTTATTAATGTGCCACAACAGGTCTGGAAAGCATCAAGAATCTGGAAATGGAAAGTAAAAATAACATAGTCAGTCAGCTTGGCTTTTTCCATGTAATATGGTTGTTGACCTAATATCAAACTAGGCTGTCTGCAGGTATCACCAAAGGAGGCAGTGCTGTTGTGGGACAGATAATGGGTGAAGGAAGACAACAAAATACCTGGTCAATAAAATCCCAACAGTCCCAACCACAAAATCCCAACAGTCAAAAAATCCCGGCACTTCCAGTCAGCTGCTCATGAGAGACTCTGCCTAAGACATTCACAACCCCCACTCTGCCCTGATCCCACCTCCAGCTTTCATCCTGTTCCTGTGAGAAATGCCAATCATGAAGTTTCCTCTTAGGGCTGCTGTCTCTGCCGGGGGAACAGGGGTGCAGAGGGGCTGGAGTGGGAGCACTGCCCCTTACCTGTGCTGAGGGTGGTGCCTTCATGCACTCAGTGCTGGCAGGAAAAGGGAGCAAGGTGTGGTGCAGAGTAGGACTAAGCATGCAATCACTGGGACTTACTGCTGTGGGTGAGCCCCTTCCCTTTCCTTTGCACCCTGAGTGCCAAGGCGTTTAATGCTATCCAAGGAGAGCTACGTATTGCATTCAGCCTGGTAATGCATCAAAAATACTGTGTAGCTCTCTAAGTTATTCCTTTTTTTTGTGCTACAGGAGACACTGCCAGGAGGATGACAGTATGGGCAAACTCCAGTGGCAGTCAGGTCAGGTGTAAGGATGGCGCCACAGAAACCCAGGTTTAGGAAAAAGAAAACAAAAACAAAAACAAGCAAAAAAACACAACAAAAAAAACCAAAACCAAAACAAAACAAAAACCCAAAACCAAATCAAAACCAAAAACAAGAACCTAACCCAACAACTTTCTATTTTCTGCCAAAACAAAAGGATAACACATTAGAGGGAAAAACCCTAACAAACTCAGACAAAAGCCACACATATCCTCCCTTACCCCAACAAACCTCCAAATCTTCTCCTTTCTTCAGACAGGGTACAGGATAAGCTTGATTTTTTTTGTAGCTGGTTAGTGGGTTTTTTTAATCTAAAGAGCTACTCTTGTCCAAAACTTCATTTGCTCTTTCTACACTTGGAATAATTTTAATTTGTAAGGGCTTAAAATCCATTACCCCAGTCTTCCATTTCAAGTCATTATCAGCACTTCACCTGTGAACTAAAGTGTCAAGTTCCAATAAATTTCTCATCTAAGCAGGTACTTTTAGAGAACATCATATTCAGTCTTTTATTCAGTGTGCTCGCTCTTTATATTAGACAAAGGTATATTAAAATTTAATATCTATTATGGGCCAATCCTGCAAACTCCTCTTTATAATATCCACTGGTTTCCTTGCACAGTCTTAATCATGATATATTGTTTGGAGCTGATAACAGATGTATGACAAAAGAAGAAAGATCTGTCAGTGACTCATCCTTTTGACTTTCAAACTTTATTCAAATTATCAAAAAGTGACAGTGTGTATTTTGACAAGTTTCAATACTTTCTTCAAAATAATCAGTTCCTGTGGAGTAATGAGATTTTTTTTTTTTGCCCCAATACCACTGATGCAATCTGAAGAATGTAGAAAGTTTAGATGGTGTCTTCACTTATCAGAGCTGAAAACATCTCTTATTGCAGAATGTTGTCCATGAGAAGTAATATACTTTCTCTAATGTGTGGCTGAGCTTGAGAGCTAGGCTTTTGACTACCAGCAATGTCAAGGATTATCAGTCTAGACTTAGGAGTTTCATGTTGCTCCAGTTCTTAATTTTAGGCAATTTCCTACCAAACCTTGGCTTTAGATAGTGTAAGCCTCCCTAGTGAGGACCGCGTATTTCAGATCATAATGTCTGTTAGTGGTACTTTTTGTAGCATTTCTGAGTCATAGCCATAACCGTGAGTTATCCGGTATGTAACAAAACTAACATGCACACAGTCCCTAGTTTTTCTAGTGTTATTAGATTTGGTCCATTTTTCATGTGTTCAATTATTAGTCAAGTGACATGGGTTTTAGCAGTAATATTCTGTATCTTCTGGTTGGTAAAATCCCATGTGTGCACTTGCCATACACGAAGATGTAATTATGCCAATGTAGGATTTCTCAGACTTAAAATAGAAATGGAGTCCATCTAGGTGCACAGTGAAGAGAAGCACAGGCTGAATCACAAATACAGTTGATACACTGAGTAGTTTATGCACTTCACACATGGCTTATCTTTTTTGTTTCTTTAAATTGTATACTCACCAGAGAGGAAGTCTGTTGAAAAATTTATGCAACTATTGTACTTAGCCAAACCTTTTAAAAGACATGATTCAGCATTCATGAAAAAGCATTTTCTCAGGTCACATACAGCAGCTTACTTTAGCTATTTCTTTTAAGTTTTTACAAAATTTAACCAATTGGTTTGTAAGGAAGAAAAGCAGTAAAAAAAAAAAACGGTCTCAGTGGATTCTTAGTTAACATCTCCACGTCAGGGTTTACTGCTGTGTAGGTGTGCTAGGGTGAGATTCTGTGTTCTTTTCAAACCTATTGACTCCAGTGAGTCTATGTGATCTAAATACAAGCAGGGCTTGGGTCATTTCTGTCACAAGAAGTATTCTCTTTGTAAAGATAGGAACAGTCTGATCTAGTGGGTGGCATCCCTGCCCTTGAGGAGGGGACTGGAACTAGATAATCTTTAAGGTTCCTTCCAACCCAAGCTTTTCTATGATGCTATGAAAATATCTAAAAACATATGTGTGGTGATGTTTTCATATCTATTTTTGAAAAATATCAAAGCCTCTCATTCTCTGTTTATTTGTTACACAGTATTGAGCATTACTCCAGTGAAATAGCTTCTTGATGCTGTATCCTGCTTATTGCAGTAGGGGAATTTCGTCTTCTGTGGAAATATAATAAATGTTTTAAGGTAGTCTGTTATACGTCTGTTCACTGCCTGGAATATATACAATTTACTACACAGTTATATCAGTGTGTGTTGCAAGTCTTCAACGACCAGCAGACCACCTTGGATACATTATTTAGTGTCTAGATCATAGCTGCCTTCTCCTTAATCATTTAGAGGTAATCATAAATTTCAGCTGGCAGAACAAGGATCTCTTCTTGAGTGCATATTATTCTTCTGATTAGGATTTGATGACAAAGTTGATTAATCTTTTCTCTTCTCTCTCTCTCTCTTTGTTTTTTTTTTTTTTTTTTTGTGTGTGTGAAGGATTATTCCATTGTTTCATTTTCTTGTTTGATAAGTTTTAAAATAGAAGAATGAAAACTGAAGAATAAACCAAAAGGAACTAGAAACTCTTGAAGCATTTTTGTAATGGTTATGGTTCACCAGCTACTGTAACTGTTCAAAAAAACAATCAAGTTTCAGTCAGGGAGATTTTTACTTCCATTACAAGGATTTTTCACATATCCTTTACCTTGATTTCCATTTCCTTAACTTGATGTCTGCCCTGTTGGAAAGACAGCCAGAAGTGCAACAAAAAGGAAATGTTGAATGAGCAGAAGATAGCAAGCAAACCTTCATAAGTTTCTAATAGTTTTTTTCTCCAGTGATGATGCTTTCCTTTCCCTGTATGGACAAATAAATGCCATGTATCATCGAAAGGGAACACCAGGCACTGATTAAATATCATCACCAACTATGGAAAAGAATCTTCTCTGAAACATCTTGGGCCATAGTGGGGGCCTAAAGCATCCTATGTTGAAACAGTTGCAGTTGTCCTGTATTAGTTCAAAAGAAATTAAGTCAAAATGTAAAACTGAGCCCTAATTTCTAAATTTCTACCGTTTCTCTGTTTATATACAGGAATACATTAATGCAGAAAATTGAAACACTGATTACTAATACTGCCTATTACAGGAATCGTTGTGCATATGTGAAGCACAACTAGATGATCAAACTTTTACTGTGGAAATAAGTTCATTATAAAAACATGCCCAAAAATTCACCCAAAAAAAGAGTGGAACAGTGGGATGGAAGAGCACGCATATGTGAAGCACAGCTCTGAAGGCTGGATTCAGAGCCATTGAATAGCAGACTACCCTGTTTTTTGCTAACCCAAAACATACAAATTAATATACGGATCTGCTTAAAGGAAAAATGACACCAAAATAGTGTACACAGCTCTAGGGAGCACAAACAAACCCAAATTATTTGATTTCAGATGAAGCTCTGCACACTGAAACAAAAAAATTTAAATATAAAAATGCAGTTAGGTTTTCTGTTTTGGATGATTGTTTAGAGGTCTGTGAAGAAATCTTCCAAATGCACAACAAATTTGCTAAATCAAAAAAAGGACAGAGGTAGTACCTAAAAAATTGTATTATTTTGTTAATTACAGGATACAGGCTTGAATCTATATTGCAGCATGTTTCCAGAAAAAACAGGAAGGAAAATCAGAAAACATCCACAAAAGTGAATGTGCTAAAGAGCTCAGGAAGGGTTGAAATAAATTGGATTTATTGCAAAAAAAAAAAAAGTAAAGAGACAAGGTATGAAACTGATAAACCAAAAACTGTACAGCCTATCTGAGACTATCGTTAATATGAGTAAGCAGTCATATAGCAATGCAATTTATCATTGATTCCTTTTGTTCTTCATAGGAAGGACCCCTGTACCCAACATTCCTACCCACTGTTAAGCAAAGGACACATTTTTCACAACAGATAGGATAAAATGTGCTCTGAGCTTAAATAAATACACGTATTTCCTGCTCTTTGTCTGAAACTGAATTGAGTCTTGCATTCATAGAGAGTAGAGCTGGGTGTATTCCTGCTGGCTAATGTTTTTAATTTTAGGACAACCTTTAAAATACCTTATTGGAGTTGTTCAACAGCAGAAGGGCTTTTCATTTTGGCAAAATTAGGCTAATAACAAAAGCAGCATAATAAAATTTTAGATCAAAAGTGTGATACGTAAGCTCGGCCCCCACATATGTATTGGCATACAGGGAGATAACAGCATGAGATCCTCATAGAATCATAGACTATCCTGAGTTGGAAGAGACCCCAGGATCACCAACTCCAGCACCAGACCCTGCACAGCACAATCCCCAGGGTCGCACCATGTGCCTGAGCACTGTCCAGATGTTCCTTGAGCTCTGTCAGGCTGGTGCTGTGGGCACTTCCCTGGGGAGCTGTTCCAGTGCCCAACCTCCCTCTGGGTGAAGAACATTTTCCTGATATCCAACTTAAATCTCCCCTGACACAACTTCATGACACTGACTCTTTTAAGGAGCTACTTTTAAAATGTAGGGTTGTTTTCTGTTTCCAGATATATCTATGAGGTTTGCAGCACGAATATGGATGGGACAAATATTTAAAATAAATACTACTAGCTTTCATAATCTTATCCAAGAGGCACAAGTCTTTGAGACTTAACCATTTATTTCCTCCTTAGAACTGGAAATAACACCAGTTGGAGGTACTGAAGCCAGCTCAGTTGTGCTAAGGGATGAACAGTCCAGACTTAAGGTGCCATTTTTAAATTCACCAATTTGGTTAAGTTGGTCTAAAGCAGGAGAAAACTACACACAAATAGGATGAGCAATAAGTAAAGAACCACTCATGAGGATGCACTGAAGAAGGAACAGAATAAGTTATTATCATGTCACTAACTAAATGAGCCACCATATCAGGGTGATAGGAAAAATGTAAACAAGGAAAAATCCTGGGTTTTCTTCTCATTCCCCTGTACTATTAAGGAAAATGAAATTTATTGCCTTCTTGATAATTAAGCTGTATTTCATCAAAAGCTATCAATTTGTACTGTTTCTTCTCAAACAGTGTTAAATCTGTAAGGCCTTGGTTAGTTAATAACACTTCAAACTACAGGAATAAAAGTTTCCTATTATTTTAGGTTGGATAATATTGTATGTGACCAACGATCTATTCCTCTTGAAACTGAAGATGAAAACTTATTTGCCAATTTATATAATGATCTGACTTTTTAGAATTTATTTTAATATTTCTCACAGAATCCAATTTTAAAATTGTAGCCTTCTCTTTATAAGGTCTTGTGAAAAAGATGTTCTGGTATGAAATGGCTCAGTTTAACAGCTAATGTAATAGTGATTTAAGTTTTTTGCCAACGCATTCCCATTTATCTCCTAATAACTTTCATGAGTAGTCATTGAGGATTAAGTGAAGACTTTGGGGAGGTCTGCCTCTACAAAGTATAAAATCACAGCTGACAATTCTAACTTTCTAACAGAAATGTAAATGTAAAGAGATAAGATCCCTATTAGATTATGGTTTGAGCAGGATTATACTTTAAGTACCACTGGGTTTAAAACAAGAGTGGGTGACAGTGTAAACTGTATTTCACTAGGATATTGCTTGGAATATTTTAAAAACCCTTTACTTGCTCCAGGAACTTGAGTCAGCACAGCTAGGAAAAAAAAAACCCACAAGATGTTACTGACCTTTTGTCATTATCTCATCAGAAATACCTTTCTTACTTTATTCATTTTTCCCACATTGTAGGATTGCAAAATGCATGCATTAAAATAAAAGGAGAACATTGTGAAGAGGTAAGGTATCCAAGAGGAGACAGAGTAGCCAGAATGTGTATATGGTCTGTGACTTTTTTGCACTGCTTTTTCTGTACAGAACATACTTAGCACCGGTGCAGTTGGTTCCTAAAACAGCCAAACCAGAATGCCATGAAATTGCAAATATGGGATAATGACTTCAGGCACACACACAAAAATATTAGGGAAAAAAAAATCACCCAGTTAATTGCAATTAATATACCACAAATTTTCAAATGTTCATTTAAAAAAACTCAAGAGTGTGGCACATAACTTTTCTATATACAAGAATTATATCCAAGAGATCCAACTTCTGATACGCTTAATTTATAAACCCTGGATATTTGGACACACCACAGCAGCCTGAGTCTGACTGTCAAAAAGTCAGTGTAGAGAATTCAGAGCAGAGTTTGTCCTTGGAGTTTTGTTTCTCCCTTCTTTTGAGAGTTGAGACTTCTTGGCAGATTTAAAAGTGTTTTGTAATGTAAGCAAAGACTAAACAATGAAAATGAATTTAAAACTTACATAGTTTCAGCCACATTAACTCCCTGCACTATGTAACACTGTATAAACATGAGCAAATTGTCCAAACTAACTACAGCAACTGTTCCTCAAAATATATTTTTTTAAGGATTATATAGACAAAAGCCTGGCAAGTAAGGTTAACAATACCATCATTTAACAGCTCATCTGTGCTGAAACTCTGGAAAGTATTATTTTCAGTGTTTCAGTATTTTAATAGTGTTTTGAAATTGCTATCAAATAATTCCAGGACTGCTTAGCACAATAATTGAAATAAATTAGAGTATTTTTTGTCACTATGGACTTGATCTGCCTCCCCCAGTTTCTCAGAAAATTATAACTGACAGCTTTCTACATACAGTTATTGGACAGCATTATACCAATCAAAGAAGTCCAAAATGCAAAGGGCATTTAGCTAATTTACAAATAAAGCTAAACATCCCAGAAATTAAGACCCGGAAGAAAACTTCAGCTGGGATAAATTGTCTTTGCTCCTGAAGGTCTCCCTGTACTCCTCTTATTGTGTTCAATAATTAGCCCAAAGTGCCAGCTAGCAGAGTTCCATTTAACTGAAAAAACTGGCCTGGAGATTATCACAGGACGAGAACAGGAGTCAAACAATAAAATACTTAATTGTGTACAACAGAATGCAGGCCATGAGCCTAATTTAAAATATTACTTTCATTATATAAGCCCACAATTTGAAGGGGACAACCTGTCATCTTGCTGTCTGACTACCCTTCCATGCAAAATTATGACAACGGGAAACCAGCAAAATTCTAGACATCCTACAGACTTTTGCTTTTCTATTTATTAGATCAAAATCCTACTTTGGTTACATACTTTCAAGGAGTGTTGTTTCCTTGTGGGCTTTGCTGACAGGGTTTTATAGAGTCCAGCAGCTGTCTATGTTGTACCAGTAGAAATGATAGATAGGTCTTCTAGTAGAGAGACATTTTACAATATCTTCTAAAATTTTTCTTATTTACCCTCACTTCATGGTTTGAATTGTTTCAAATTACTAACATTCATACTCAGATATCAGTTGTTGAGAAGAGGTTTAGCCATTAATTACTCTTTAAAATCTGAGCCTATGTGCCCCTCTTTGGCACTGAATAACAGAGAATTAATCAAAATATTATAAAATATTTGTTCTATTTCTTGTGCAGACTTGTGCAAATTTATGTCAAATCAGATGACTGCTCATAGGAAGTTTATGTTTCCTTTAAAAAACTGAAACTTTTGCCTATTGCTGATTAAATTTATTCATTTTATGTAAGTGTAATTTTCGGTATTTGTCTAATAGAGAAAGTGCCTCTCTTGATTCCCATATCTTGGGTTGCCTTACAACAAGGGTTAGATGACTCTTGGGAACTCAGATGTCAGTGAACAAAGTTCAGTAGTATTACCTCAAGGGAATTTATCATCAACAGACACTGATACTCCTCTTAAAATACTGATGTTAGGTGAGATGCTATGGAACACAAAATAATTTCTCTGTGTACATAGTAAGACACACAAACTGAAGCCCTGGCTTCAGACATGCTGGTACCAATTCACCCAATAATACATCAGCTGACCTCCATTTCCTCCCTGCTAATTGCACAGCCACTCTCTAAATTACTTAGTTGGTGGTGTGATGCTAACATCTCTTCATCTAATTCTGTGGAAATCCATTTGATCTTAGCATCATGAGGATAGCATGGCTTCTTTTGAGAGCAAAGTATCAGACAGCAGCAATCTGAAAAGTCTTCCTTGCTTTTCCCAACTCTTCCACTCTCCCACCAAGTGGCCTGTGCCAAATACTTTGTTTTTTCATCTTTAAATTGAAACTCATAGCAGCTGCAGTTAACATAACTAATCCATAAATATACCTCTATGAGATATGCTAATGGAAATCTCTTGTGGTAAAATAGTTGTGACTCTTCATCATGTGCCTAACTGGAATCTTAAAATCAAAGACTATGGTTCTCAGTTGTTACAGGTGAGGCTTTATTTAGCAGCTGTTGCTGTTTTGAGCTTTGTTAGGGAGTTGAGTATTGCCAAGAGGAGTTGTACCATTTTGTTGCTGACGTTATAACCTATTGGAGTTGTTTCTGGTGGCAATCCCTGATCTTTCATCTATTTTTTACAAGCCATGCCATGACTGTACATCAGAAAAATCTCAGATTACCAATACCTTAGAACATGTGATGGATTTTGACTTTGGTTGATGTTGGTCTAATATGGAAATGTTTGCTCAAAGGAGAACATTAATAGTACCAACATTTGGTGCTGTTAATATAATCCAAAAAAAGGGATCTCCTGAGCCATGTGTTGATGCAGTTTACTTGGTGTGGGGTTCTAGTACGTAATATACCCACAGCATAAGGGTATGTAGGGCTATTTGCTTGCATCTCTAGCTTAAATCCTGAGCTGTGTTTTTCTAGCAAATTAATATTCATAGGGTGAAGGGACAAAAAGGGTTGTACAACATCATGTATAGCCTGCAAAAGAAACAAACACCTTTTAAAAACATCTATCTTCCTCTTTCATGAGTGTATATTCATTCTTCATAACACTTATGTATCTGTTACAATAAGACACAGGAAAAGGATCAGCTTTAGCTGTTCAGAGAGCATTGATGTAACTTCTGCCCTCAATTTTTAATAGTTAGAGGGCCAGATGTGTGGGGAGAGGAGATGCAGCTGAGCTCAGTGACAGTCTGAGAATTGCCAACATTGCAGCATGCGTGGTGAACCATTTGGGCAGAATGAGTGGACAATGACTCATTCCAGACTTCAGTAATATCACAGGGCGTCAGAAGAATTGTATAGACATATATTGATGAGATATTTATGAGATATATAAAATGAGATATTTACACATATTTCTTTGAAGCAGTTTCTCTAAATTGTGTACAGAACTTGCATAGAAATCTCTGGAGCAGAAATCCCTTTTGCACCTGGAACCCCATAGAAACTTATTATTATGATTATGATTATGAAATTGGACCTGAGGATTTACAGAGACAATATGTTTTATTCATCCCTTTCATCAGAGAGCCTTGAACATTGTAGAGAGCTCACAGCCATCACCTGAGAGGTCTCATTCCTCTTTTCTGAGAAAGGTGGTAGGACAGGCTGCCTGGATGCCCATGAAAGCATCAGGACCAGTTCTCTTGCATCTCACAGGCAAGTCAGGTACTGCAAATATCCAGGAAGTTCAAACACTATGAATTTGCACTTCAAAACGATGAAAAGTGGTCACCCCCAAACAATTTAAAAGATACCTTGAGATGTGTCTTGATACTGATGTGACCTAAATACAACAATTTCATCACTGAAGACCTGTGGAGTCTTCCAGAGATTAGTTAAGCAACATGCCATGTAATACGTGCTCTTTGCAGAATCACTGCAGAGGTAGCAGGAGCACCCTGTTTGCCTTTGATCCCATCTATGGTTGGTGAATGGTATTTGGGAAATCACTGATAGTTCAACAAGGTGCTCAGAAGTAAATTTCTTCCTTATATTATTTAGTTCAGGTCAGTATGAAATAAATTGTTTAAATGCAGTTACTGTGAGACACTGATAGGACTCAGGCTCAGATTGCCTTGAAAAGGTTTATGATAAATGTGTTCATGAAAATTTTGTGCATTCTCCAAAAGTGTGGCTTAGTTCTAATCTCCCTGTAATTTGTGCCTGTGAGAGTAACTCCACAGAATCAAGGGTCCAATGCCACTATCAACCTGGTGAGTGGGAACAGAAGTAGACCATGACTTTCCATATATGTTTTTTCTAATTGTTTTATTTAATTCACTTGTCAGGACAAAAAGAAATGGTAAGAAACATAAACCTATTTGTAAATTTGATACCAGATACAGATATGCTTTTCCAAATTCATCATTTTACAATTAGATTTTCTATTTAACTTAAGTAAAGGTCTTTGTCAAATTAACGAAGAAACAGAACAGAGTATTCTTCAGGAAAAAAGAATGAGGTAACTGTTAAATTGATGTGGTTTAGTTTTGGATGAGAAAAGATACATATAGATAGCAGGAAATGGCAGAGCACAGCAACTGTTTTGGCTGCAAGGGCAGTGTGTTCATTATATGACATTAAAGGGGAGAAAAGGATTAAGACTGGAATTAAAAGAGGCAGATTCTTTTGTTATCATGGATTAGCAAGCCTCCCTCAAATATAGGGAAAAATATTTTTATATACTTTTGTCCAAACTATCAATGCATTCATATTAAGATGCCTAAATTGTTTCTTAATTAAAACCAATTTTTATTAATAAATCAGTGTTGCTAATAAAACAGCCAGCTCCAGAGAAGTTCTTGCCTAGAACTTTCAACATCCCAAATAATGCATTATTAAGTACAAGTGGACAGACACTCGGGTTTTTGTTTCTCCTAAATGATAAAATTACATCTGCAATGAGCACGCATTTAGTTAAAGCCTCCTTTTTTTTGTCTCTTCTGAAAATTGCAGGGAGACAATGAGATGACACTGATCTGCATGGAGAATGATCTACCAAGCAGTTAGTTAATGTAGTGGAGGGAAATAATATTACAATGGCAACTCAGAAATGTTCAAACATGAGTACTATTGGCTGTACATTTGAGTAAATCTATGCCAAATAAAAGCCTAGAAAAACAAAACTCTTTGATCTCAATATGTTTAATGCAGAAATCCACTCCAAAATGGGAGTCAAGAGTTCATAGCAAATTCTTCCTCATTTACTCTGGCAATTTAACTAGCAGATGCTGAATCGAGCTCAGCCCAGGACCAGATGGTATTCATCCAGAACTTCTAAAGGAAATAGTAAAATTATTAACTATGATGTGCAATCTATTGTTTAGAACTACGTTGTTGCCAGGGAAAAAAATTTGTGTAAATGTGATTCCAATGTTTGAAAAGCACTCCAGGGGAAGTAAACGCTTGGAATTGTGAGCCAGTCTGTAAGCCTGGTGTTCAGAGAAGGAAAACTGATGAGGACTCTATTAACAGATAAAAATCTCTGGACAAATTTGTAGAGGAAAGCTGCACCTTATACACTCGGAGTCCTGAGTACGGGAACAAGGTGGTCCAGTTTGTTGTAAACACTAACTCCACAGTTGCTGGGATTTGCACAGAATATCATTCCCTCACACATTCTGCTCTTGCCTTTGGTTGAAATTAGTACCTTCTGGAGTTAGTCATGGCTCAGTACTTACCCCTCAGCTGTTCAAGCCTTGCTGCACCCGCTGTCTCCTACCCCTGTGATCCAGCTGCTTTGCTGCCTCGCAGGGTGAGCTGGCCAGTGCAGCCTGTTCGCTTTGCCTGTTTGACAGCCCTGTGCAGCCTCCAGCCGTGGCTGCTGGCCCCACTGGCTTCACCCGTCTTGCATGTGCTTACAAGCATGTCTTGACACTGAAGTGCCTTGGGTTGGGGCTCAGTGGGGGGCTCCTGCTGTCCTGGGGAAGCTTGTCCTTCACCCTGTCCCACATACCTTTGGTACTGATAGGAGAGACCTGCACTGGCTACACAGTGTTAATCACAGCCCTGGCCGGCCTCTGGCCCCTTGAGAGCAAGGTGGGACTGTGCTGGGTGGCAATGGGCCACCGATGGCCAGCTGCATCCAGGGCTCCCAGAGCTACAAAGGATAATTGACAACTTGGAACTTTCAATGTAACTTTTCAATCTACTTTCCTACATACCTATTCCCATTTTTCATACTATAAAGCAAAGCTGGAAAGACTGGAAGAGAAAGCCAGGCTTTCCAGTCTGTGTATATCAGGTTTGAGGGGCCAGAATTTGTTACAAAGAACCTGTTATTTCTCTGCTTTTAAGTAAAAGGGATTTTAAATGTGAAATTAGTTTTTCATTCAGGATTAATTTCTAATATTAATTTTTATTTCTGGACATAAACAAGCTATATACTGGAAAGTAAAAGCCCATGACTTTGTGAAAACACCAGTGAGGATGATGTTTAATAAAAAAGCTGAACTTTTAAACCATTGAGATCTTTGTGTTTTCCACTGATGTGTAACTAATGTGCCATGATTTATCAGGTTTATCAAGTTTGTCAAGTCATATACAAGTTCTTGCACAGAGGAAATGTATAGTCTTCTTCTTATATTAACTGACAATTCTAATATACTTTCATAAGATTTGATCGACTAAGTGAAATTAGTGAGTTTTTCTATTGACTTGCTGGGGTTTGGATCAGGCAGGTACAGCAATTTTGTATGAATCTAGCACTTCACCAATTGAGATAAATGTAGCTGCTTTTATTTTTCTGAGTCTACCCTATCTTCACTTTACTCTGAAAAATACGAAGACAAGAATCATTTCCATGTAAGGAATGCCAAATCTTCACTATGTTTTTCTCTTCTCTGCTTTTATTAAGCAACTCATACTGTTTTAAATGTTAGTTGAGAGACAGATTTATCACTCTCCTCACTAACCGTGTCTCATTTATAGGCTCTGACCTCACAGGCTGACTCTCAGAAATAGTGCAGAGACATGAGTAGAAGAAATCTTGCAAGGGGTTAATGCTGTAATCTTTTTCTAGCCTGTTTATAATCCCAACAGTAGTGCAGTAATAGAAGAGGGTGGATCTAAAAAGTACCCAGGGGGATATGTGTGTGTGTGTGTGTGTGTGTGTGTGTGTGTGTGTGTGTGTGTGTGTGCACACGCTTTGCTTTTCTGAACGGCCGTGTGTTCCCCTGGAATAAATCTTGTTCAGCCAGAACAGGACTCTGTGTGCTGGGTGCTCCTGCTGGAGAGTCAGAACAGCTTCCTTGCACAGCTGCCTCTCTTGTATTTCTTCTGAAGAATTCATTCAGAAACCATTTGTTTACTGAAAGCATGGGCAGATAGTTACAGACCCACCCTCTTCTTCATCAAAGCTATCCTGTGGATACTGAAGAATGGAAATAGTTGATGCTAGTAGCTTCCTTGGGAATGGTACCAACATTACTGATTTCCTCTGCAATATCATCTTGGAAAATGACACTTTTTTCTGTGTGGATGATGCGCCTTATCCTTCTAAAGGTATGTATGGAAAATTGATTTTTTCCAGGCAGTTTTAGCTCTAGCTGGATGCAGAGATACTGTAGAAAGAAAGAGCTATGCAAGGCATTTTCTCTGAGAGAGTGCAAAATCAATTGCTTGCTTTTAAGTTAGTATGAGAAACAGACAGCAAAAAATTTAGTATGTGCTGGTTTTCCAAGTTCAGAATTGAACTAGGACAAAATTTGAATATAATGGAAAACAAAAACACTAGCACTTTGGAGCACGGAATGCAAATATCTCTGCTAAGGACTTGGAGAAGCATGATTTTTACTCAATTCAATAACGATGGCGTGATCAGATCTGATACCATGTATGAAAATGATTTAATATGAAATCATAGCACTCTGAAGCTGAAAAAAATATCCGTATATTAAAATGTCTTTTGATTGCTTGATCTTTTCTTATCTTTGCATAAAATAGGATCTCCCATGGTAAGTGGTGCAGTCAGTAGCATGAGAAGCACATGCTTTAAGAAGTTGTATTTGACTCTCCAAATGTAGATTGTATTGCTTATATTGTAGATTAATGCTATGCAATTTAGCATTAATTTAAGAATTTCAGCACTTTCATTTTTTGTTTGTGTAAAGACATAAACCTTCATAAAATTGAATACAGAAAGGCTTTTACCTTCTGATTAAAGGTTGAAATATATAATATTAATCTGAGTTGAATACTATGTAATTGATCTTTTCTTGTGACAATTTTCAGATTTGCATCAGATAATACGGATTCTGCTGTATTGCTTGATATTTCTGCTCAGCATTTTGGGGAACATTCTGGTGATTACGGTGCTGATAAGAAACAAGCGGATGAGAACAGTCACCAACACGTTTCTGCTGTCACTAGCAGTCAGCGACCTGATGCTCTGCCTTTTCTGTATGCCTTTCACCCTTATTCCCAACCTGCTAAAAGATTTTATTTTTGGAAGTGCTGTTTGTAAAACTGCCACATATTTCATGGGTAAGTCTGGGATGTTTATACTTATTTTGAAGACTGACTAATGAGACAGGTGAGAAGATATTTAAAGATCTATAAAAGTCTGATTGTTTCCATCCATCATTGAAGTTATCAATAGAGTTTGAGTATTACAAAGAAACAACTTCGTAGTGCAAATCTTCATGGTTCTGGTGTCTTTGGTCTGATCCAGCAAAACACAGAGGCACACACAGAGATAACTTTAATGACATACAGAAGTGTTTTGCTGGATGTGAAGATGTTGCATGATCAAACTTTAATGAGGAACCCAGCACATGCATTTGCTTACCCATCATTGACAAGATTCTTATCAGTGTTCAGATCACCCACCAGAAATGATGGGCTTGTACACCCTCAGTAAGGGCAGAATTTACCCACAGATTTTGGCAGCAGTGATACATAAAAAAGAAAAGAAATAGGCCAAAGTAGGTGTCATTTGCAGAGCTGGAAGTTAGCGCAAGTACTCTTTGCAGACAGACCAGGTGTGATCAGAGCTAACCAGAAGACCATAAAACGCAGATATAGATTTTAGAGGCTGACTTTAATAAGCATCACTTTTATATGCCTTGTCATACTCCTTTTGGTTGTGGACCTAGGCTCTAGGATTTGCAAAATGTCTTGGTTGTGTATGTGTGTGTAAGTGATAGTTTGTCTCACTTTAATATTTCCTCTGCATTTGATCTCTCCTTAACAAAAAAAAACCCCAAACAAAACAACAACAAAAAAAATCCAAAACCAACAAGGAAAAAGAAAAAGAAAAAGAAAAAGAAAAAGAAAAAGAAAAAGAAAAAGAAAAAGAAAAAGAAAAAGAAAAAGAAAAAGAAAAAGAAAAAGAAAAAGAAAAAGAAAAAGAAAAAGAAAAAGAAAAAGAGAAAAAAGGAGAACATTATGTAAAGTTTTTGCTGCTTTGGGAGCCCCTTAGTTGATTAGAGAAAGCGCTGGTCCCCTTTCAACCTGTGCCCTTGAGAACTTTGATGTAATGTGAAAGTACACACCTAAAGTGTGCGAATGGGAAATCAACATCTTTTTGTAGATAAAACCAATAAAACTAAAGGCCATGTTTAAACAATTATAATGAATTGCTGGCAAAAATACCCTAAAACATTACTGAAGCATTGTCATCTTTCTCTTATTGCACACAGTGTAAATTACTTTATAAAAAAATCCAGTGAAATAGACCAACATAAAGTTTCTCATTATTAAGGTGTTTTATTTTAGGAGTCAGAATGTGAAGATTTTCCACTAAATGCTCAGGTAACAGAGGCATCACCTGACAAACAGACACTGACAACCATTACATCAACTATGCTCAGTTTTTCATCTTAAAATTTCTCATTTTAAGATGTAGAAAAACAGATTTTCAATTACAGATGATTTCTGTAAAGCAAACCATAACAATATTGGCATTTGATAGTCTGACACATATTCACAAAGACAAATAAAACTCATTTACTGAAAGAAAAATTTGTGGCAAAGTTAAGAGGAAATATTTATAATTTAACAGTGGTTAACTTGGGCACCTCAATGACAGAAACACATACAACCACACTATACTTTATAAAATATGAACAGAAAAAATTGAGAGTACTCGAAGGACAAAGATTCTGCTTTATGACTTCATTTCTCCTTGTTTGTAACTCCATTACCATCTAATTTAAAAGTTGTAATAGATTTAACTCTCTTGAATGAGAAAATCAGATCACAAGTGAAGCAGGACACTCATAAAAATTAAAACAATAAAACAGGGACTGTGAACATCTGTGTTAAGAGTGTAATTAGCTGATTTCAAATGCTTTGTTCGAATTTCAGTGCAATTAGAGAACAAACTACAGTAGCAAAGAGAATAATTAAGAGTAAAATTGTCTTCTTTCCCTGTTACCAGAATTTTATGATTTGACAGTGTGTATTTCTTCTTGGACTTTGGGAGTAAGAGAAGTGCAGAGCAGGAATATCAGTCTGGAGCAGTCTGGAGATCCAGACCCACTGCCCACACATTCTTCACTGACTTCATTGGTGTGGTGTTTATAAATACTTTTGCTTATAAACAGTTTGCTATATTTTAAAATTTTTGTATGCATACAGCAAGCTACTAAGACCATTTGAACATAACATAAGCTTTAAAACAAGAGAATAACCTTTTTCTTTATTTTATATGCATAGGTGTCTCTGTAAGTGTTTCCACCTTCAACCTGGTTGCCATATCTTTGGAGAGATACAGTGCCATTTGCAAACCGCTGCAGTCCAGGGTCTGGCAGACAAAATCTCACGCTCTGAGAGTGATTGCTGCAACCTGGTGTGTGTCCTTCATTATCATGTCACCCTACCCAATCTACAGCAAACTGGTACCTTTCACCAAGTACAACAACACCACAGCAAATATGTGTCGGCTCCTTTGGCCAAGCGATGTCATTCAACAGTCTTGGTAAGAATAACTGGCGGTTAGCAAATGTGTAATTACCTGCTGGAAAATGGGAATTCGTGGTAGCAATAAGCCTATGGAAAATCAAGTATTAACCTTCAGCAAATGTTTACACTCTATCATTCTTATTTAAGATGTAAAAAAACCCCAACATTTTTAAGCTGCTTACATTTTGACGTTTGAATGATTTTTCCCTTGTCACAGGAACGACTGCTCAACATGGCAATGATTCTCACACCATGGTCTTCTAAGCCCCAACTGCCACTTTAAAGAAAGCATCTGTCATTTGTAGTAGGAATACTGCTTTCACTCATTTACACATAAACTTCAACATTCTCAGATAAATTCTTGATTAATCTTTGAGAAACACGGACACACCCCTCCATGTGCTGCCTTGCCTGTTAATATGTTTGAAGGTTCTTTGTAGCAGAGAAGTAGAACATGAGGCTGAAAATGTCTTATTTGAAAATCCTTTTGGTTGCTTATGAAGAATAGGGGCAGAGAGAAGTGGGGAAAGGCATGTTCCCAGTCCTACACATGCAGGCAGGGTAAACAGCAGCACTATCAAACAGCAATAGTACTTAGACACAGTGTCCTTGCATGTTGACTAAACACTGACTGGCACTGAGAAAGTGTAAGATTTTTTTGATACTGAAGGTCAGTTGGAACTGGGAAAAAGATTAAAGTCTGCACCATTTTGGTATGATATATCCACCAAGAGAGTAACTTTGTGTTAATGCTTTCAGTAGTAGTCTCAGGTATTTGGCAGCATGTGGAGGAAGGGTACAGGACAAAATTCTCTTCTCTGTGGTCTGCTTACAGATTCCCAGGTGTGTTACTGAGTTTGCACCAAAGTCACAGGGATCAGGAGAGACACAGGCTCATGGATGCATTTAAACATCATTATTTCCCCAACTTGTTACTACATCAGATAATCTGTCTAGGAGAGCAGCCTATGTGAAACCTCATAAAAGCTGCTTCCTTTACCTAAGAGATTGCCACTCTTGGGATCCCTCCTCAGGAGTTCTTCATGGCTCCAGGGATGAAAACCCAGATTGTGGCTGCTCTGTTTTTGCCCACGTGTGCCACAGCCCTCTAGAAGTCAGATCTGCGGCACAAGAATAGAGTAATTTGCATGGGAAAAGACCTCTAAGATCATTGAGTCCAAACATTAAAGTATTTTTAATGTACCAAGAACCCCTTTAAGAATCAGCAGATGTTCATTTATTTTCTGCAAGGCAATTTTCACACTGACCAAAACTACAGGGCATCCAACACTCATCTGGTTGCAGCAGGGAGTCCCACTCATGGGCAGAGAGAATTTCTGCCCCCTTTAACTACTGTGAGAGTGCCCATCTCCTCTGGGCTGCGTAGGTGGGATGAAAGATGGTTTTTGGCCATTATAGGCTTTTTCCTGCTGTACCTTTCTGAGGGAAGCAGGAGAAGAAGTAGGAAGCTTCAAATTTCTGAGATGTCAAAATGATATTTTGTATTGGCATGAAAAGAACTTTAAAAATCTTGAAATCCTGTCTTCCCCAACTCTTAGTTGTATAAAAATAACTTTTTCTGGTTATTTGCCATTCCCTGTTCTCAGTGTGTCTTTTGATTCCCTAGGTACACTTTCCTGCTACTCACACTCTTTCTTATTCCTGGGATTATAATGATGGTTGCATATGGTCTAATTTCTTTGGAACTCTACAGAGGAATAAAATTTGATGCCAGCCAGAGAAAATCTTCACGAGGTAACAATACATTTTGGTTTGGGGTGGGCTTTTTTAAGATACAAGTGGGCAGTCATTTTGAGACTAGTAAAAGGAAAACTTTCTACTTGCAAAAGTGATTATTATGGTCAATTATGTCATGAATTTGCCAGCAGTTACTCTTCTGTTAGCAAATAAACCTCCTCTATGGTTTGTTTGCAAAGATTCGGGTCAGAATACATTAAATTTCTAATTTGCTTATTATAGAAATACCAAGGGTTTTTTTCTGGCTGTGGATAAGGACCATTTTTATCACTAAATGTCACAATTAAAATTGTCAAATTAAAGTAGAAGCATATAACCTTGAAAACTGGACTAAGCAACATTCTTACACATTTTGCATCAGTTTGTATAGAGGTAAGATGTGAGAATATTGGGAGACAGTGGATTCAGGGAAGCTGATAACACAACTGACTCAGAAGCAGGCCAGTGCTTTCTTTGCAACAGTTGCTCAGCTATGAATTATGTTGTTTATTTAGATTTAGACTGCATTCTTCATTATTTATTTGGCCGACTGTTCAGAGATATTTTGCCAACTATTTAAACAGCACTTTATATGTACAGAAAGAAGAATAAGTACCTGCAGCGCCAAGTACGAGGATGGAGATGGATGTTACCTCGACAAAACCAAAAGAAAAAGGAAAATGCCATTGCAACATCTCTCTGCTATGAGCCACAACAAAATAGAGAGAGTGAGAAGCAACAGCTCTTCTGCCAACTTAATGGCCAAGAAGCTTGTCATCCGCATGCTGATGGTGATAGTGGTTTTGTTTTTCATTTGCTGGACTCCCATCTTCAGTGTCAATGCCTGGCGAGCCTTCGACACAGCTTCCGCTGACCGCCGTCTCTCGGGGGCTCCCATCTCCTTCATCCACTTGCTGTCCTACACGTCTGCCTGTGTGAACCCCATCATCTACTGCTTCATGAACAAGCGATTCCGCATGGCCTTCCTAGCCACCTTCACCTGCTGTGCCCGGCAAAAGCCCCCCGCCACACGGGGAGAGGCTGGTGAGGAAGAGGAGGGGAAAACGACAAGGGCTTCCCTCTCCAAATGTTCTTACACACACATGTCTGCATCTGCACCCCCCTGAGCTGCACCAGGGGAGGCAATGAGTGGTGAATTGTCTGGCTTTGGAACGTGACTGTGGCATCAGCTGAACGCCATTTAGTCCTGAGTTAATGAAACACTTCAGCTGGCAGTAAACACAGGAAGAATTTTATGGAAAATTGATGCTATCACTGTATGAGTGTTAAATCACCTTGCCTTCAAAAGTACAAAGGAGGAAGAGAGCTCTGAAGATAAAGGACTTTATGAAAAGCCTTAGAAGTTGCTCTATTTGTAATAAATTCCACTGCAAAAATTTGCGTCCTCTACATCAACAGCTTTGCTCAGTTTTCTGATGCAGTTCTGAGTATCTCAAGATATTCCCAAGATGCAAATAGATTCTCCTCAAACATGAATATATGTAATGCAATCTTCACTTCACTAGATACGCCTCATAAGCAAAATATTTCTGTTATATTTATAGTATCTTTTCACATTATTTTAGCTGAGCTAATACATGTTGAGATAATTTTGGTGTCACTCTCACAGGAACTCTGAGGTGGTGAGAATGGGCTTGTCCATGTGAAATTAATGCTTTTAAGTAAAAAAATTTCTTTTTTAAAAATAAAATTAAAATAAATACCATTGGCTTTGTGGGTGGAATACTTTCTTCATTCTGGCAATAGCATAATTTAACATAAATTAATGTATTTTTCACTAGTATAAACCCCATAGAACAAGGACAAAGAAGTGACGTTCTTCTGTGCAGCTGAAAACACCCACGTATGCAAGTGGTGGGATCTAAGATGAGCCACAAAGGCTCATGTGGAAATTTCCACAGTGGGAAGCACAGGGATAAATGCCTGGGATAAAGCAAAAAGAGGTGTTTTAGAGAAGATGCAGGACTGAAGACACAGGCTGGTGCCCATGGCAGTCACGGTTCACAAATACATTCACAGCCGCTTCAGGCATGGCACTGCCACCATGGAAATAAAGGCATTGGGTGCAGAATGGCAGAAAGAGCAGATACAATGAGCAAAGGCTGAAAGGCTTGGTCAGAAAACAGTTCTTCTAAACTTTGTAGCAGCTATTTTATCCAACTACATGTACTTGTAAACAGATTCAACATGGAGTAGAACAGCTTTGAATGATGTAATTATTGGTGCTTTGTTGCACAAGGAATCCAGTCTCTTTCCTGTGCAGCACACAGGTGGGTGTGGGTGTTCAGGTCCTGTCCTTTGCTCTGTGGAACTCAGATGGAGAAGTTACATTACTTATTTTGGTTTGTGAAAATATCCTGTTGGAGATGTTTCTATCTTCTACCTGAATCAATATCATTATAAACCCTTGTTATTAGACAGAGATTAAATTTGAGCACAGCATGGAATGTAGATGTGGATATTAAATATAAGCCCTCTCAAGGTTTTTAATCAGGAAAATCTGATCTCTTTACAGAATGATTTTAAATTAGAAATATACTGTGAGTTCCAGGACCCAGATCCATGTTCTGCACTCAGTTATTGCCTGAAATGGTTTACCCTAACAACTTAGGACACAACTTTGGCTATTATTTTTTTTCCATCCAGCTTGTCCACAGACAGGAAATTAAAAAAAACCAGAATTCTAAACACCATTTATGCACAATCCATAGAAACAACGTTTTGCCTACCTAGTTAATAAAGTAGCGCTGCTCCTGGAACAGTGCTGAGACTACTGACATTGATCTGACCTTTTGCAAATGCCCAACAAATTAAATTATGGGATTTAATTCATAGCAATAAAATGAAAATTTTACTTCACTTACAGATACATGTTAAGACCCTCTACAAAACTGTCCTGTGTGTTGAAACTAAGGAAGAAACTTAGTTGTTGTCTAATTTATGTGGAACAGTGACAGCAGAAAACATACTTGTGAAATATTTTATACCATTTGAAAGCCTGGATCAATTATAGACAATAGTTTAAAAATGGTTGTTTAACTAAGAAAACCCTCCACATTTTAATAATACACTTGATGTCAGTGTTGCTGTCTATATGATCTATTGCAGGACAGCCCATGCCACAGCTCTTTCAAAAGCAAATTCCTTTTTGTAAATGCAGCTTCTCCAGTACCTGTTATGTCACCTGAGTGACATAACAGGATATGCACATTTCACCTGCTCTCACTGATTGAGTCTGAGGATAGTGGTTTCAGATGAAAGCCAAAAGCTATTTTCAACAATGCCTTAATCAGACCTCAACCCCCAACAGCCTCCAGTAGCTGCAGCTGAAAGGAGCAGAGTTTCTGATTGATTCCCTTCTCTTAACTGTCAGGGAGCACAATTTGGAGGTGATGAAATGAGGAAGGCAGGGGAAGATCCTGATGGATCTCCTGGTGGAGTGGTGGCTGGGAGACAATCAGGGAAGGGTTGAAATGTGCCAATCCCCCAAGGCCCATCTGTGTGTGCGTCACTCATCCCCTCCATTGCCCCCTCTGCACCTATTTTCTTGTTATATCAACACAGTATTTCTTTTGATCAAGCTCCCTAAGCCACAAACCTTATGCCAAATTCCAGCAAGAATTAGGAATTAAGCTTTTGAAATGCAATATAGTGATCCAGTCATTTTGTATTCTTCTGCCCTGGTCTCCTAGCACAGGAAATCTCAGCCCTTCTGCATCTTAATGCCATTTTTCCTGATCTGTGCATTGCAGAAATCATTCCTGGGCCCAAATGTTGCCCATTAGTTGTTAAAGACTCATGGTATCCTCACAGTATCTTTAATTCAGATGCTGATGTCACTTGAAAAGGCATCTTCAGCAATAAATATGGGTGGAATAAACATACCAAAATAAAAATAGCCTATGAGATCTCTTCATTTGAGCAGTAGTTTACAGGGGTTGTGGATAAAAATCCTATCCTACTACAAGTACTCTGTAAAATCAAACTGTTTTCCAAATGTAGTAGACAAATGGCAAACCAATGAATTTCAGGTGCATAATGTCCATAAATCTTGGAAGATTTTTTTCTTCTTTCCCTTTTTCTTAGTTCCCGGGGCCTTTCCCCCCTCTGTCTTTCTCTTATCTCTTTCAGCTGCATGACACCATGCAATTTTTCTCCTGCATGCTTCTCAGTCTCTAGGTTACTTCCCTGGCACCACCAATTGCTAGATGATTTTTTTCTCTTTGACAGGTTTATTTTCCTTCCCAGATTTACTTTCCCAGAGGCACTCTCATCTTCATTTCCCCCATCATCTCCGGCTGACAGACTCCTGCAGCACATTTATCCAAGCAATACATCCTGCCCACAACACAGCAGCTCTGCAATCCTTCCTACACTCCTACTTCTAAGCTCACACAGTGGCTCTCGAACATCAGCTCTCTAACAAGCAGGATGTACTAGTTCAGAAAACAGAAGTGGAGCAATAATTACACCCAGATCCTCCTTTGATACTTCTGTCACTATTACTTGCAACCTCTATTATTAGGGCATGCTTTAATACTGATGCCTTACAATACTGCTAATGCTAAATACAGGACTTGGTGAGGGGTCAAAGTAAAGGTATTTCACTGTTGCCAAGACAAAATACCTTAATGCTCTTCATGGAAAGCTGTGTGTGGATTTGGAACTCCAGCCACTAAAGGTTTACAACCCTTATACAAGTCATGGCCTCCTTTCCAATACCACCAAGCCCTTCTTGGCAAAGTGGAGAGCCTGTCTGTGATCCCACCTGCTCCTGCATCCCCTCCTGTTCCTCCTGCCTCCGAGCACAGGGATGGTGCAACCCCAGTACAGCCACTATGGTTCACCACAATGCTTTTCTCACCTGGAATAGATGACTTCAGGATCCATCAATACTGAAATAGATGTTGAGCTAAACTGAGGATTGCTGGCAGTAAAAGATGCCTATTCTCAAAAGGAAAGTATAGAAAGATAAAACCTAATGGTTTTAAATTTGGGAAAGGATTACGTGAGAGCAGAGGCTGTAGCCTTTTTATAACAGCATCAGAGACAGAGTGGTAAAGAGTATAAAATGAAAGTTTGGACTTTTGGTTCAGTTTTATTTGTTTGCAAAATGTTTTGCTCTTCATTCATATATAAGAGACCAACCAAGTACCACTTCATCTCAGATGTGCATGTAGGTCAGCAGTTTGCTCACTCTCTGGCCACTCTTTTCCAGTCAATTTTTCTATATGCATTATTAATTTCAGTTAAACAGCTTCAGCTTTTTATGCACAATCCATTCAGCATGCACCCAGATGCAATCATGTACAATCCATGTACATGACACCCAGGGGTCAGGTACAGCATAGTAATGCATGCCTTTAACACGCCAGAATTTCTCTCAGTGTGAATAAAAACCTCAACTTCTAGAATTACCTGGTTTTATTTTTTCTTTCTGCACTGCTTGTTAGGCTGCCTTGGATACCTCCTAAAGAAAAAAATGCAAGGGAAATCTTCATGAATTGTAAAACTCCTGTTTTGCTGCCTAATGGCAATTCATCCCTGCTAGGAGCTATTTATCTGCATCGTCACAGATAACTATTTCATGAAGAGTTTTCTTGGCTTCCACTCCCAGTTGTGTCCAAAAAGCTGATTTTGAGCTAGCAAGATGTCAGTTGTTCTACTGTACAGTGAGACAAGAACAAAGCACATTCATTAGCATCAGCTGGTAGTAAACATCAAGTAGGAATCATCCCCTATGGGGTAAACACGAGTTAATTGATGTCCTGCTATTTTGACAGTTATATTTCCTGTTACAATGAAGAAATGCAACTTATATACAAAGTTTGGTTTAAAACGGTAAACAAAAATCACTGCATAGGTCCTGTGAAAGTCATACAAACACCAGAGTTACAAAACAGGCATGAAGAAAAATCACATGTACAGAACCTAAATTCACAGGAAGGGGGCTACTCATGCCTTTTGCTTGCTGTCAGAGACAATTTTAAAATTATTATTATTGAATGGACATTGGCTCAGGGCCTTGTTCTGAGAATATTTAGCAACTGCTAAGAGGCCTCATTTCTGAGCAAGTGAAGAATGACACACAGAGGTGAAACCACAGGGGCAACTTTGCTGAACAGATAACAATGCGCAAGAGAGAACTTTCCAACCAGCCGGAAACTTTGCATTGACTCCTACAAACCCTGCTATGGTCCTTCTAACACCTGAGATCCTCAGGATCTCATAGCTAAATTGAAGGTAAGTGTGGAATAACCAGAGATGCTCCTTGCTCTGCAACTGGCTCAAATCTCAGCCCATATCCCTGTGGGGACATCTGACAGTGTTGCTGTGGCTGGCTTGCTGTTATTGCAAAGGAATATGAGAACAGCAATGTCATCCAAGACACTGTCTGGAGTTGTTTTTCCTGTTGGCATCCCAAAAGATGGTTCAGCCACATGCAAAAAGGAAAAAGAACACTATAGGTATGCACTGAAATTAATTCAGTTGTTCCTCCACTTCTTGTCCACCAGCCAACATAGAGCTCACCTCTGCAACCACTGCCATGGTGAGAGGCAGCCTCCAGGAACATGATACTCCATCAGACAGAGTAGGAGTGACAAAGGTTTCACAAACCATAAAAACCAGTTGCACTAAGAAGAAAAACAACTATCTAGTGAAGCAAAGGGTTATTTACAAAAGAAACAAAAAAATCCCACCACCAAACCCCTCCCCAAACTGTGATGCTTGCATTTAATAGTTACCAATAACTAACTAGCATTTCACTAGAAAGAAGCAGGTATTGCCTCTCCTGCCTCACCTCCAGCTCACTGTTCTGAAGCTCTTTTTCACCACAGAGCTCCTGTGTCCTCATTTTGAGGACTGACAGCAGCAGTCTGTGGTGCATCTCAGTGCTACCACCTGGCTTCACTAGATAATAATTTTCAAACCTATGTGTCTGCTTAGGCTACAATACCTTAAGGGTTCAATTATTCTCCTAACTCTACCAAAAGTAACATATCTAAATTAATATGAACTTGCCAAAATGCAATTTTATAACTGATTCATGTTGTGTTTGTGCCTCCTCCAAATGTAATTTGAATAATGTTTTCTAATCTACTAACACATAAAACAAACTGAAGAACTTTGATATTATTTCTATGTGCTTGTGGGCTCTAATATAGCCATCTGTGCAACTTCAGGCTCTGCTTGTGTGCCAAGAATTGTTATTTACTTACAGCTGTCCTTGGTCCTCTCTGGATGAATGTTATTTGTGCAAGTGCTTTTGAGCACTTTGCTGTGTCTGTGAGAGTCTCTCCACCTGTGTGATCAGCTATCGTAGGAATCAGGCGGGAGGGCTTTGAAGGAGGGACTCTTGGGAACACCTGCTTTTTTTTTTTTTTTCAATTTTTAATACTGCAAAATTTCACATCTGGCTTGAAGTCACTCCACTTTGTTTCATAGCTTTAACATTAATCTTCCTCTTTCACCTCTTATAACTGATCTCTAATTCCAGCAATTCCCCTTTTCCTTGGGGAGTATCTCACACACAGGTCACCAACAAAACTACTGTTTTTTCGTATCCAGGAAACTAAAGCAATTTTTGATTGCTTCTCCTGATGCATTGTGTTCAGCCTCATCAAATTGAAAAGGCTAATTTTATTAATATTTCAGGATTTCCATGTCTGCCCTGACAAATTATAATTCACAATTGTGGACCATCTTGCATTTTTTGGTTCCTTGTGTTTGGGCCCTTCAGCTCTTTCTGTGGGGTGAAGTGAGATGTGACAATAAATTACCTGTTAGGAGCAGCCCATGGGAGACACTGCAAGTAAGGGGAGACACAGGTACATTTTCCAGATTCCACTCTGCAATAAATTGCACAGAAGTAGTGACAGCACATACTAACACATCCTTAAGGAGGGTGAAGGTTTGGCCAGCAAGGCAAGAGAAAATTAAAATTTTTAGCACCTGATGAAGCAGGAGGCTACTGAGTACATAGACATACATCTGTGTTGGAGACGAAATTAGCCTAAAATGCACACATTTAAAGTCTTTTGGTGTGGGTGAGAAGATGATGTAGCTTACACCTGCAGCAGATAAGGAATAGCTCTATCGTGCAAGAAATGGAGTAAATAAAGGTGCACAATACCTGAGATGCTGCTGATGATCTGGAAACCTTTTCCACATTTATTAGCTAGTTCTACTTCAAACTTAGTCTAGGTCACTGCCATGTAACCCTGTTTGCTCCCAAACAGCAGCTCTGCAACAATCTTGGGCTTACACTTGGGGATTCTGTCACAAGTGTAAACTACTACACCCATAAAGCACAACTCCCCTTTTCTCTGAGTATCCAAGAAGAAACTGTCTATTTGTTTTCAAGTGTTTGTCCACTCTAGTCACAAATACATCTACCCAGAATCCTACTCTGGGTGTGTCCATTAGGACTTAATTCCGACCCCAAACACCCATTTTATGGTGAGGGTGGGGCTTGGAAGGCCACAGAAGCAGAGGGCATTGGCTCAGTCAAAGTTCAGGTTTCATTATTATTTTTCATGTCATTTTGAGCAGGCAGAATAGGTTTAGTGCTGTGGTAAGGCAGTAGAGTGTTTGTATCATTTACAAGGAAACAGTTCTTTTGCTTTTCTAATGAACATTCAGCCCTGCCTCCAAGTTCAGCTGATGACCAGACTGACTGACTTACATGCCTTACTAAGTAGAAACCCAGCACACCATTGGCATATTCCCCATCCAACAATTGCCAGAGCAGGGGTTTTCCAGGCAGCAGCTACAGCTTGAAGTTCAGTAGTCCCCATTTTCCCTCATATGCAAATACACTCTTATCTCTTGCATTTTTGCTTAAGGTTTGCCACGACCAGATCCTTATTGAGGACTTGGAAGTGCTAAAGGCAATGGTTCTTCAGCATCCTCAGTTTACGTGACTTTTCATTTGTGCACACTAAATAATTCATATTTCTCCATCTCAGGAATACAATTCACTCCTTGAATAACTTCACCATTCAATTCCAGCTGGGAAATTAAGTTAAGAGAGAGTTCTTCAGGAGCTTTCCTATTAAACTACCCAAAATAAAATTTTTTGATGGAGATAAGCTGTCAGAGTTATTTTTTTTGGCAGGAGGAAAGCTCTTATTACCCAAGAGAGAAATTCTGTTTCAAGGTGAGAGAGAATCAGGTTTTAGCTCTTTCTGCCTCAGAAAAGGGATTTAAACCAGGTTTTAGAAGAAAATGATTCCTAAGCTCTGGCTATCAAGGCTACATCTGGTACTCAATAAGGATTTCATGTGTGGCTTTTTAACAGCTCATCCTCATGTCCTCACTCTATATACATGTCTATACAATTAGGAAGTTTTTAGTCACATATACAGAGTAAATTGAAAAACAAGGTAAACATTGTTAGTGTCCACTCTAATATGACCAGCTGAAAAGAATTTGTTTAAACAAGTACATGCAAGTACAGGTGAGAGAAAGAAGTTAGACTGTAATATTTGTTAGATTGTAATGTGTATAATGTGCAACTCATTAATACAGGTTTTTCAGATTCCAGCAGATGAATGGCAAAACTCGACCATATTTCATACCTGTATCCCTCAAGGTAGCTGAAAAAACATGCTGCAGAAATCTTCATATCATTTTTAAAAGCTATGACTGCATGACATATTTCAGTTTTCTCCTTGAAGACAACCCCATGTAGGTAGTAAGCCTAGTTTATTGTTTCACCATCATAAAATCTAGTGAGAGGAGATGAAATTCTTTGTTTTCTAATTTAACACATTTCTCTTGGTAGCCAGTATCTATTTTCTACAAGTTTACCTGTAAGCTGACAGTAAAAAGTTGTGCAAAAATAGAATTTTATAAAAATTTATTATTTCAAGCTCTAGATCTGGAAGACATCTAGGGTATAAAGACACCCAAATAATAAGTTTGAGGATGAAACATACTTGGCTCATGACAGCTCAAGAGCCAAGAAGGAATCTGAAGGCAGAAATAGAGAACAACAATAAAAATCGGATTAGGGTTTTTTTCTTTGAATAAATAGCACAAAATAATTATTAACCTGAAAAATGAACCACTTGGTCAAAAGTGGAGTTGTATTTGAAAGTCTAAACACTCACCAATTGCATTTATCCTCCCAAAGTAATGAATTCTCCTTATCAACATTATTTCTAAATTAAATGAAGAATAAACCATTTTTCCAGACCAGTTTGATTTCCATATCTATTAAATCTCCAAGGTAAAGCTGTTTACCAAAAAACTGAATGTTGAAACTAGGAGGATGACACAACATCAGTCTCATGCCTGAGGTTACCACAAAAAGCACAGTCCAAAAGGCAGATGTCTCCTTAAGCCCTGGAATGCTGTAAAAAGCAGTATGGAGCAGCAGCAGGACTCACAACGAAGATACACAGGCCCAAAGAAAGATTAATCAATGTCAGATCCTTCAAGAATAGTTTCATTTTCTTGAATCTCTCTTCTGAAATTTGTAGTAACTGGTGAGTAATCTCCACAGCAGAGCCACAAAACATTTTCATGTGGAACAAAAATAAACCAAACTCCTCCTTTGTTGAGAATGTTGTGTTAGCTGTCTATTTGGTCAATACAAGATTTAACACATTTTCTTTTTATGTTTCTGCTTTGCATTCCTGCAGACTGCCAGCCTTAGCCAGCCCATGTCCCCACAATGCTGGAAATGACCAGGCTGCAGCTCCTACAAAAGCAGAGCCAGGGTAAAGAAGCAACAAGGCCACTCACTTCCTCTCCTAAAAGCAACAGGTGCTGTGCTAGAAACTGCACTGACACCAAGATAAAACTCTGCAGTTGCTCTGTCTGTACACTGAAGTGCTTGTTTTTTGAATTTGGCAAACAAGGAATTGCTCAGAATTACGCTAAACACTGCAAGAAAATTTAAATTCTTTCTTTCAAAGGCAAACCATAGAAACATTTTGCCTGAGGACTAAGACGAGGGCACTAAAAATCAGACATGCTACATCCTAACCTAATGATTTCTTTCACATTAAAATCTAAGTCACTCACATTTTTGGAAAAATTACAATTACATTTTTTAAGGCAGTAAATTCAATCACTATGAATCCTCCACTGCCCTTCCCAATTTCCACAAAGAGAAAATATCGGCAATTGAAGCACACCTAAGAGAGAACAAACAGCAACAAAAATAGGGCTAACAAGATACAAACCATTTGTGTCTGGGCTTTTTCTTATGTGTGTATATCTACATGGTGCTGCACAAGACATGCTTATGCAGATAAAGAAGTAGTCATAGTCTGCCCTGAACTAAACTCTGCAATTACACTGCACATACAGAAATATCATGCAGATACTTGGACAGAGACCGATGAAGTTGGAAGGCACTGCGGTCACATTTTATATGCATAAGGACACCACCAACATGGATCTCAGGATCACATCCTATTTCATAGCAGATACCCTGGCTGTATTTTAAACAGATCATGTACAATTTTATTAGAATTATCATAATCAACAAGAAACACTAAAATGAACTGTCTCATAAAAAAAAATCCCTTAAACTTACTTGGAGATTTTAAGAACTAAGTTTCTGTTTGTCACCAGCTAGCTATTGAAACAGGTAATTTCAAGACAGAAACCATAGTATGTATAGATATGTGCCTCTATCTTTTATGTAACTTTTGAAGTTATTCTCCAAACAGAACTATGAAGCTATTGGAAGGATTCTGATAGTATGGTCTGCAAGGCTGTGGCTTCTGTATCAAAATCCTTATTTTGATGGCCAATAGGTGGCAATTTATTTAAATGCTGTAATGTACTGGCATAGCAATGAACAGATGAATGCAGTTGCTATTAGTTGTAAATGCCAAAGGCTTCAAAGTCAAGTCACTCAGGAGAAGCTAAAGCAGAAAGATGATTTGGAGGCTGGGCACAGAAGTAGCTGCAATAGCACAAGGCCCCATCTTGCCTGTGAACACACACATTGGGATTCACAGAGGTGGAAACAGACAACTTCTCCCAGTAAACAAATCAGCAAATAGAGCAACAGAGAAGACTGAAGGTTTAAATGAACACAGATGAGGGGGCAACATGACAGAAAATACACTTAAAAATAAATAAAAAGTAAAGGGTTTCTAAATTCAAAGAATTTACAACTTTACATGGTTCTAAATTGTGCCCCCTCAACTCAAAGCCTGTAAATCTTTAGGGCCAGGTCTGTAGATCCTTCCACTGCATGTATCTACAAGCAGCTTAAAAAACAAACATATCTTTCTCCCCACCCCACAGTCCAGCACTAGAAACAGCACCAGGAAATAGCAGGGTGTAGTCTCAAAAATTGGAGTTCACCTTACTTTAAACCAACTCCTCTCCTAAATTATGCAGCAAAATTTACGCATTCTGAGAAAAACTGAAAAGTAATTAAGGACCTGGAAAAGTACACATGAGAAATAAGGGAACTGAGACTAGAATACAAAAGCAATAGCACACAGAGCAGACAATATACAACTTTTAACCATTCCTTTCCATACTTGAAGGAAATATAGAACCTGGAAGACACCAAAAGATTTTATTGGATCTTTCTCAGATAGTAGTTAACTTGCAAGTTTGCTTCTACAATGAATCAAGATTTTCTCAACTTCTTTTCACTTTAGCATATGTCATTAAAGTCTATATTCAATACAGAAGTATTTTAAAGTAATATGGGCAATAACTCCTCATGCTTTTGATCTAACACTGAACTTGTATTACTGGGTATCAGAAATAAATCTCATTTTACAAAGAGTTTTTTCTACCCTGCTCAGGAGCATGCAACTCCAATCTAAACAGGGCACCATGAAAGACCAGCTACTCAACGGAGTTCAGTAGCTCTGAATGTTCTGAAATGGCACATATTACATGCAAACACTACATGAATAATTTCCTCTAACCCAGGTATTTCAAACCACATTCCTTTTAATCTTTTTCTCTGGATCCTACTAGGATTTATTACTGAGACTACCTATATAGCTAATTGCCACAGCTCAGCTGAAGAGATTTTTTTCTATCCATAGTTTTTCCTCTAAGATCTGCACCATCCCACGCAGTTTCTCTCAATGGCACCTTAGCAAGTGACCATTCTTTTTGCAAAAACCTCAGATCTAATTTCTACTCTGTTCCAGAAGAATCAAGTTATCATTTCAGAAAAAGACTGAAGGGTCTTGGAAATAATTTTGAGACCATAATTTTGAGAATAAGGTCCATAATGTCTCTGTTTCAAAAAACAGAAGTTCTGCAACTGCTGAGTTTGACTATTTTATGCATCTTAATAGCAAATACCTTGCAGGTATCTAAATAAAAGTACCTGCAATCCTTCTTTAAAGCCAGTGATTTTTCTGTTGTTGTTCTTGTCTCTCCTACTTAAGAACCACTTTTAGCCCCTTCTCAGTTGTACAGGTAAACTTGTAATTCTTCAATCAGTTTAATACAACACTAGTTAGTACTCGCAGGCTTCTGCTATTCTATATTCCCTCTCTTCCCATCTCAAAAACGTTCTTGAAATGACTCACTTGTGTTTGCAAATTAAGAGTACATAATTTCTGTCTGTACCTGACAGCCCTACTATTCTGTCAAAACAAGAAATAAGTTAATTTGCTGAATTTCCAGCTCTAGTTATCAACCAACCGAATGAAATGTCAGACATTCTGCAACTAAGATTAAAAGGAGTCAGGTGCACTAGTTGCAAAAATGAAGTTGCTAAAGTTAAACAATTAAACACAGTTCATTTTTTCTTATTTAATAAATTACATTAAAAAGTGAAACTTTTTTTTACACATTATTAAAAAACAGTTTCTTATCTAACTTCAGCAATAATACAAGCAAAAACGAAACCGATTTTTGGGTGGACATTCCATATCCCATTTTAGTGGAGTCCAGTGCGCACAGCCTCACAAGTACTGATGACTTTTCACTCCCAGGGTTGATCTTCTTTGTGCTGTTCTGGTTCCATAGATGACCTCACTGTTCATTTGGGGGGAAAAAAAAACCCAAAACAAACAAAACAAACAAAAACCCAAACCCATATTGCTTGGTCAACGTTGAAAAAAAACCAACAAAATATGGCAAGTTTCAACACTTGTTCAAACCATAAGTACTTTTGTATCATCATACAGATGTTCAATTATGTTTGTCACAGCAACAGTAACATGGTATTTTATCTTTAGCCTTGTAGAAAAAAATTAAACCAAACAGTTTATGCACATGCACACACAGAGTACACTTGACAAGAACACTTTTATGTGGTTTACATTTCACTTTTATTTAATCCTCAAAACTGCCCATATTGCAGGGATTTTCTTGATGAAATATGGAACTGAGCAATTAATTCTACAAAATTATGGTAAAAACTTGCTCGTTTTTCTACCTTTATTGCTAAGAAATTTTACAGGTGCACAGTTTGTAAAAATAACCCTTTTAAGACTGAATGTACACACATGCTACAGGATTTAAAAAAATGACATTAGCACAGCACCTCCAGATGGGGCAAATGCAGTGCTGAACACAGACAGAATGTTTACGAAGTTAGAACTGCTCATTTATTTTACAGCTTCTAAAGGGAAGAAATTGTTCAGTCCTAAAAGGGTTAAGTAGAAACCCTAATATACTTCTTTTTCTAACAAAGCTGCCACTCAATCCCACAGTACAGTGCTTGAAAACAAAGTCAAAAGTCTGGCACAGGAAAGTATACACATTTGTTCAGTACTCATAAACACAGCTGCTTTTGATAGAAAGTAAATAATATGGTTAATAATTGAAGAGCATCTTAGTTTCAAGATGGACATCTCTATGGAGTCATTTAATCCACAAGTGGGTAGCTTACTTCCAATAGATAATTTGATTCACTAGGCATCAATATTTTCTATACGGGGAATTCATCAATTTATGTCTTGACTTAACGTCTTTTCAGGCAACCATTCTGATTTTCTAAGTCTGTGCAATGAAAACAAGTACAGAATACCATTATTAACATAGTTGTGAGATGCCCTCAGGGCAAATAATTAGGAAAAACATCAGCAGCAGATTCTTAAAGACTACACTAGTGTTGAATTCTGAAATGCAGTTCCAAGCAACAGAAAACAAGAAAAGGCATAGCTAAATTAGAGCACTCACTTTGCTTCTTCTTCCTATAGTTGGAACTATAACAACATTCTGAACACAGACTCAATTTCTATGTATACAGAATTAACAGCAGACTTAACAGCTAGACTTGAACAGTTATAAGAGTTTCATACTGAAACATTTTATAAGTAGTTTTATCAAAATCTTGAGATATTGTTAATAGCATGAAAATTGTTAACAGCTCACAAGGCCAATATATGTAACAATATCACCCCACAGAAAAAAGTTCAGGAAGATAATATATCTGAACAACTGGACGTATTAACAACAGTAAGGACCTGGAAGACCATTTCTGTACTACAGAATAATTACTGGCAACAAGAGAGCCACAAGCCAAATGAAAAAAATGTCATTTAAAATGGTCTTGTAAGCAGAATAGGCTCTTTTTTCACCCATTTGGCTGTAGTGTGTAGAACAGCAGATATTAGGATAAATCTTTAGAAGTCAAAGGATATTATATCTATTGGGCAAAATTACTGCATATAAAGAAACTGAATATAAAAAGTATTGCATTTATATGTAAAAAATTTAAAATAATGAGTATAAAAGCACATGTCAAGTTCTGAAAAGCTATTTTAAATAGTCTTTGAAGGTTAAAAGGCTTGTTATGGTTTGCCTGCTGTGTGTCTATCATGGTTTCTTCAATACCCTCTAAATTTGATACACGTATCTTGCTTATTTTAATTCTCAGTCTAATTAGTGATGAAAATCTGTGGCTCTTGAACTATGCTGTACTGTAAGATATTTATGTGCTTCTAACAAAAACACTGTGAAACTATTCCTGCCACAACTCAATAAACCAAAATTTTACAGCACATACAAAGGTAAACAGATCTGCAAGTATGCCAGTAAACAGCTGAAAACAGAGTTAAGGCCACAATGAATCCTGCCCTTGGTCACTGAAATGGAGATGAGGTGAGGCAGCATTCACTAGTGCTAGGAACCAGCATTGCGACTACATCATGGGAACACCTTTTGATACAGAGTAACAAGTATGAAGGCCTGTGGTAGAATACAAGCACATTTCAGGAGGATAGTGGCACTGATTTTACTATTTGATAAATATGCTTTATAACCAATTTCTTCCTTTAAACACATTGTTCTCACACATTCAACGGAGCACTAAAGCAAACGAGTAGAATGGAGCGTCAGAGTACACAAATATGGTGCAGAGACAATATTTTAAGATGGTGGTGGGTGTTGAAACTGGAATCAGTGGTCAGAAATAAAAACCCTATGAAAATGGTCAACAGGTAAGCATGTAAGCAATGCACTGCAGGAAGCCACAGGTTCACATTTACACAGCAGTTGTGACTTTTGCTTCAGGGTATAGAAAAGGCTGAGCACACCACGACATTTTGGCTTTTAAAGAGGAAGATCACACTGTCAGAACTTGTCCTACAAGTCTATGCCTAGCTCTGTGACTACAAATGAACTACTGGGGTATACGTTCAAATACAAATGAAGCAGGCAGGTCTACAAGGAGGGACAAAACATGGTAAAGTCAAAATGGAAAACAAATGCAACAACCAACAAAGTCAAAGTGCAAATGAGCCTTGAATTTATGCTGGAGAGAAGACTTGAACGTTGCACAACCTGTTGGCAGGGAAAGGGAAACCCACAGGAAACAAGGATGGGAGGAGTTGACATCTTCATAGTGCTTTTATGATTTTCTATTTGCCCATCTCTAAGTAATAAAATTTACTTCTAGTTATTACTGTATGATCACTTCACAATGAAAGCACGTTCTCAATACAAGTGTTACACAAAAGTCCGGCCTAATTTACTGAACAGTATGAAGAAAAACATGCTTGTTGTGATTCTCAAGTGATGAAGGGCATCACCTACCAATCCCATTGGTAGCACATACTTCTCATGGTACTTTAGTTTCATGCCAACAAGACAGAAGACATGCTGCCAAATGAAGTTATTGGGAACATTCCACTTTTGAAATAAAACATTTAACTTACACTTAATACAAATTATGTACAAGATTAGAAAAACCTGAACAGATCCTGAAACATTTTTAGATGTAATATGACTGAGCAAGGAAGAGGGGGAGTAACCCAGTAACAACCCTTCAAAAATACCAACATATGCCTGTGACATGAACAATCATTAATATGACTGCTTGAGATGCCACTTTTAGGAAAAAAACTCATGTAATGTTAGAACCTCATGAATTATCACTATAAATACATATTTTAAAAAGAAAAACAGAAATAACTATTAACAATGACTGAAAACAGAGCACTAAAGTTAACATACATTGCATGTATTGCAGGCAAGGCAGAGGCATTTTTTAAAGCTTTTGCACAGACTTCATATAATCTTAAAAAAAATATGCTGGCCTTTACAAGGTTCTACTTGCTGAAATAAAAACAATTTCAGTTCATAAAAAGTCACAAGACTTCAGTTTAAAAAAAGGAACAGTTCCAGCCACAGACCAAAAATATATATTTTTTTTTAAAACTGGAAGAGTATGGTAATTAGATTATACAAGCATGGTCAGGCTTGGAACCTGAATATACTTCAGAGCAAAAGCTCAGAGGAAAAAAAAATATAAACTATTTGGTAACAAAAGTGTACTATATGTTGTGATACAAAAAAGGTATGGTGAAAATGTACCTTTTATACTAAAGCTTATACAAGTTCCTTGGTCCATAAAAACTATGTTGTGTTCATGTTTTCTAGTTTGCTCAACATGTATCCCAGCCACATTTTTGTTTCTTGCCCACTAAAAAAACCACAGCTGAAAAATAGATTTTCAATAAAGTTCTTATGTATCGGATGTTGGTTTTCTCTTTTTTTATTGTGGCTTCTGTTTTTAAGATCAGCACTTGCAGGTAACAAGGTTGAAATCATATCACCTAAAATGGAAAAGTGTTTTCCCATGAAACCACAAAAACTGTTCAGTTCTCTTGAATGTAGCACGAAAAGTCAATTAAAGTCCAGACAAACAACAGTAGTTAGGAAACTACAGTTGCCGTAGATGATGTGACATTGGTGGGGTTTGTGCTGACACTTGTGTAACTTCCCTCACTGTTTGTGTTTGTTTCACTGGAGGCCATGAGGCTTGAGTTGGCTCTGAGGATTGCTCCAGCAGCACTGCAGTGTGGCCGTGGCCCTGGTTCCGGTGTGTATGTAAAGGTAAGGCTGGTGGAGTAAATTATGCCATCGTTACGGACCAAAGTTACTGGAACCTGGACTGGCTGTCGGACCCACCTCCAACCCTCTCGAAACGCAGAAATGTCTGGAACAACACAAAGCATGCTCTCTGCACATCTGAAAAACAGGAGAGTCAACTGAGAACAATGTACTTAAGTTGAAAGAATTCAATAGAACAGAACAGCTCTGTTGGAAGGGGACCTACAATATTCAACTAGTGCATACACCGACCACTTCAGGGCTGACCAAAAGTTACAATCGTATTATTAAAGCCCAATTCCCTTTATTTGGTAAAAGACAGAGAGGCTTGGGACATCAAATGCCTTTCTAGGAAGCCTTGTTCTAGTGTCTGACTACCTTCTCAGTAAAGAAATTATGCCCAATGTCCAGTCTAAATCTTCCCTGGTGCAGCTTTAAACCATTCCCATGTGTCCTGACACATGACAGCAGGAAGCAGAGCTCAGCAGCTCCCTCTCTACTTCCCCCCACCTCAGGAAGCTGCAGAGAGCAATGAGGTCACCTCTCAGCCTCCTTTTCTCTAAACCAGACAAGCCCAAAGTCCTCAGTTGCAACTCTTAGGGCTTTCCAGCCCCTCACCATCTTTGCCACCCTTCTCTGGACATGTTCTGGTACCTGAGCATCCTTCTTAAACTGGGAAGCCCAGAACTGCACGCAGTGCTCGTGGTGAGGCTGCACCAGTGCTGACTGCAGTGGGATAGACACACCTTTTGACCAGCTGGATGCAGTTTGGCCTCAATGCTGCCAGGGCACATTGCTAACTCATCCTGAGCCCCTGGCAACCAGCACTCCCAGACCCTTTTCTGCAGTGCAGAAAAGTGTATGTTTGAGTGAGTACACAAGTATACATTCTTCAAAGCACCCAGTAAAACACAAACATCATAGAAGTAATACAAAATATTATACCTGTACATGGTTTCAGCTTCCACATCCCCAAACCAGACACGTAAATTTGGAGTGAAGTTCTGTCCTGTAAGTTCCAACATTGCTACATCCCCACCACCATTCAACTGGAAATGGAGCAAATAGAAAAAGAACAAGAAAATCCCCCCCCAAAGATGTATTATTAAGAATAACCACTCTCCCCGTGGAAAAAAACAAACAAACAAAAACCCCACCAACCAAAAAGAGTCACAGACAAAACCCTCACATACAGGTAAGAACTTTAAATAGTGCTGTTTTTATCAGCTGGACAAAACCAAAACAAAAACAAATTCTACACAACTGAAGTATGAAGAAGTAACACATCTAAAAGATACTGCTAAGTAATTTGATACCTATGAAGGAATTTCCAAGTTTTGATAATGGTTGCTTAGAATAGATGTCAACAAGGCTTTGAAAATGGAGAAAAAAATCTTTCAGAGAAGGTGTTATGGGAGCTTTAAGTTTTTCCTCTGCCAAATGCTGAGGTTTTTTAAGTAAGGTTCTCTTTGATCTATTATTGGCAAGAGTCAAAAACAATTTCTAAATAATCAAACAGAAGTCCTAAGGATATCACTACCATGGTAGTTTCAGAAATAAAATTCTAATTGTATACAACAATATTAGTATTATTCCTACAATGGATAGGCTCATGTATTCTGAAATGTAAGGGAAAAAAATATTACAACAAAGTAATTTTATTATTTATAAAGCTATTAAGACTGCTTTCTTACAGTATTTAACAAGGGTACCATGAAGGTTATATGAGTATGACAAAAATAATCTCACAAAAAACCAGTTTATTAAAACAAACTACTAACTTACTTGAAGACTTTCCACAACAGGCACAGGTGTCACTGGAGCATGGACTGGACCCATCCCCTCATAAAATGTGTATTCTGCTTTGTCTGTGCTAATGATTGTCCAAGAAGCTCCATCATTAATCATTTCTTTATTTGGTTCTTTTGGGCATGGAGTGGCCTTAGAGAGAAAGAAAAGTTTAAAATCTGATCTGTAGACATGTTTGTCAAGTCACAGACCTAAAAACCAACTCAGCCAGTAACAACGCCTGTTTTTTTCAAAAACATGTTTCTTTATCTTTTCCTCTAAAAATGATATAGGGAAAACCTTTTCTTATTTCAGAAAAACTACTAGACAACTACTATTTGTGAGAACACCATAACTGTTACCTAGAACACTGTCACCTCTCCAACTTTAAGTCTGAGTTTTATTTTAGTTCAGCTTTCAAAGTTTTAATGTTATTCAATAGGCATTAACAAAAAAAGTACCGCAACTAGAAGTAGCTGTTTTAAAACAGATCTCTTATTAAGGCAGAATGTCTAAAACAGCTACAGAGTGAAATGGAATACTTTTCATTAGTTATGATTTTTATCTGATCAAGATCTTTTTTTCTTTTTAGAGTTCTTCACCCTCCACAAAATGATGGCAAACACAAGCTTGTATGTCAGCGTTTGTGCAAAGACATAGGAGAGCAGCTGAAATGGCAGCCTTACAAAAGAATGAAATCACAGAATGGCTTGCACTGGGGAAGGAACCTCAAAGGTCATCTAGTATCTTTCTCTAAATACTACTAAATTAGTATACAGAGATAGATACATAGAAAATACACAGACAAACATTTTTTTATGGCAATATTTTTTTATGGCAACAAAAACCTCTCTGAACAATTTCACCACGTAGCAACCCATAAGACAATTGTGTATAGGTTAAACACAGAAAAAAATGGGACAAAAAATTCTAATAACTAGATTCTCGTTCCCTCCATTAAGCTTTGAGGATATATTGGTATGTAACCATAACCTTCACTTTTCAAAGTGGCAGATAAACTTCAACTAGCATGAACTGTCCATATTAGATGTTAAAAAACCTGCATTTTCATTTGGACTCTTCATGCTGGTATGATCATGTAAAAAGCACTGAAAACAGCTGACATGGGAAGTGTGCGACATGGATAACTACAGATCTTTTCAAACTCAAGATTCCCAAATGAAGCTTCCATCAGAAACATACAGTTTCTGAATTACTAGCCCAACTGCAAAAGAGGAGCCATTGTATACCATTTTGAAGCATAACACCATTCCTATAGGCTGACTGCAATTCTTGTTGGCATGAAATTATATACTTTGAATCATGACAAAAAAACCCTTGGGTATAAAAAAATCAACAACCCTGTAAAAGATCCTTGACTGACTTTTTTCACATTTCCTAAGTCCATGACGTGGAAGGCAAATGCCACAAAATTTGTTCTCAAAATCCTGTTACATCAGGAATCATTTCAGCAACACGTTACTCCATCTGTTACAGAAATCTTTAAAAGGTTTCAATTCCTCTTTTAGAGACACATTCTTCCTTGTCACTTCCAAATAGGGCTCCAGGGACATTTCTCACCCCTTCTTTCCTTTCATTTTTGAACTAAATTTTCTCAACAGGTGGCACTGGAAAATTAAAATGCCGTAAAATCACGCTTACTACTCATGGCTTCAACTAGAGACAGAAGTTACAACTTGGGATCCTAGGGTTGCCACTGACAGTCGTCTGAAACCACCACCTTGATGTGCAGTGGCAGCTGTGAGTGTCAACACAGTGTTGGGCACCATCAGAAAACAGGGCTGAGAACAAGCTCTCTGGTATTATTTTGCCAGTGTGAATACCTTGTTCACCTAATTCTGGAATACTGGGTGCAGTTCTGGTCTCCCTGTTTAAAAAACTCGTGGAGAAAAAACAAGAGAAGTGACAGAAAGGGCAACTAAAATCACCAAGGAGTGCTGAACTTATGAGAAAAAATGGAGAAAACTGTGCTTTTCCAAGTAGAAGAGAAGAAATTAAAATGCTGATAGCTAAGTGAATGCAGAACTGTTACTAAATCCTGCAAAACTGGAGGTAGGAATCGCTCACAGGAATTGTTACAACATTCAAAACAAATACAGCAAACATTTACTACACAGGGAACCTCTTGAACTCAAGGAAGCTTCTTGAACTTTCTGCTACAGATTATTGAAGAAAAAGAACATCTGCACATTCTGAGGTTATCAAACCAATGTACACATCTGCAAAATGACACTAAAAGACACGAGTCAGGAATGCAGCCTTTAACAACACTTTGTACAAGTGTGGATGCTGGCAGAGTACAACCACACTGGACTGTGAAACACAACCAGATCCACCTGCTTCCTGCAAGCACCAACTCCTGCTGCTGTTGGCAGACTAGACACAGACATGGACTGTGCTCTGATCTAGTAAAGCATGATTCATATCCTCTCTCCATGCTCCAGAACACATACATGTCTTGAAAGAGATGCTTTAAGCTTTAAGCTTCTATGGTCTCTATATAGGCCTATTTCCATTCACCCAAGAGAGACCTGCCATCCTAAAGTTTCAGGATTTTGGGGAGTTGCTATGGTTATTGTTGTTTTGGTTATTTTGGTGGTTTGTTTTTTTTTTTTTTCTTTTCTTCCAAACAGTGACCACAGTTTGTCTAGACTCCTGCTACAGGAACAAATACACATTCTGTTTCCCTGGTCTTTGTCCTCTGATCCAAAATAAAAAACCCACATAAAACAGGATTTCTCTCCTGACACTGGCAGAAAGAGTTTCTCTTCCACTGTGATTTCACCTACCAAAGCATGGTAGCAGTCTGATGTGCAAGTTACCAGATTTTTATCAACAAGTATAAGCAGTAGGTTCCTACTCCACTAACAGAATTCAGGATAGGGAGTGTCCTTTTATCTAACTCCTACGCATGCAGAAAGTTCAGAGCTCTAATCAGACTGGGCTCCATGAGTGCTGCTGAAACTGAAGAGGGGTAAGACATCCTGACAGTCCCACAGGCAATTCTAGGATGCTGAACTAAGGCAGCTGTCAAAGCAGCAGGACTTGTCTATGCTGAACTAAGGCACCTGTCAGAGAAGCGGGAGTTGTTTCTTCATTCAGCACTTCCCATGCAGTACTCTAAGAATGATTAAATAGCAGGCTGATCCTGAGTTCTGGTAGTTCATGTTTCACAGCTTTCTCTTCTTAATGATAGTCCATTCTCCTTTACAAGAATATGTATTGAAAGATAGGTATTTCTGCTGTGTGTGGTGGGTAGAAACAATAGATCTAGTCCCTTCTGAACCACAGGTCATGAATATTTACTGAAATAGGAATAAAGCTTCTCATATTCTCTTTCCATTGTCCCAGTTCAGGACAGAAATGAAATTACTCTTTACCAAGCCTTCATGTCCCTTCCCTTAAATTAAGGGACATCTTCAATGCTAGCTTCTAATTTCCTACCTCTACTTTTCTTACCCAAGAAGCTACGGCTGTTCTAAGGAAGTCCTGAATCTTTCCTAAGCATGGCCATCTTCCTGGAGCACAGCATTATATCTCAACACCCTTCGTTATTTGAGCTGACTCCAAAATATTTAAAGAAAATTGCAACACTTAGGTAGTCCTAAACTTGGTCAAAGTCTTCAGAGTCACAGAATACTCTGACTTGAAAGTGACCCACAAGGGTCATCAAGGCCAAACTCAAGAAAAGACTAAGCATGTTCAGGGACTGAACCCACGGCCTTGCTGTTTTCAGCACCATGCTCTGACCAGCTGAGCCAATCTCAGGGTCCTTGCTGGTCTGGTAGGAATTACCATGTGAAAGTGCTACAAGCATGCTAACATACAAGAGACTAAAACCTGATGTTTTTCTCCACCTGCTGGAGAAAAAATGTATTTGAGACAGTTCTATTCTTTACAGACAAATTAAATTTCTGTGGCTTTTCAAGTTACTGTGGGCAACTGCCACAGCTGTCTATGTTTACACTCTTAGCCAAGAGCAACACATGGCAGCTCTGCTGAGTTCATCATGAAACAAGACTATTATCAACTGCATCATTTCCTATTTGCTGTAACCTAGAAAGGGACACACAAATAAGTGGTGCAGTTCCACTGGCATATGTCAACATGTTAAGCCACAGTATCATGACCACATGCACAAGTTTCTAGTGTGTTTCCTTTTTCTCCACTGGAGAAACCAGTGGAAGAAGATTATGAGGAAAGAAAAACAGATTTGGAAAGGCACAGATAACAATTTGTTGCTTTCAATCCTCCCTTTTCAAAACAAAGTATTACACTCACATTCAAAACCTACTGTAAAAATGGCATTCGTACATATTTTGGGGATACTTGGGAAAACTTTGCAACTACACTTATGTATTGAAATATTTTTGAACAACTTACTTGAAATTGGATTATTCTCTCCTGGGAAAGGCACAAATACATTCTCTCAGTGTCTTTAAGGTAAAATGCACATTTATGGAGCTGTGATACTGGATCATCTGCATCCAATAATGCCGTTTGTTTATCTACTTTTCGAATTATCTGTGAACGAATATTGTACATATATACTTAGAACAATTTCTATACTTTATTACATATATACAGTCAGTAAAGGAATTGAAAAGTAATTTTTATAACATTTTCATGCTTCTCATTTTGATACCAACATTAGATTCAGAATTCTTAAGGCTTTTGGAACAAGAACACAACATTGAAGCGATATTCAGTACTACTTCAATGTGCTGCAGGCATATATATTTTATCTATTTTTGCAGAAGGAGTGGGGAAAAAATTGAAGTTTCAGCAAAAAATCTACTTTTGTTTCATTTGCTGGTGTAAAAGAGCAGTTATTAATTATATTGTTATCTTTAATTACTATTTTTAGTAATTAATATGTTTCTACAGAAGCTTTCACCACTGATAGGATCAACAACATTCTGGGGTGAACTGGTTGTTGAAGGAGACTAATTAAAATAAGGATTAACTAAAGGTACTGAGATATCCTTAAATACAGTTTTGGAAACATCAATCACAATATTGATTTGGTCATTAAATATTACTTAAAGACAACTACAAAGAACAACTGTACCTCACATTTGGCAGTTCAGTGAAAAAATATCTATTGACTTAATTCAGATCACTTTTGTCAATTTATTTCAAGAATCAAAAGCTATTCCCTTAGACAGCGAAAATTTGTAGCTCGTAATTTTAACTCAACTCCTAGAAAAAGAAGGTTAATGCTTTATGCAACACTACCAGATGCAACAGCCAAAGTGCCTGAATATTTCTAGGCTGACAATCAGAAGCCCAACTGTCCTCTGCAATATCTAATTATAATAAAGAGTATTATTAGCAATACAAGTTTAAAGGTTAATATTTTTCTTCTAAATTCTTTGCATTTGCTTATAAAATACCTGCAAGTTATCTTTTAATTGCGCCACCTTCCATCAGTCCTGTAAGCAGTATGACAAATGTTCCCCACGGCAAACAAAACAGGAACCTTTAGCCTAATTTGTTTCAATCTGTTTCTACTTACAAATAAGGTTTCTGGAATAATAAATAATGGCTTCTCCTTTCATCAATAAAAAGTATTAACATGAAGCCCATAAAGTGACATCCTCTTACTGAATTTCCTGTGCTTGAACCATATCTATAGGGTAACCAGTATAACTGCTTTTACTGTCAAACAAAATTTTCATTTTGTACCATTTACACTGAGCAGGCTATTTTTTTCTTTTAGCGAAGTTTGGTATTGGGAGAGAAATTCACATTGCAGTCCTAGCAAAATTAGTCTGGAAAGAGGAACAAAAGCCTGACTGCAGGAAGTCTGTTTTTATATTGGTGCATTCTAAAGATTGCTTCTACCTAAACTGGAATTACCAGAGCCTTGTATGAAACTCGTAATGAGCTTACAAACCACAATTTCACAGAAGATCCTGTATGAAGCACTACTGATTATTAATCACAATAAAATTCCACTTAGGCTGGCATTAAGTGCATAAAACAGGGAAAAAATCTGTAATTCTACTTATTCACAAAACCCAGTACTGTGTATCCAGAGGTAAATTTTTTTTTTGGTTCACAAACTTTAACTAGTTATTCCAAAGGCAATTCCCACATTTCATATTTAAAACAGACAGTATTAATAAATATGAAAAAATGTTTTTTGCAACCTGATTCTGGTATAATGTATCCTTAGGAGTACACAGAAGTGCTTTTAGATTCAAATCAATTGAGCATTTTTAAAGCTGTGCTGGAACTCAACACATGGAAGAGCCCTACTGGCTGAAAATATTTACTCATCTATTCCATATCAATATTTGAAGCATTTTGGAACAGAGAAATCTACAATACTGTTTTTAAAATAGACAGATTAGCCTATTTTGGAAGGCTTAAATTCTGAAAAAGTCCCTATATAATTTTGCAAGTTGTTCTTTGTTTGCAGAAATAATCTGCAGATACAAAAATATGTTTTAATTAAAATAAATGCCATTTTCCATAAAAAACATTGCCCAAAGGCAACACACAAGGCCAAAAACTGTAAACACTGGAAACCCAACTATGGAATTACATTAAGTTTCTATCTATAAATTAATTACAGCATTGGAGAAATGAAACTGTACCAGTCTCGGGAGTGCCATGCCAGTAACTGAGCATACAAGTTTGACAGTCTGCCCATAATGAATGTAGCCATCTCTCACTGTGAATTCTTCTCCTTCTGATTCATCATCATCCACTGCATGAAACAGGATTTTTCAGAATTACTTTTTTTAATCACCATTTTTCTTGATACGAGAAACATGTAACATCACACTATTACATCAAGTATACACTCAGTAACAAAACAAGTGTGCATATGGGCAACTAATACGGAGGAAAAAAATGCGGGATGTATTTTCATGAGGATGAAGGAAAGAAAGTGAAGAAAAATACAGGTTTGCTTTTACTTACACAGGTGAATGTAAAATGCTCCCCACTGTTGTGAACTGGCATGGAAATTACCTCCTTCTACGTGCAAATATCTGGTGCTAACTGTTTGGGATCGAAGTCTATTAAATAGTGCCACTTTTGTCCCTGATGCAATACATACTGCAAGGAACACATACAGACTTGAGATTATAAAATTACTTCATTATTACATAGAAAAGTATCAAAAAGTCACAAATAGCATAAAATAAACTGAAGAATACTTGAAATCAAGACATAATTATCAAATATTGGTTAATTTAGAAAATATTTATATTTGTGACAGACCAAAAATAGACATAAAATTATGAGTGCAGTAACATACATAGTGGCTGTTCTCCAAAGGCATGCTAGCTCACAGAATGCTGCCACTTAGCCAAATGGGCTAGTGCTTGCCAGCTGCAAACTCCTTCTGTTCATAGTTCTCCAACAACTGATTATTTAAGCAGAAGCTTTAGCTTGCCCTTGTGAATGATTTCAGCAATAATTTGAAGAATATTTGAAATATAAATACACAGTATTCTTACAAATCACAAGCGATTGAAAGGATGACAGATGTAACTATATCAAATTATAACCATGCAACTTGTAATGTTCTCAGATCTGAACTTATTTATCATTCAAAAGAGAGAAATGTAAAAGTTTGGTCCCCTAAAAAAAAAGCCAGCAACTAAAATTTTGCCATCAGAACGGGCATGTTGTTCTACTTGGTTCATATTTACTATTGAAGAATGCTTGGTTCATATTCACTGTCCATCAAAACTATCTGTCGAATACAAATTCAACAGTGCATACTCTGAGCCCACGGGTGTGAACTGCACAGCAACAGATTGCCTTTAGTCATGTGCCAAGCTAGCGGCCCCGAGATCCACATTCCATAGGTGAATGGGTTCCAGCCCAACACAGATGGAAGAGCCTTTTAAAGCACTAGTGAAGAGAGAGAGAAAAACAAATAAAAAAAAAGGGTATCTCTTGAGGTGCTCCAGTGGTATGCAGGCAAAAAACGGTGGAGGAAAAGCAAAAACGTTCCCAATTATACATTAGCACCAGAGATATTGTTAGTTGAAAAACATTGTAAGCAAATAAATCTGGGTGAAATATCACCATACAGATTTCTTAAATAACTACTTAAAAGGAACCATGCAAAACAAAAATATGAACAACATGAAAATGGCATGAGAGAGTAAGAAGGTGGCTGTGATATGACTTAGTGCAGTTTGGATAACATGATCCATACTCATTTATCACAATCTGAAAGCACTCTCTTTGATACTGATCAAAACATTCTAAGCACCAGATCATGGCAATTAAAGAGATCCAAAAGCTTAGAAAAATGAGGTAGAACATACTTTATACACTTGTCTACATGAATTCATTCCCCAGAGTATATGGGGGTTTGGGTGGGCCTTTTATATTTACTAAATAATTAACCATGACTGCATAAAACTCAAAAAGGTAACCTATGTATATTGGAATATTTTAAAATACATTGATGTGTACAGTTCTGAAATAAAAAAAAACGGGAGTTGAAAATTGCAATGTATTTCCCTTGTAGTCAGACCTTAGAATACATAACAAAAACGTAGTATGAAACAAAATTAATTGCTAAATAAAGAAAAAACAGAAATACTTACAGTCTGCATTTTTCAGTGACTGTTTCTTTTTAGAGGGTTTGGAGATGACTTTGATCCGTTTGCTGAGGAACACGCCGATGTCATCACTATTGCCATAGAACATTTTTACCGATAACATGAAGTGCTTTCTCTTGTCTGAGTCTGATATGTATAATGTTTTGGCAGTGCAATAATTCTGTAGGTGAAAACATTCTGTGGTTTATTCTTTGAAGCCAACCCAGTTCAAGAAACAATGCATAATTAATTATGAATAAAATAAGAAAACTGATGCAATAGTTTCTAAAACAGATGAGAACCTGTTTTTTCCATATCTTCCCTATGCATATCTTTTATGACTGCTGTTCAGCTTTGTGAAGTGTTGCACTCAACCTCATTACTCTATGGCCATTCCAAAGACCCTTACCAGGACTAGAAGAGATGACTGGAGACCATAACTGTGTCAAAGCCACCTGTGAGGAGTCAAGAGCACTACTAAAAATTACATTTTATTAGGGCTGTACAGACTCTGCACTGGGCATGCACAAGGGATTGCCTGTGCAGAAAATGTATTGAGCTAAACTTTTCTTGAAAGGATGGGAAACAATTGGGTTTTGAAATACAAGGAATACTTTTGGCTACGTATTTATGCTAGGTGACAAAAGAATTAAAAAAAAATCTCATAAAGAACTTCAATTATTCTTTATTCTTTCTCTATTCTGAATATATGAAGCATTTCTAGTAGACTGTGCTGGAAATACCAGCTAGCTATAAAACACCAGGTAGCTATAAAATACAGTTTAATAAAACAACCAGGTAAAATGAACACTTTTGCTGCTAGTTCTATTCCAACTGTTTAAGTCATCCCAAATACCTTAAGAAAAAAATCTTGTAAGAAATTTACACTACTGTAAAAATAACCTACTAGATTTTAAAGATGCTACTTCAATTGTATTTTAGGCAAATGGACTTAAACGCTACTTTTAGCAGCAGATGTTTTGATATTTCTTTGATAAGATTACCCCCCCATGCAAGCCAAGGAGGATAGAGAACTTGGGCCAGAAACCATGTTTTAGTTAGCCACTGATACCTACCAAATAACCTAACAGTTTACTGAATCTGCATCAACAACCTACAAATTAAATGTTAGTACCTTGCTATGACCCTATAAACCAAACCCAACTATTCAATTGACCTAAGTATTTTGAGGGATTTTTTTTCAAACCATTATGCAATACCTAGAAAGAAAATGATACAAAAATAAGAAAGGACATTCCTTGAAATATGGACCATGTAGCTATAATATCCTTTGCAGTTAGTTATCTTAGTGGTTTATTACAGTTTTTCTACCTTTCCTTCCAAGTTCAGCTGCTGCATTTCTTGGTCACTGTTTCCTATCCCGATAAAGGCGCAAGGTTGTGACTCCTGCTCAGTGCAACCATCCCGCTCCATTTGCTCTTTTTTTTTCTTCCATCCACTGCCCATGAGATACACACATGGAGGAGGACAAAAGAACCTGAAAACAAAGAATACATTACGGAATTACACACAGTTTTCCAGATAAACAAACTGATGCGTACCCAATGCTTTCACATTGCACTTGAGTTTATACAGGCATGCCCTTCATTTGTCTTGAAGGTTTTTTAAAATATAAATTAAAAAAAAAAAAAAAAAAAAAAAGGCAAGGAAATCAGCAGTAGATGCACTGTCAGTGAGAGAATATATCCAGTTAAATATATTCCAGGTAACAGTTTGCATCTCTACAAAACACCTTACAAAGAGATTCTGAAAGAAAGGAAAAAAGGCCTCAAAACTTATTATAGTCTTTTGCAGGTGCTTAACATGATGGAGCAATTAATACACGCAGAACAGTTCCACAAACTAATTTAATGGACAACTGCTGACAACAATTTCTAAATGCTGAGTTTTGTCATAAGTAAGAAGGGGGTTTATGCTGTCCACACATAAATCTCTCCCCAGTTTTCAATGGAATAGATAATTTTATATCTTTATCAGTATGTGTAAAAAAATAAGACCTAGTTTTCAGCAGCACTGACTCTAATCAATCTAGATGCTACTTATAGCAATATGTTCAAAATTAAATTCAGCATTATATAAACAATGCATTGGTCTTGAATTTTCTGCAAATGGTTAAAGCCCAAATCCTGAAAAGGTATGGTTTTGGTTAGCAAACAAGCTACTGTATTTTTATCATCATTTCATTATGATCAAAGATAAAGTGGAATGAGTACATGCAGTAGTGAGGTAGCTAAGGAGGCATATAATGGAGGGGAACATGAAAAAGTTTTTAATTATTTTATTTACTTCAATATGGAGAGTAGCAGTATAACCTGGCACTTCTGAAACCCAACAATGACTCCTACCTCACAGGTGCGGGTTTTCTGTCTTTGTTTTTTGGTGGTTTTTTTTTTTTTTTCGTTTTTTAAAATTGGTCTTGGGACAACTGAATTCCTGGCAGGGGGAGCAGGCTCCATGCTGGGGCAGCAGCTAGTTCTGCTGGTGGGCAGGAGCTGTCAGGGCAGGGGAGTAAACTGAACTGTGGGCTCAGTCATGGAAAATGATCAGAGGACAAAATTACTCAATTTCTGAAGTGTCTATAGGAGTCCTGTCAAGAGAGGTCAGTGACAGGTAACCAGTTGGACTTGATGATCTGAAAGGTCTTTTTCATCCTAAATTATTCTTATTTCTATTAAACACCATTAATGCTAGCTTTAGTATGAAAATCTACTGTAAAACTCCTATTTATCTCACCTATTCAGCATTATTTTTTTCAGCATGATCACATGTACTTAACAGATAGAAACTGGTTTTAAGTTACAGAATTCTTAATAGATGAAACCAAAGTGTTGTTAATAAGATGATATTTAAATACACATCTTAAGAATACATATAAATAAACCCAAGTATTTGCACTATTTTTTGTTTAATGTACATAAACAATGTATATTCTTTGTAGAGAAACAAATCACTAAATTTTAAGTCCTACTGGTATTTAAAATGTATTAGAGGTTATGAAAATGAACAAAAATTTACTGCCTGCAGGCAAAAAAAAGTCCTCAAACCTTCTTTCTTGACTATAAATCTGCAGTCAAAATTTTTCACTTGCATTTGTTCTATTTACAACACAGCAAAGTAGGTGTTACATCAATATGTATACATCTGAAATATTTATAAACCTCTTTCAAAAGTAGCATGGTCATCATCTATAAGCTATTCCTGATGAAGAAGTTATACACAGATTAAAAAATAGTGTCAACCTTTATTAACAGAACAATGCTTTGGTAAAATAAACAACATCAAAACAAAAATCCAACAAATCCCTTCTATTCCAAATAATATTACACCATAAAAAACATGACACATTTACCTTCTTTCCTTATGTACTCTTGTATTTATCTTACTGGTCAGAACACAAGAAAAAAAACCCTACTTTTTTTCATACCCTTTCCCATTTCAGCTTTATTCTAAACCAAGTCCTTTGAATAACTACAGCCACTAGATGGCAATAAAGACCTGTAAGAAACAGGGTGTAACCCACTGATGAAGAGAAAAGAAACCACAACAAAACGCCCTCTTAAAATTAGAACACAGAGAAAAATGATTGAAAATTTACTGAACAAAGGAACTTTTACAGCTGTCAAAATTTTAAGTTTGGTTAAAACTACAAACAAGAAGAAAGACTCTGGACACTCACTATTTAAATGGGTTTTCTTCCTTATGTATCTACCTCTTTTTCAGCTTTCAGGCATAAACAGCTACAGTCTTGGGTCTTTCTAATTTCATAGCTACCATTCTGTGAACTCATGTATAGAACTCATGTATTAGCTGTGAATATTCTATCCAATACAGAAAAAGTGAACCAGGTTTGAACTTCGAAAACACTGTACTAAATCAGATAAACATCAGAGAAGAGAGCAATATTCCTTCAGTCAATTCAAGTCAATCAATACAGAGAAAATGTGGTACTTCAAGCAGAGAAGCTACTCCAATGGAACTTCCTGGGAAGAAAGGGCTTAAAGGGAAATAAGATCCACTTGTGTCATTTCTACCTCGTCCAGATGCGCTCAGCGCTCTCCTCAAACGACAGGCTTCTGTCACAAAGGTTTGCTTTTTCAAATAATCCAAGTCATCTCTGTGGTCATCTTATAAAAGTCTTTGCCTTCAGGAGAATTCATCTATTCTATATAGATATATATATATCTATATACTTCTTCTAGCTAGTTGGTAAATTCCAAGTGTTTGCCAATTACCCACACTGATCTGAGAATGAAACTGCTCAGCAATCTTTCTTCAGAGGAGATCAAAGAACTAACAACATCCACTAAAGAACTCAATGTGATAACAAACAAATGAACAATCATTAGGTACTACAGTGCTAAGGACAAAGCAGTGCAGCCATGGGGTAAGCCCTGGAAAAAGCTATGCTCTCAATAATGAATTTTATCAAGAAGCACACTCAGTTCAGAGAAAGGAAGTATTACCCAGAAATTACAGGAGCTCCTTCACTAGCAGCTGTAAAACAAGACACAGCTACAGCGTTCTCATGCTAATCAGCAGTGATCCAGTTTAACTCCGAGCAGCACAATCAAAATCCCTATCTGGCTCACAGTCTTTACATGAACTATGCTTTGCAATCCAAAACCCTTCAGTCCTTTACACTGCTGGATGTTCCCACTGCTGAGACTTTGAAGAGAGAAGTCTCAGTCAATGGTAAATATGGAAAACAATACAAGTGCAAGCCAAATACCCACAACTCATCAGGAATAAACAGCACCTGAGTCTCTATCAGCTGAATGCCTTTGAAAGGTGACAGTCATCCAACATGAAACATCAGGCACAAAGTCTTAAATTCAACTGAAGCCCAACCTGAGCTGCTTACCTCCTGGCTTCTTTGTGAAGCTAAAAATCATTAACTTTGTTAAGTGCAAGGCTCATATGAAGGGATGACTCAACAAAGTCAACTCCTTTCATTCCTGTTACTTAAAAGTACTGAAAACTCTCAAATTAACCTCGAAAGTTTGCATCCATGAACCTGGAACAGTATTATTAAATCAGGCCACAAAATATGAGATCTGCACCATCTACAGTAAGCTTTTAATAAGAGTATTTCACCATCTAGTAACACTCATCAGAACACTGAAAGGTAGTTATTGTACTAACCTTTTAATTATGATGTGCAAAGTTTGCCAATGGCAAGTATTTTCCATGACCTTGCAACAAGTAAGACTTAAATAAAGACTGGAACAAGAGGTGGAAGTTTGTCTAGGATTAAGTTCTACATTGACTTGAAAGAGATGTCATATTTAAGAAATAATTCCTTTTGTAACTTGAATTCCTCATTACAAAAGTAATGCAAAGTAAGTTATTCTTTAACTAACCAGATTATATCTATGCCACAATTAAATCCCATGGAAAACAAAAAAAATTTGTCTACAAAAATGGGTGTAAAATAAGTTTCTTTCTAAGATGTATGCAAACCAACTCACTTCAGAAATGGTAGTGAATGCAAAAATGATGGAAACTTGACTGCAGAGTTGCATAAAGCAGCATTAAAACTTTCCTAATTTTGTTTACTCCAGAAATATGAAGAAACAAAGGCCACAGTTTGCTATAAGTAAAGTAGAAACAATTTTAAAACTCAAGAAAAAAAGAAAAGAATAAACAAGAATATAATAATTCAGCTTTACTAAGTACCTTAGAGCACACATGGATCCAAGGATTTAATAACTGGCGCTTTCTTTTATGCTGATAACAACAGGACATCATTACTGATGCTGACAGTCTGGGAACTAGCAGAACAGTATTAGAGACAGTCAACATGGTAACTTACAGCTTAAGAAAAGCTAAAATATTTAACTGAAAAAAATGAATCTTTAGTATGTATAGGACAAGAGGGAACAGACATAAACTGATGCACTTAAGTTCCACTTGAACACAAGGATGATCTTTTTTACTGTGCATGTGACCACACATGGAACAGGTTGACCAGAGAGGTCGTGGAGTCTCCCTCACTGAAGACATTCAAGAACCATCCGGATTCAATCCTGTGCGATGTGCTCTAGGTTGGACCAGATGGCCCCCCGAGGTCCCTTCCAACCTGACTGATTTGGTGACCGATTCCACATCTTCATTTCATACCCATACCACAACAGCAATCATTTCAGCACCATATTATTTGATAACCAGCAAGCAATTATTTTAATTCCTGATCTTCTTTTATAAAGCTTTCAAGTTTTCTACACTCATTTGTCATGCTTCTATTCTTAATTAGATGAATCAGGGATAACCTGCATGAACAAATGCAACTGTTGGGTCTAGAAACACATATATGAAAGAGCATCCTATTTGCTTCTACTAGTCAAGCAAAAAAAACCATCACACAGTGAAGACTGCAGAAAAAAGCACCTTTGCCTGAAAAGCATTCATTCTCATGTATTCCTGCAGATTCTGTCCTTCACAAAAGTACCTATAATTGCAACTTGTACTGAATTGATTTTTGCAAGGAAACGTTTATCATAAATACAGACATGACTGACCTATAATTCTTTTTAAACTTATTACAGGTGTGATTCAGAAACTTATCTCACTGAGGCTAGCTATTTCCCCTTCATATTAATGTGAAATTATTCAGAAATAAACTCCTCTACAAGTATTCACTGTTGACCATTAATGTTGATTTACTCCAACATTAAAATGGAAGGTTTAAAATTAGAAAAATTTTAGGCAATGAAAGAAAAGCTTTGCCCATAGATAGGGAACCTCTTGGTAGAAACTGTCATCACTCCACTGAATGCTATAGGTTTGCAGTACTTATTATGTAATTAAATGATTTAGGAGGAAGCATTTTATGTTTCTTCAGACTACAGTGCAATCTGAGGAATTCTGCAAAGCACTGTGCACCCAACTACACGGTATAGTTTCCTTAGTTCCCAGCTGTAGCCAGACTTCAGTGCAGCATAAAAAGTTACCTTTTTTCATTTCCATATGATTTCTGCGCAACTTTCGCATGGAGTATTAGCACGGTTTGGTCACCTCGCTCTTTCAGGTAATTTCGCATTGCTTCCCTAAAAATCAAAACACAAATATAAGCTTTGAAAGTTCTTTTGGTTTTGTTTACAAAAAAGAAAGACTGCTTTAGGGAAAAACCCCAGGACCTGAAATTCCAAAAAGGCCAATGTTTAAGACAATTACACACGAAAAAGAAGTATCTATCCTACACAAAACTAGCAACATGAGGTCTGTGATCATTTACAATTACTACATTTTCTAGAAAAAAAAATTATTGTGATGTAAAATCATACCAATGCCAGTAATTACACCATGTTTAAAGTCCTGTTTCATTAAGCACCATGCCACAAATTAGAACACATTTTATTAGTTAAATATTTCCTTCATGACCTATTTAGTATCTCATGATAAGGACAAATTGTCTAAGCTTTTCATCAAATCAGTGCAATGTTTATATACAAGTTTTCTTTTGGTTTTGAAGATACTAAGAAAAAAATTAAATTCTTCAGCAAATTGTTTCACCTAGTTTTCCAGCGAAAAGATCTACTTTCTGCCTACAATCAGGTAAAAAAAAAAACTTAAAAATGTTTTATTGTTCACTGTAATTACAGATGTTATATAAATGCTGTAATTACCTCAAACACGCCAACAACAATTCCTTGAGAGAAGCAAGAGAACAATAACAGCCAGTCACTCTACTGTATAATAATCTAACTGTTCATTAAGCAGCATGCCAAATTCAACACCCTAGGGATCAGCTGTGCCGGAGTGCTGGCAGGAACACCCGTTCCTGAGGGAGCTTTTGTGGGTTGAATGCCCACCAAGGCACTCATCTTCAAAGTCATCTACCAGATAAATAAATTATGAATTTATCAGGAATTCATATGAAAAGATAAAACCCTGCATAAGAAGGATTTTTCATTTGGTTGTTTGGATATTTGTCTTTTTTCTGTGAATTGAGCTAATTATTGAATTCCCTTAGGACAGATCTAGAAAACCAAACACTTCTAGTGAAAAAAAATCACGGGAGATAGAAAGCAGTATTTAATTGACCAGACTTTTTCCAAAAGAAATCCCCACACAGTTTCATAGAGAAAAGCAAGTATATTGAGCCAGGGCTGGGTTGGACAATGACATCTCAGCTTTGCTTATCATGTTTTGCAAATTCTTGTGTTTGTCACACCTGCATAAGACATGATAAATGTCTAGTGATTAGTGAGCTGATTTTCTGTGTAAATAGCAGGATATAACAGAAAATAGACTTGAATTGCTGTTTCTATTTTGGACTAACTTGATCTATTTACATTTGACATTGGTAAAACTGATGTTCATCCATGAAAGTACAGCTGGAAAAACTATTTCAAAGCTCACAGACTTACTAATTTACAGTCATTTTTTAAGAGTATATTTTAAACCCCAAAACATAACTCACTGTGAAACTATTATTATACGTTTCATTATGATATATATTAGTTGCATTTAAGTTGTCTAAAAACTTTTAATCTGACAATATGAAATATTCTAGTAAGACTTGACTACTATTAAGAAACTACCCAAACCCAGCAAACCACACAGAAAACTGCTCAGTGCTATTTTATTTTTATTTAGCATTGTATGAGGAAGAAAGTTTGTGTTTTCTATTGGTCTTTTTCTACAGTGGATTTGTACAATCCAAGCTCCTGTGAGAACAAGTGATGTTCCCCCTCCAGCCCCTCCCACTGATATCTTACGTGACATTTTTCATTATTCAATCCTAAAATTCTTCATGAAGGTAGTATTACTATAGTTTACATCTGAAACCGGCTAGCATAGTATGAACAGAGTAGTGTTACTCTGCTAGAGATTATTAGTCAAATCACACAGCCTTTAAACAAAAAACAGCAATTTTCCAATAACTGAACTAAAAGCTTTTAGGGGTTTACAGACACATTTTCGGCATTGCATAAACACATCAATTTTAAAAATCTAGGTGACAGTTGTTCCATTTCAGCAGTTTACTCTTCAGAGGAAAGTTAGGTTGTTTGTTTCCAACTTTCTATCATCACAGGAAAGGTTTTCAAACTGCTGCTTTGAAGGATGGCTGGCACTTCTCAGATACCCACCATGTATTCAGGAAAGAGCAACGAGCTACGTAGTAGCTAAAATCCTGCATAGAAAATTTAGAGTAACTATAGTAAATAGAAGACTTATTTAAAAGCTCTCATTGCATACTCATTTGTTTTTTTGTTGCTCTTTTTAAAACATAGAAGATACATGCTATTTTTGTTCATTTTTTTAAAATGAAGGAATATAAATTCTATTAATACCTTCAGGATTATAGTATTGATGTTACTACTCAAGATGGAAAGCAGCTCATTACTTAAAACATTGTATCTTCAAATATCCGAGAAGACTGCCAGGCCAACAAGAAACCACCGTCTTTCTTCAAATACTTGTAAGACAGTATGGATCAATTTTGCTTTGAAATGAGTTTAATGATGACAAGTTAACCTAAAGCTTATTCAGAAATGCAGTGAGACAGATATTCACAGCACAAAATGTAAAAGTTCCCCGCCATCATGTGCTAACATAACATATAATTTCATTCAAAACAGAGGCTGTCATGAGGTGACAAGAGGCTTCCTGTATTACCACACAAAACTATAAAAACAAATGGCACATCCTTTTTTTCTTTCAAGCAAATAGTGAATTTTAAAATCAAGAGCTAATTATAACCGGCACAGTTTGTGGCACAGAATAATAAATATTTGCGTAGACTGTGTTAAAGCAGTTCAAAAAAATAAGGTGACTTCTTAACAGTTTCTGGTGTAAATACATGCCAGGCAGGCCAGGAGCGAATCAAGAACTGTACTTCAGTCATCCTAAACACCTTCCAGAATAGACTGACTTGATAATTCTATTTGATACTCTCTCTGACTATTTGAGGTTCACCAAAAATTGGTTCAGATCACTTCTTGACAGCATGGTGTTAAATTCTGGCAGCAAAAAAGGTTACATGACCTCACTTCTACTCAAGAAACAATTCAGCTCATTCCTGAGGATTTGAAAATAAGCAGATCCACATCATACAATATAACCAACAATAACTGATACATGAAGTCAACACCATTTCTAAAAATGCATTTTGAGTTTCATATTAAAAAATAAGCCAGTCTGTTAAAATTTGCATTCTGGCTGCTGTTTGCATATATAATTGAAAAGCTTTGATATTTAAAATTCTAGGGTTAGCAACCCACAATTTTTTAACTTGATTTTTCTGAGAATGAAAAAGGTAACTTCAGAAAATTGTTAAATACTGAATTTCTTTAATGCTTACCTTGTGAGCCGTTTCGGTTGAGGTCGCTCTCCAAATTTCCTGAAAAAAGAAGTAGTTGCTAATTTAAAAGTGTTTAGACATAATTTTATGGTAAGATACTATCCCAATTTCACAATTTTTGAAACTGTATTAGAATTTTACATCTTGTCTTTGTAATTTCCTAGATAAGACCACTATTAAAGTATTAACCACCTCCTCATAACACCTTTTCCCACAACAGCAGAGGCTTTTTTTTACTTGAACATTAGGTAACTTTCTTTGTTGAAGTCACATTTGCTCTCAGAATGACTTCTGGAAAGTTCAGACATCACAAGAATGTAAAGAAGCAGATCTTTGCCATGGAAATGACCTTGCCAACAACAAGCAGTTACTGCAAACATACAGAAATTTACAGACTTATATGTGTTGACAAATAAGTGAATGCTTTCCACCAGGACAATTCTCAAAAATCTGTTTTTCCTTCATGACTTCTTACAAAAAGGATGACAACATTTTCATACATGCCAGTACAGAATTACAGGAAAAATCTCTCCTATGGAATGCTGCCAAGCTTGATCCATAAATAGCCTGCAATACACTGAACGATTTTTTGCCATAAAGTGTTTTTGAGACAGCTGTACTTCTTTCAGTGCTTCAACACCGTCCTTGAGAGAAAAAATATTCCTTACACTAGGCTAAGACTTTCCATGAAAGTCTTCATTTACATAAGGCACCAAATTAACACATGGCAGATACATTTTCATTACCAAAACCATCCTCAGATTAAAACTAAATGGTTAGGTAAAAGATCTGAGAAAAGGAATGCTGCACCCAGCAATGTACATCTGCTAATCCTGGTGAGGAAGTGCAACCACAAGCTAAAATTATGATAAAAACTGGGGGGAAAAAAACCCCAAGAAACCCACAACGCAAAACCAAAGCATAACAATGTCAGGCTTAGCTTAACACCTTTTTGCCTAAAAATAAATAGAGACATTAGAGACTGTGCTTTTACTGCCAGTGTTCATAAATATCTCTGTGACTTGCAAAGTTCATTTTATATGTGGGCATAGCTTTCCCTTTATGCTTCCTGGATAGGGAAAGGAACCCTTTCCTACTATTGTCCTACAAGAGTGTTGGAGGCTCCCTAGGACAAGAATTTGATCATTAAGTGATGTGACAAGAAATTCCCCTGTTCGTGCAATGAATCTGTCCTGGACTCTACAGCCACTGATGGTGGAATGATTTCATACATTCCAATTTAATTTCTGTAATCCCAGAAATGTACAAATATGTAACTATTATCATTTACATAGCTGAGCTAAATAGCACTCTCTAGACAGGGCAATGACAACATTCAGCCAATTTTAAAGTTTTTTTCAAGACTTGAGAAATACGTTTTCTAAAATACTGGAACTGAATAAATGACAAGAAGCCAAATTTTCTTTTCAGCTTAAACAATGAAATAAAAAATGTATTTTTCCAACCAGACAAATTCCCTCCATGTTTTACTTTGTTGCTATTTAATATACAGTTCACTTCTCTGGCTTGATTTTAATTTTAAATGAAACAATGAAACCAGAATTCTTGCTGCGAGATTTGTTTTTATACATTTTAAATTTTGAGGTCTACTGGACTCGATTTATATTTTTCTCTGTGGTATGAACCACTGCATAAACATAGATGTAATGCAGAAAAGGTAACTAGAAAACCCAAACAGCTTTGCAGTTTGGCAGTGGGAAAGTTACATCCAAAGCCTGTCTGCTTCTAACACTTATCTTTTCAGGATCTGCCTAGCTGCCTCCTGAGCACACCCTGTGCCTCTGATTTTCCCTGGATAAGAATGTGAGTAGGTGTATATCCCAACTCCTCCATACTATCTGTGTAGTTGCTGTTCTCCCCTGAAGACCCAGGATCATCCTATTTGACAGAGGGTCTGTGACTCTCTGACTAGAGAACAGATTAAGCAATATTCTGCAAACAACATCCCTATAGATTAGCTCCCTGCTTTTGAGCAGAACTACTGTCTTTGTTTCAATCCCTCCGCACATTTCCATTCACCACAAAAAAAATTAAGAGGTGCTTATCTTGGAGCAAAGAAGGCATTATGCACATAATACTTACTACCTACACTGTGCTCAATAGATCCAAACCAAGACGAGGACCTTAGTACACCACAAACTGCATTAACACAAAACCCTTACAGACAAAACCTCATTCCGCCCTAAAGTAACACTGCCCTTGCAGAACTCGAGTGCAGCAGGTACATTCCCTTGCACATTACTAAAAAGAGAGCTACACAATGCAGTTGCAATTACTGAAATAAATACATTTCATCTTTTCCTTTAGTCAAATCCTGAACATACAATGCAGGAGAAAAGTACCAAAATTCCCATTCTTCAGAATCAGAGCTAAAGCACTGAGTCACTCTGGAGATGTACAGGGCAAACTATGATCTGATGCTCAGTGCAGTATCTCCCTAACTCATATACCAGCTTTCCTCAGCCTCTTCCACACAAAATGAAGTTATCTATGTCACTTTAATCAACAGTGAATACATATAAATGCTACCCTTAGCAACAGAAACCCTTCAAAGAGATTATGTAAATTTGGGTAAATCTTTTATTATTCTTTCAATATACATTATAGAGAGGTAAGAACAGGAGGAAATTGCATCTTGACATTTACTTTAGCTCCCTTGTTAACTATTTCTAAATTAAATTCAGCGATTTTCTCTCAATGATGTTGTCTTGACAGATGACTGATGGTTATGTACCACAGCCATGGTGTCAAAGAACAGCCTTTTCCTGCATCATTACAAAATCATTTCAAATATTCCATAGATATTCACCTCCCTAGCTCAATAGCAATAGTTAAAGAAGTTAGAATTCAAAAATGATTAAGAATGAAATAGGAAACTGAAACATCATCATGTCATTCGGCCACACCCTCACAATTCTGAAAACTTCCAGCAGTGGAAAGAAGTTATCTGAGTAATAAAAGTTAGCACGAAAGTCAGTATGAATGATCAATAGTTTCTGTATCCAGTTGGCTAAAACTCCAGCCTTCAAGTGAGAGTATGAGAGAAAAGTGACAAACAGATGCAAAGATCTAAGAGATTGATAAAAGATAAGCAAAATATGGAAAGGATATAGTTATTATCTCTTGTCTCACAAACACAGGAATTGGGAAATATATCCAACACCAAAAATCTAATTTTAGAATATTTTTTTCCTTGCTCTACAAACACAAAACTAAGTTGTAAGACATATTGCTAGAGAATATTATGGAGGCTGAAAGTAGAAGTAAGCTCAAAAGATTAAACAGAAGTCTGATACAGAACTCAATTCAATTCTATTAAGTATAATGACCTGTTTTTTATAACCTTGTTCTATCACCAGCAAAGAAAGCAGCATGAGTTTAAAAAACCCCAAACCAGTCTACATTTACTCTGTCTTTTTTATCCTTTCCTAACTTATCCATTACTGATAACTAGCAGGCATGGATCAGTATATATACTCTTAGGTACCAGATAAACTCCAAAGCAGCAACTGCGTTCAGGATGCCAGATTTTCAGTCACACTAGAAAACTCAAATATACAAAAAATACACAAATTTTCTTTAAAAAAGTATCACGTGTATTTTGTTTAATGGTTGATCTGGTTTACTTATTCCATATGTTTGCAAACTGATGCAGAGATTTGTGTTGACAATGTACACATATTGTATATTTTATATTATGTTAATATATGTTTCTGAAGGACAGAAACTCTCAGCAACTTCTACACTGAAGAAAAGACGAAGAATCTTTTTAAGTTTTCTGATGTTACGACAGATGAAAATGCAAGAAACACATTATAACTATGGTTTTGTACTAAATGACATCCACTGCACAAGCTGTGATTGTTGCTATTTCAAACTTCCCTATTTGACTGGTATTTTAAAAAATGAGCCAGTTCAGACATTCCAAGGCTACCTGTCAGACATGACAGAGACGGCAACACTTTTGTTGTGAAGATTTTCACCGGATTTCACTGTTCTGGTATTTCTATTTCTCCTTTTATTATCATCTTGAAAATATGCAGATTGATGAATAACAAAAATGTACAGGAGAGGAAACTAAAAATGTATCATAATTATATTCTTGCAGAGGTTATTAGACAAGATAAATATATGTAATTTGCAGTCCTAATTAGAGGTTATGCATCATTATATCTGAATGCTCACCAAGTTCCTTTCATTTCCTGGGTTTTTAAAATTTTACTATCCAAGACTAAGTGCTCTTTCAGGTGTCCTGTATTGGGATTCTAGACATACAGACCTACAGTCAAATTGCTGTTTCATTCACATCAGCTCAAGCTGTATTCTGTCAGTATATCACAACACGTTGTACTGGAAACATGAGTGAGAGTATTAGTCACACTATAATCACTTGCGAGCAAGTTATACTTGTCCTAATTAATTATTTTCCCAGTCCTGATTTTTTCTCCAGCCACCAGTTAGTATTCTATTACTTCCTGTGTTTTGTCTTCTGATCCTTTGCATAAATTAATTTCACTTCCACACTTTGCACTGTAGGCATAACTCTTTCTTCAGTATAATGTCCCAAAGAATTATTTTCAAGTCCATACTTTTCATTAAGCAAGTCCTAATTTGCCATTTAAAATTATTTTCCCCATTCACAGAAGTGTAAGGAAACGTATTCTTTCACCTTTTATCTCTTTACTGCCCTTCAACTAAGTATGGAAGTTAACAAGTGAAGTAACACTAATCTTATCAGTACAGTACATAGTTTTACTCAAACTTTTAAAATTCTCAGGTTAGGTAAACACATATACAGACACAATATACAGGATAAGTTTGAAATTTTCAGACAATACAGAATGTGAAATCCTATTTAGAATTCCTAGCTCAGATACAATACCACTACAATTTTCTATGGTTGCAGGAATAGGAGTTTTCACCATCTATCTAGTTGTATGCCTTTACTAAACATGCCAAACTTTTTTTGTTATATAGCCTTATTTTTCTGGACATAAAATTATTTGACTCCATTTTTTTATTCAATGGTTCTATGCGTCAAGACAATTTTGGGTGGAAAAATAAATGAAAATTACCAAAACAGTTCTGCTATTTGCAAGAAAAAGAATAACAATAAAAAAATCTCTACAAAAAAAAATCACATGCTATCCTATCTTCAACTCTGACTGAAGATCTATGGTCACTGAACAGTTCTAGCATCCTCCTGCCTGGAATATGAACTTCAAATTTTTCTGGTACTGGTCTTCAGCCAAGAACAGCATTTTAACAGTCCCTGAGAAAGACCATTCACCTTTATGTGCTGAGCACAGAAGCCTTAAAAAAGTATTTCCAAACCGTACAAATAGAGACAAACTTCAGCAATTAGGTATTGTATCTTCACTTGGCCTATGGATTGACACAATTTCTGGCATCCAGTCAGGAGAGCATGGATCTTTCTGTAAATGGGTCTCCAGAGAAGCAAAATGCAAAAAGGAGTTGTCAAATTTGACTACAGCAGGAACAACAGCTGAGCAGAAAGAAAGCGTGTTGGAGAGGCCAACATGGGGGAGCAGCAGAAACAGTGTGGACTAAGAACGGGAAGACATGAGCTGCAAACTAAGAACTGCTAAATGAAAAACATGGACCTGAGACCACTAGGGGAAATGGGGCACCGGAAAAATCTGTTGCAAGGCAAAACATTCAAATTCAAGTCCAGAATATACAAAGTGTAGTAAAAATACACTACGATTACTGTTTTCTGTGTCAATTTTCTTTGTGACAGAAGTTTTCCTGGTGTCTTAAAAATTTCAACACTGAAAATAAAAGTAAATATTTTCCTTACCCTGAAAATCCAAAAGCATAGTATACAAAACCAGGCTGCCCAAAAAGCTGCTAGATGCCCCACCCTTGGGAACATTCATTGGATAGGGTTCTGAGCAACCTGATCTGACTGAAGACATCCCTGCTTGTTGCAGGGTATATGGACTCCATGACCTTTAGAGGTTCATTTCAAAACAAATACCCATGTGCGAGATCTCTATTTCCTTTCTGCCTTACACAAGTATGAAGAGATCATGCTTTGCTGCCCACAGGTAACTAAACAGATCCAGGTGCATATTTCTCCCTCACCATCAGATGATGAAGAAAGAAACATGAATAAAGAGCAAGAAAACTTATATGTTGACATAAAATAACTGTTTAACATAGAAAGCAGAAGTGGAAGCAGAGAAAAACAAAGTGAAATGGGTCACTCACCACTACCCATGATCGATATCAAGCCACTTCCTAAGCAAAAGCTGGGTAACCTCCCTAAATCCCACTCCCTCCCAGTGCTGAGAATGCCATTATATGGCATGGAATATCTCTTCAGTTTGTTTGGATCACCTGTCTGGCTGTATGCCTCCCAGTACCCTGTACCCCTCTCAGTCATTGTGGGGGAACAGGCACCAGGCAGAGTGAAAAAGAGAGACGGCCTTGATGCTGTGCCAACACTGTTCAGAAAGAGCTAAAATATCAGTGTGTTATCAACACTGTTCTGTCACAAAGAACATGGCACCATAACAGCTGCTATGAAGAAAATTAACTCTGTCCCACCCACACCCAGTACAATGAGAAAAGAAAAATGGATGCTTTCTGCATGGGAAATACATGCCAGATTTTAAAAAGGCACAGAGTGCCTGTTCATTGGAAAAATTTCACCCCCAACTACCTGACTGCAAGATCACTTCCAACTGGACCTACTCACTTGCTGGTGCTTTTTGACTGATGTAGCAAAGGCCTAACATCATTCCTGAAGAGTAAACTCAATTCTTTATAAGTCCTGTTATATCCCAGTACATATTTGCTGCCTAACATATTAGAAGAACTCTTTAATAGGCTACAAGAGATGACTATAATACCTCAGTATGGATTTTGGAAAAAATCCCCAGACAAGTGTCACAAAGAAACTGGCCTGGACGGAACTTACCTCACACTGCTCAGTTCAATGGTTTCGGTTCCATCTCCCAGAGCACAAATGTCTCAACATTGTGATAAGTAAGATATGGCAATCACGAATTTAAGGCAGTGTAAGACCTAGAGTATTAAACATAGAAACTAAATACAGAATAGAGTGATCAAGGAAAGTTTTTACTTCCTCAGAGGAGATCCAAGGGAAACAATGCTTGAAACAGGAGGAGCCTAATAAAAAACCTCCAGATTTTTATATAGTCTTTGGCAACATCTCAGACTACATTATGAATTCAGAAATAAAGAACGCAAGAAACCCCAGCTTCTCTCCAACAACGAAGTGACAAAGAAGTCTGGTGAAAGGCTCAAGTTAAGTCCCAACATTTCTAATACCTATCAAACAGCTGGTATCCCACAAACCATTGCTTGTGATAGGATTGGGGAAGAAGAAATCCTGCCATTTCAGCTACTCTTAAGTGCATTTCAGCCAGGAGTGCAGCAAAAGAAATTCCTGTGTTTCACTTAACTCCATTTCTAAAACCAGTGTCAACTGTCAGGTGCAACCTTTTCCTAGACCTCTTACAATGCCATGTAACTTGTGAACAAACAAGAAGAGTTTGTGACTTAATAATCAGACAAAAGCCTTTTAAGGAAAGAAGTTAAAATAAGAGAAGTATTTTACAGGTATTTTTTTATCATTCTCCCTCAGCTTTAAAGTAACTGCTATGTATCTGGAAAGCTAGGAAGTCTGCCAAGTGTTTGTTCAGCTCTTAGTACCAGATAACCAGACCCTCGTTGTAACAGGCTCTATTGCTTTCTACCATGAGAAATGAAAATATTTCTCAAAGAATTAATTTCAAGATACTTTGTGATCTGTTACCACAAACTCACTACACCTCAAGCCCACCAGTACAAAGGTTTACTTGGCCTACTGAGGTTATCTAAGATCCGGGAAAGTGAAATACTCAGGTTTCCATTCAAAGTTTGAGGATCAATATATAAGTATTCCTTTTCAGCCACTAACAGAGACATCATCTAAGAAAAGTTGAAAGATGGTTTTAAGAGGCACACTGGGACTTTATTTTCTCTTTTTCTTTGAATTGTTTATCCTCTGCCTATTTGCAGCTTCAATTTGCTTACCATAAACAAATTAGTGAATAACTGAAGAAGCACTGAGGAAAGTTCCTATTTATGGACTTTTAAAATGCTTGAAATTATCAAAGCTAACATATGCAACAGTGCCCATGTACAGGGCACACTCATTAATTCTCAGGAGCGATCCCTTAATCTGGCATTTGCTAAAAAAAACTTCCTTTGGGTTGAACAGCATATTACAACCTACATGGTAAGACTCAGCCACTCCACATCAGACTTGTTTTGGTTTTGCAGATTTCTACATTTAGGATAACGTGTTAGATCAACTGCAAAAGCAGGTGTATATTTTAAAACACAGTGTTTTCTGTTAATGTAGGTATACTTTTCTGTGCACAGATTTTGATGAAGACAAGATGTAAATACTGAAAATATTTCTGTGCATTCACCTACACAACCACAGTCTATTACAAACATTTTAGAACACAACTCCCAAGGGAAATGATCATCTGTTACTAAAAAACATTTTCCTATCTGGTTTCACAGACCCAGAGAATTCCTATGTATTGAAAAAAAGGGCCATTTACAATCCAGCATGAGCTGGATATAAAGACCACCACATTTCATACAGTGGTTGGATCCATAGCACTTAAACATGTTTCCTGCAGGAGATAACTGCTGGATTTGAGTTCTCTAAGTGCATCTTATTCCATACTGATATCCTTTATTTTCAAATGAATCTGAAAATAGTGCACTGTTATGATATGTCAATGCTAAAAATGTAGAGCTCAAAAAAGTGATGATCTACAGGTTTTACATATGATTAAAAAGCCAAAACACCTCAAAGACAAATTTCTAAGAGATTAATGCAAAAGACATACAATTGTATATGAGAATTCAGTTAACATGGAAATAAAAACAAGCAATTATCTATGCTCAAACAGAACATTTCACATTGATCTTCTCCATGGATGAAGATACTAAATAAATGAACCATACCAATGGCTTAAAAAAGCCATCAGAAGGCAAGTTTTATCTTCTCAAAAACAAATTAGGTTCAATATACACAAGTCTGATTATGGGAAACAGAAACAGTTGTATTACCAGTAACATCCAACACTAAACAACCTCCACACTGAAAACACAAACTAAGAACGAAAATAACTAGTTAATATTGTCAAAAGAAAGGACAGATGATGATGAAGTAATTCTTACCCACTCTATACTCCACAGCCTACAGTTCCACACAAACTTCATTCTTCACAACACTTCTCAGGCAACTCCCACTTCATGTCCCACAGGTTTTTTGGGGTTTTGCCCTCCACCAAATTTTGCAGGTTGTTGTAACTTAATGCCATACAGTCTAATGTGACCCAGCATACCCTGTATTCCTAACTATCTACATAGCATCATAGGGTAAGGAGTCTTTAAATCCTTAGACTACTCACACCCTAAATACTCCATTGTCATGTTCCTTTAAAATATCACACAGCTGAGGTACAGAAACTGCTGAAGAAATGACACCTATTGCTCCCTCCACCTATCGCACCCTGTTGCTCCCTCTAGACACAACTATGTCCATAAGCGTGATCCTCCCAAGGCTGATGAAGTCAGATTGATTGACAGCTTCCAGCTCACCCACCCCAGGCTGGTTCATCCTTCAGGATGAACACACACACTAACAGAGTCACACGCAGTCATCAACTCTCACTTTTGCCTGCCAGCAGCACTTCGGCCCTGATTATCATTAGGGTGTCTACTGTAATAAATATTGCTATAAAGACTTTGTCCTGAAGGTTAGAGTTAAATTAAAAGCTAACCCATTTTTAAAAATAAATACAGTTTTCATATTCACATACAAAGAACCAATCTCAGCCAGCTTGCTTTGAAACACTATTGACACAAGGTACCCTCTATCCATCCTACAAAAGTAGATAAAATTAATTAAAAACACACCAATCAAGAATGGACACGACCAATAGATTTCTACTACTCCGAAAGTCCCTTTCTCCACTGTAAAGAGTCAATGATGGGTGGTCCAACTGCATTGTGACTCTGGAAGCAAGGGGCACAGCAGCCCCTGAAATCACAAAACCAGAAAGTTGTTTATCAATACACAAAACATTCCCCCTCTTCAACAACGATAAAATAAAAGACCCACCTGTTCCAGGGTGAATGCCACCAACCAAGCATTATCACATCTTTGTACTGCATGATTCTGTACTGTCCTCGACTATACTTAAAGAATTCAAGTCCCCCAACACAGGGAGCATGTTATCTGTTTGAAACACGTCTTCCACTCTACAGCACTGTACACACTTTTGGCACTATATCAAATAATACTGACAAAAACACAATAGAAAAAGCTCTGCTTCACTTAGTCACGCCCTCTCACTCAAGTCACTGGTTCAATTAGAAACTCCCTCTCCCTTTTCTGACCTGCTTTCATCCTCCCACACTGCTCTCATTATTGTCCTCTTGTTTTCCAATCCCCATAAAATCATAGAACCACAGCTGCAATTTAAATAAAAACTTGCACTGTATCAGTAAGCAGGGTCACTTTCAAACAATTTACACAAAGTGAACAAATTCACTTCTTTATAGCAATCTACCTAAATTTGGAAAAAAGCTCCATGCAGTAATCACTACACTTGTATATGACTCTAAAAGTCAAAGGTCTTCTCCAAACAGGACATAATTTTAATCTAGACAGCACTCACACAACTTTGCCATACTAAGTGAGGTAAGGAAGTCAGTAATGATAGCATGGTTAATGAGGAAGTGCCAAAATATACACCTGGAGGTGTGATTTCCCTGTTTTTGCTTTTGGCTGTAGGTACCTGCAGCAAGGAGCTAGTAATCCAAAGATCTCAGGTACACGAAAGAACTTAGGTACTATCAACTTAAAGGATAAAGCCATTAAAATGTCAGAGTGGTGCAGAATGTAAGAAACGTAGTAAAACATTAGTCAATTTATTATGATTCCTTTATAGTCACGTGCTATTATTTCTTGTTTATTAATTGCCTAATAACATTAGCTCAAATATTTAGTGGAAACTGTAGACTTGAACACACATACCTTAGCAACTGACCAGGTTATTAGCTTGAAAATCAGCATGTCAGCAGAATCCCAGTCCCTAAAACACAATATAATTTGGCTCAGCTATTGTAACTGCATAGGGAATGTGCTCATTAGTTTTATCTTCATCCATTCAAACAAAAAGAGAGTGGATACTTGGAAAAGGGAAAGCACCTGAGCATTCATTTCCCAAAACTGACCATTAAAGTAATGGCAATACATAAAATCAGTCTGGAGCACGATACTACACAAAACATCCCACAGTCACAGCTTTCATTGATAATGACTTTGTTCAGCTTATGATTACTAGAACTCTTCTTGTCCATCTGACACAGCATATTTTCTTCGCAATCTCACCATGCATACCACCTTTGAATACATACTTCACCAGCAAACTTGACTCTTATTTCCTAAGAAAGTGATTATATATCCCCTAGTAAACCATAATTTAAGTATCAGCAAGTCCTTAAAAACAAGCAGTTATCTTTTAAAAAATTAAATTTCTAAATATGGCAAGAACAGAGCTATTGAGTACCAAACCAGTGCTTTTTAGAGCTACTACTGACCCGTAACTGCAAGGCAGATTTAGTCTGAAGAAATTTTTTTATAAGCATGAGAGAAAAACTACTAAGTGTACTGATCATTATCTCTGTTGCCCAATTACTTGAAAAAAGTTACAAATTAGAAATAAGAGGAGACTTTTTCAACTACTTTCCTGCCAATATAGGAGCCCAGCACTATAATATAGTACCTAAGTTCAAAAGGATTTGTTCAACCTTCATTTCAGTGACTGTGTGTCTGCAGCATTCAAAGAACAGCTTCTCCTCTGTAAATATAATTTCCATCCTTATCTGGAAGATAAGCAGATATTCTGTGCAGAAGATAACTTTAAAAAAAAGTGAACAAAAAGAAGGACAAAAGGTTCATGGTTTTCTCCAAACCACCACCATTCACTGTAATACAAAAAATATATAACAGAAGGATAAATTGTGAATGATTTTATAAGGAAGTGGTAAGGAACCATATTAAATTTGCAAAGGTGGAAGATTCTCAAAAAGCCAGACTAACCTCACTAACCAAAAAGGTAAATAGGTATTTCTTTGCAGCACCTCTTTAAGAGATAGCAGGCTCTTGATGGGTACAGTCATTGGTCAGCTTCAAAATATCTAACCACGACTCTAATAAAGTAATGGGATAATCACTCTTCCATGTCGTTTTCCTTACGCTATACCCTCATAAACAAAGGAGCTTTATTGCTACAGCAACTGCTTCCTATGAGCAGAAAAACAAGGAGAATGGCCTAATCTGTCTCTAAGGGGCTTACTGTCCCTGCTCCAAGCTCCTCAACTCACTTGCCGCGCACCACCCGCAGTGCTCAGACATTCAAAAGAAGCTAACTCAGTCCATCAATCTGGCACACCACTAACACATGGGGAAGCAGGAGACAGGGAAACCAGTCATGTTGGTTGTAGAAAGTTGTTTGGTCACCTCAGCAATCTCAACTTCAACAGAAGCCAAGAAAGATCACAGGAGCAGCTAAGCAAGCCTGTAACTCTCATGGGAAAGAACTATAATGCAATAAAACACACAGAGGAGTCCAGTACAGAAAATGACTTGCAAAATGCAAGTCTTAAGCAAAATTAAAAGATCTTACCAAGAGACTAACATATTTAGTCAAAGTTTAGCTTAGAATACCTGTAAGACACTCACCACAAGTCCAGTCAGAACTTAATGCAAAACGACAGCTAAGTAAACTGACATCTCTAAGGTTTAAGCAGACCAACTCTGACAAGTCTTGCTGTGACAGTTTAAATCACCACTGTCTCAAATGCCTTTCCCACCTCTCTGCTAGGTCAGGGCAAGCAAACGTGCCTGTATCCCAGCTGCTCCAGTTCACAGTTGGACTATGGCTTCAGAGGCAGCTGAGCTGATTTGTCACTGCCAAACAGGTCTTGCCTGCCAGCTTCCCCCAGCTGCACTGACCTACCCTCAAACACCAAATTCCAGCACTTGTCAGACCATTCCACAGACAATTCAAATCAGTAAGCCAGAAAAAACCTATCTTTTTGGGGAGGCCAGAGATGGAAAGGGGAAAGAGGAAAGACTTCATTGATTCAATCGCAAAGCCACTGAATGCCAGCACCACCTCACTGCAATCACACTCAGGAGAATGTGACCACCTACTTTAGTAGCAGGGCACTGTAATAAACCTGGTTCACCCCTGGTGCACCTTCTATTTAGACCCATTTAATATTATTGTAAATACCGTAAATAATGTTAATAATAATAATAACAACAGTAATAGCAAAAAGCCAACAAAAACCAGTTCGCACACTCCATCAACTGGTCTTGTTTTAGGAACTTAAGCTCTGACAGCAGTGCCTAGCCTTCCAAAGCAAGTTTCAAGAGTAATTTTTAAATATCTTTGCTGTATTCTCACACTTCTAAAACACACCTTTAAGAAATAGGGACAATTCCCTATCATCTCCCTCCTCCGGCATCTCGGTCACTTTCAGTCAATTTTTTTTAATGCAATGTAATTGTTTTTCTTTTTTTTAAACTCACTGATCCTAGAGTTGTAAAACAATTCAAAAATTGTATCAGTACACAAGCAGAGAATAGATTATCAGCACCTAAGCAGGCTGCCATGCCAACAGAAATTTCCAAACTGGTAAATAAAATTTATCTCATCAGTAGATTAAAATGACACAAAACCTGTGCATACGTATACCTTTTAACAAAGCTGGATTTGGCACCAACCTGTGTTACAAAATTATAGGGTTTCCTAGATATCAGATGTTTTCTTGCATCACCCAGGAATTACGTGGTTACACTAACATTAACTGGGTGCAGTTATGAAATGAGCTGTCAGTATCCTAGAATTAATCAATCTCAAGTGTATTGTTTCGTAATTAAGCTTATGAATACATCATCCCATGAATATAAAAACAGCAGCAATAAACACATCCCAGAAAAGAATGAGAATTAGAAGGCTTTCTTCTAACTTTCCAGGACAACTAAATCAGTTGGAGGCCATTCTCTGCTCTTAGGCTTTTTCCTTGTGATTGTGCTGAAGGTCTCTAACTGGGAAGCATTTAATAAAAGGAAATTATTCTTAAACCTTTAAAGTCACATACCTTGCATAGGCAGCAAAATTAGGTAATATTCCATCTACAGTTTACAAACTTGTGTTTTAAGAAAACCAGTTGTTATAAAAGATTTGAAAGCTTTGGACTTTTTGTCACTGCTGTTGAATTAATTTACAGTTAAATTCTAAGTTTCTAAGATATTAAATTCTACTGCAGCTACAGCCCCACAAATTAATAGCGCATTCCAACATAGGAAAGACAGAAATTCATACTGCATTTAAAAAAATGCTTGACTTGAAGTAGAAAGATGAAAATAGCTATGTACAACAAAAACCATATTTCTGTTTAAATTTTATAAGCTAAAAGCTCCTTCTAATTATTACTAGTTCTAACTGTAAAACTAAAATATTTAGAAACAAATTGCTAGAGAAATATAATCTCCACAATGCCTACCATCAAACCTGATAATATTTTAACAACTGTTATGGTAACTGGGTCAATGATCCTTGTACAAGATAATTAAACAGACACTCCAATAATAAACTTTTACTCCTCCTTATCACAGTACATTTACAATAACCATATGAAAAGATTAGATTACATGGCTGGAATGTCAGCAAGCTAACACCTTATCATCCTTTTTTCTGGTATTACAGTAATACTGGTCTCTTACATAGTCACACATACTCCTATTGTGCCCTAACAGCTTTTATGCGGCATTTTTAATAAGAAAAAAAATCTGAAGTGCACAAATGCAAAGCAGTTATTATTGTCCATTTTTTCAAATGGAAATTGTGTGAATCATACTTAATTCAAGGAGGCTTGTTTTTCGAGTTTGTCAAGTTTAAACTCCACACAGATGCAAATTACTGGTAAAACTTCTCCCTGCATCTTAATGAGGTACACTATAAACCATTAAGCCAATTTGAAAACAAGAATGTTTTTTTGAGACAAACTTTACTTAATGTAGGTATTCTAAATATTTGAGAAACCAGTATTTAAAAAAAAATTACCTAATAGCACTTAACTTCTGCATGATCTTGAACCTGTGACTGCTACAACACGAGTTTCCCAGAATAACACCTGTGCTGGCACAATTTTTTTGTGAGGATTTTACAGCATGAAAAGCGTGCCTAAGCACTCTTGTGAAGGCTCCCAACTGCTGAGCTCCGAACCCAACCTCTTTTCAAAACATTGTCTCATCCTTCCAAGTACACTCAGGCCAGAAGGGAATGTAAATTGTCAGAAGTGTCTTGAAGCACTAAACAATCAAATTTGTCATTTCAGTTAGCACCTACCAACCCTCTCAAGCGTACCTTGACCAGTAAAATGATTACCAACACAGGACTACCAAGCATGTAGTACGTGGAACATGCCAGTCTATAGAGAGATCTTCCTGAAAGTTCTGCCCACTGCTGCCTCAAACAGGGCAGTCTGAACTCTCCAAAGCAGAAGAAAAAATTGACAACTGCAATCATTAAAGCTCAACAATCAGATAGATAACCTGAACTATAGAATAAAAATATGCAGATGGCCACGCAGCCAATATAAATGAAGAAAAAAAATCTCATCCAAAAACAATCAAGGGATAACCTATATTAGAAGTTACTACTTAGAATTCACCATTTTAGAGAAATGGTATCTTTTCTTCAAGGCATTAATGCATTCTGGAAAATATGGCACAGTCTGTCAGCAGAGCAGGCTTAGTGCTGTATTAGTACAATTAAAAAATTTATTAGCAACCCTTGCAGTAACTTAGGAGCCCATACATCTGTTTTAACTAAGTTTGAAAAGAATAAACAAGCTTTTAAAGCAAATTAAGTTGCTATGAGTTTTATGAAAACTGGAAGCTGGATAGACATTGCCAATGTCATCAAAAAAGACAAAGCAGAATTTGGAAATTACCGTTTCACAGCTGATCACTTTGCATATGCCATTTGGCTAGACAGTAAGCTTACGCCTTAGATCTATTACCACTACACTTTGTCCATTAGGGATGAATGAGTTCATGGTACTGTCCCATAAACCTTCCTCACCATACAAGACACAAGTGCACAGGACACAGAAGTTCTTTGGTCCTACCATTTATAGAACAACTTAAAAGAGGCTAAAAAAACCACAAACCTGTCACATGACAAGAGAACATACACAAAATGCAGTCTAAACAAATGAAGGAGATTCAGAATACAAGTTTTAAAGTGCTTCAATTATCTTATATGGTTTTGGGAAAGATTAAATACTGTGAAGACAGCACTCACATTGACTACAGTACTACATACTGCTCACCTAGGCATTAGAAATAGAAAAACCATTTGCCAGTCAGATTGTAAGTCAGACTGCAAACAGAGCATCTCCAGAATTTCTAGTGACATTTTGAAATGCAATCTAACTGCTGAGTTACAAACAACTTTAGGGCCCCTGCATTAAGTGGACTTTTAAACAAAAAAAGCCCATGAGTTGCATACTGAATTTATTTATAACTATTAACCTCTTGGAACAGGTATCAAAGTTATGTTATATTTACTAGCCTGAAAAAAGCCTAATAAAATGTTCTGGCAAGTTAAACACCAGAGAAGTGTAGCACCATATAATTTTTTTTTTTATTGCCCCAGTGGTTCACAGGTTGTTGTAATAATTTGGTGTGCCAATTTAGCTATCACATTTGCTATGACAGTGTCTAGCTCTTCAGATAGGTGGCATTGTTATGGGTAGAGGAAGGACTGCTGGACTACTTGTATGACAAGAAAAGTCATACAAGAAAAGTGGGAGAAGTGAAATGAGAGCCACAGGTTTGGGAGCCCGAGGTATTTTTCACTTCTGTTTTTTATTTTTCCATACACACAGGAAACTCCCTTGGGGAGGGAGAAAGAACAACTTCCATACAGCTAAATAAAAGAACATGTGTAAAACAGAGAAGCCACTCAATGTTTCTGAACTCCAATAAATAAAAACTTAAACAATCAGATAAAAACTTTAACACTGAGACAGCAAAATCTACTTTTCCCAAAATTTCTTCAATGTCTTTGCAGCAGTAGAAAATTCAAGAGACAACTGTCTCCATACACGTAGACAGACATACATCATTATCTACCTACAGAGAATTCATTCCGTTCCCCAGCCCCAGATGAGCATCCATCCATCCATTCCTCTCCATTCCCTTTTGCTATTACAAAGTGAGGCAAAGATAAGGAAGAAGGACAGAGTTAAGACAATCCACCAAGGTGTGCAAGGCCTTCTGCTCCCACTGCCAGTGGATGCACAGGTTATTCTTATTCAGACCAAGGCTCCAGCAATCCATTTCTCCATTTCCAGCAACAGGATTAATGGACAGCTGAAGAAGAACCATATAAGCCTAAATGGTACTTCCCCTCAACCTTTTCCTGTCTGTGACTATTTTCAGTTCAGTACAAGGAAATCCCAAGGCAACTTCACACCATCAATAATGATCAGCCTCAAAGAGCTGTCCCACCCCAGAATCAAAATTTTGTTTTAACAGATTGGGAAATCCAGGTTCATATTCGAGTGATGCTGGAGAAGCCTGCAAATCACACAGCTCAGCAGCCACAGACACTCACCACTGTGACAGAATGCCACTGGTATCTACACACAGAAACCAGCTGTCAAGTGTGGCATGATAATACAAATGCTTATTAATAAAATTAGCCACAAACTTTACAGGAAAGCATAATAAATCTATACTGGTAATTTTTTGGGAGGAGGGGAGGGCAGCAAAGGAATGGTACTGCAGAGTTTTCTGGACCAAGTTGTTTTTTGGGGTTTTTTTAAAAATGAAAAGATTTTCCAATTTCTCCCAAGAGACTGGCAACTACAAAGCACAACGCCCTTTAGGAAATAAATCTTCATTAATTACACAAACTGTGCCATGACAGGCACTGTTTTTCAACCCAACAGCTTTTCATTTATGATCCTTTTACTAGTTATAAAATCCGTCTGGCCATGCCAGTACACCCTGGGACAAACCTGAAGTATACTCAACATTCAGCACACCTTTCTTCCCAAAACACAAGGAATATAGAGAGCTCCAGTTGTCCTGGCTGGTTTTATAATCAAAACCAGAGTTCATCCTTTAAGGTATACTAGAGCCCTGCTAAAAGGGCTCCCTGGACCTGCATGCCACCCAACAGCTTGCAAGCAGCTTGAGTGACAGATGAATACAGGTTACTTACAGGAAGGACACTATGCCAAGACCTAGGGCACTTTGAACTTATGAGTCCTCAAGATGTTTCTAACAGCCACAATTGACTACACCACTGCAGAAAAAAGACAGAATAAGTAAGCAATCAAAAGGACTGAGACAGCAAGTCAAAAGCAAGAAGACAATGTAATAAACAGCCTCAGGCAGAAAAAATGTAGTGGATTCCATTACAGATTATTTGGCAAAGGAGAAGCTGATAAATGACTCAACTCTTAGAAAAACTGCACAAAGCTACTCTTGGCTTCCAAGAAAGAAATTAAGAAAGCAGCTGAAAAAAAGGAAGATGCCACAGACTGAAAGAGCAATGCTTAGGTGTTTGCTTCCTATTTCTCCAACTATGGACCAGTGCTGCAAGTCTGAGTTTGAAGATTCCTTTTAACAAAGGAAAAAACCTTTAACCAAAGGAGCAAGGTTGCACACATTAACCTCACTGGCTGGAACAATTATTCAAATTTTATATCCAAAGGATATGCCTGTTTGACTTTCTAAATTTTATTCCAAAATGAAGTGAGGAAAATGCTTTGGACAAAGGCCTACATGAGCTGTTTAATCAGCAAAAGTAAACTGAGGCTCGCTGTTGGAAGAAAAAGTGCACCATTGTTACACATCTACTTACAGAATACCTGTATAGCCATCTTTCAAATACATTTTTTTTTTAAGCGAGAACAGGCAAGACCGGGATATGCATTGCTAATAAAAATGCCTTCTATAGTAAAAACAAAAAGTGTAAGGGAATTATCCTGATCAAACCGGTAATTTTTAACCTATAGTTAGACACCCCAATATGTACCATTTCTATAGGGTTCTGAAAAGCTATTAAGAAAAGCAAATCAAATTCAACCACTGAACCAGGCAAAAAGAAAAGTTACAATTTTATGCAGAATGTCACACATGCTCTTTTAATACATCTTATATTAGAAGAAACTGTCTGTATAGTAAATATAAACCCAAGTTGTATTTTAAAGGTGTATAACAAACACTTTTAAGTGTATATATACACACAGACACACCCCCACCACTTTTTGGGCAATGCTTATTTACAGAATTTAACTTGGTCTCAGCTTTACTTTGCTTTCATCACTTCAAAAACAATCCTTCCACCATGTTCTGTTGCTTCAGAAATATATCATGTTAGTAAGAACAAAGTATCCTGCTTCTTCACAGCTTTCAATATACACCCTACAAAGCCACTAGCAATAGACTGAAGTCTGTGTTCAGTCAAAGTTCTATTTTATCCAGTCTCTTTGGAGTAGCAAAAGCATAAAAAAATAGTAGCTTCCCATGTATGAAGAGGATTGAAACATTTCAAAAGAAAGAAGCGTGATAAAAGCAAAAAACAAAACTCATCCAAAATAATCTTTCGCTATGTCTTCTTCCCCCTCCCAAAATGTATCTCCTGCCTTCACAGTAGTAACACTGGATCCTTCTCTGGCTTTACCAGTATAACTTAAATTTTATGCTTCTCCCTCTGTATCAATGTTTTGTCTTTTGTTACACGAGATATCTCAGGTTCTTGAATTCCTTAGATTTTATGTTCTCTACAATCCTCATCAGTTCTTAACAAGGGAGACAAGTCGCATAAAAGTGCTTATTAGACATCCCCTCTCATGATCCAAGACATTGATAAAGCAAAGTTTCAAGTTCCCAAAAGTGAGGAATAAGGTTTGGATCTGATTTAAAACATACAGTTGTTAGATTATCACACTAGTTGAGTAGCAACAGTGACTTCTCTGCTCTGTAGATAATGGTTGTGGTGATGCTCTAAGTACACCACAAGCCTTATGGCTAGTAACAGCAAAATTTAGGGGAAAAAAGGAACAACACTGTTGGGAAGCAGTCTGCAAGTACTCCTCTGGACAAACCTAAGGATTTGGATTGCCCAGGAACAAAGAGAATGGGGCTTACACAGAAACTTCACAAAACAAACAAACACAAAAAAACCCCCAAACAACAAACAAAAAACCCAACAAAAACAGGGAAAGTATTCTGGTGTGTTACTCCATTAAATATAATCAAAGAGAGGGGAAAAAAAAAAAAGGAAATCCAGAAGCAAAGCTAATTGAGGGCTGCTCACAATACTCAGGAGAGGACACAACTGAAAATGACTAAGCAAACACAATGCCCTCTGTTATTTCAGTATACTTTATATATGTAACAAGAGGAAGCAGAATATTAGCTAGGAATGCAATTTGTGCAATGGTAGAATAGTATTTTTGTTCTTAAAAATCTAATATCACTACTGAAAAAAACTCTTCTGCAATCAGGACCATTAAGCAGGACAGTACTGAACGCAACAAAGAAAATATCAGAAGTGTCACTAGCAATATCTGCTGAGTACTTCCAACAATGATATCCACAATTTGAATCCTAAGGACAGAGGAAAGTTTTCAGCAAGTGAAGAAGTCTCTTAGCTCTACAGATATAATATTCATCACTGCCTAATACCTTCTGGCAAACATACATCTGTTGCTTATGATTCAGTCTTTTTTAAAGAACAAGTCAAACTGAAAAAGATAAACTTTTAAATTTAACCTGATGCAATACTACTTTTGTGACTATGCAAACTGACAAGTCTAACCAGTCTACTGCTAACTCTTAAGTGCCATCCAGCAATATGGTGAGACATTAGACAGGAAAGTCAGTTCAGTTTTTCTGATTATTTACTAAGTATTTAACAATCAAAAAAAAGTTAAGATTTTTTTTTTCCAGAAAAAACATGGAACCCAGAAATACTAGAAAAGCAAGGGATATGCCCAGAGCTTTTCTTCTTATCTATTTTATTTCCATATGGAAATTCAGGCTACATTCAAGGAATGTTCACATAAGGACTGGCTTTACACTCTGTCTGGAGAGGTACCTTGAGCATATCTTCTGAGGTCACCTTCTGTTTACTGCAGTCTCAAAAACTACATGCAGATGCAGCAAGTCAAAAAGATTGACAGCTACCCTTGTAGCACAAGGGATCCTGTAAACAAGAGCTGCCCTATATTTTCTAGGAGTCTTTAACAATCACAATTGACTGTAAAGGCCTGGTCTACTTTTCCTTTGCTATCATCTGAAGTACGATTTATCACTTCAACAAGCTGACTGGGAGTAAAACTCAATAAAAGCTTTTTTAAACCTTGTTTCATAACGACTCCTTTGTTTTGCCTGCTAACTGTTGTGAAATACAGGTATTTTGCCCATTGCAAATAAAAAAGAAAAAAAAGCAGAAAGTTCTGACGTTTGTTTTGGCATAGTTCTCACGTTTGTTTTAACACAGTTCTTGGTATTTTGAGAGTGCTGCTATCTAAACGTAAGCATCGGGAACACTAATTTATTTACTGTATTATCAAAACTGAACATGAGTCTGGCCAACATCTGTATTATTAATTAGAACAGATTATCAGGATAAGTTTTCATGCCTTTCCTGCTTTAGACGACTCTTAGAGCAAGAAATTTGCTTTAGCTCTAGAGAACTGCCTGGTTTTTTTCCTCTCTACTTAACACATTCTTCTATCACTCTTACAGACAAACTAAGAGACTCGTTACCTCCATCATCAAGAGCAAAACAATTAACAGAGGAAGGTACTCTTGTAAATTTAGTACTTATGCAAAGATCCCTTGAGTTTTTATACTGTGATCAGAATTCCATCTCAGTACCATCTGTGCTGACTAAAACAGTTTGTCACAATACATCAAGAGTGCTTACAAGCCTCTTTCAAAGAGGAAGCCTTATCCCAAATAGTTATTTTGATTAACTGCACTCCATGACTTATTGTGAGAAATATGTAATGCACACATACAAAATAAATCAAAAGCAGTATCAACCACACAATAGTAAATAAAAAATGGAATGCGAAAGGAAAATTAAAAAAAAAAACAAACAAAAACCCCCACACACAAATAAAAACACAAACAAAACTCAAACCAACAACCAAACCAAACAAAAAAAACCAACCCAAAGTACACCAAACCAACAACACCCCCGGACTCGATGCTGACAAAGAAGAACTGAACATCAGAAGAAAAGAATTTGGCCAAAAAAATACTTGGACAAAAAGACATGTCCAAAATAGTTTTGATATATCCCCATAAATTCTGGAAGATATTACATTATTGAGGATTTTACTAGTTGTCACTGTATAGCTACAACAAAATAAAGCATGAAAAGAAGCACACACATGCAGAATAACTGCAGTCTCTCACCAAAGCCTTTTCTTTTCTGAATTCTGACACTCACCACTGAAACCAGACCTGGGTGGCAGATTTGGAAAGTAATGAAATATTTTCATTTTGAAAATAAGTACCTATACAGAATAATTTCCCCCACAGTATAAAGATATGGCAACAGCACACCGCAGCACCACTTCATTTTATCACACGGCACATTTATATAGGTCATGCCCTAACCACAGCATCTGCCTCAGTAAGAGCAGCATCTCTCTAGTGCCCACTCTAATATTGCCCACTATAACCAAAACACATTAATGACTAATACAGTCACTTAAGTCTTATTTACCATACCTTTCTCTTATGCAGATGAAAAACCTAAGGAAGTCTGATTTCTCCTGACCAGCTTTCATGGCCGCAGGTGGGAGAGACAACATGATGTCACCTGTCAAAACCCAGCAAACAGCCCATAACTACACCAAATACAAGAACAGAGGCTGGAGACAGTAATTCTATTTCCACCTCTCCACAGACTCTGACCTTGGCAAGTCACTGGGGTTTTGTGCTTGTTTTTTCATGTTCAGGACACGAGGAGCTTTTACGCAGACGGCTGGACAACAACAATAACTGAGTACGGCTAATTATTATTTATTCTGCCTGGCCTTAGAACTCTTCCACAATGGCATAAACTCAGAGTGTGCACAAGCACCTTCAAAACTCTAGACCTTAATGTTAAAGTTCCCTTTATGTAAGGCCACCACCGAAAGCAGTAACACCCCTTACCAAGACAACTTCCCCTGTAATCCGTAACTGATAAAAGCTTAGTTTCACAAATTCTTCTGCTAAACAAACAACTCTAACCTTATTTTCTACACTGGTAGTTCATAATCCACAATTTGCAACTTACAAACACTGCCTGCAAGATCCTTTGCCACTGCTCCCAGACAAAATTACATTACAGTGTAAAAATAAGAGCTGCCAGGAAAAGGAAGCAGGATATTTTCTGAAGAGTATCTTTTATTCCATGCAGTTTCTACCGTTCGGCAAAAATTAGGGACCGGTATTTTGCACAATTCAATTCTCTCTTTAGGCTTGGAAAATTCTGAATTTCACAGCAGCCTGATCAAGTTTCATTTCAATACCAATTTTTCCTGGTAATCTCCCAAAACACCACACACTAAAAATATGCCACAAGTATGGCTTTGAAAAAAAACAAAGTGCAGTGAAACATCCTACAGACCAAGCAATGTTACCAAGAATAAAAACAGAAAGACTTTTTTTCTGGCACATTCAGAAGAATGTCGATATTTGTCTGTACTCATAAAGGAAAAAATTTAGGCATTTATTCCTCTATTCAAATAACTATAAGAAATTAGATTAATAACTGAAACACCAACTAGGATCCATTCTAGTATATACATTTTAATCTAACCTATGAGAAGTAGAAAAATTAAATTAAGAACCAGGTATGATTCTCACACAGAACAGTTAAAAATGATTAGTTGCCAATACAGCTTGCTGCTTATTCGAGAAAATGTTCTGGATTTTCAATGCACTGATGAAATACCACTGCATACAAGCTAATCATGCAGTACAACAAAATGGAGATAAACTCTTGCTCCTGAATAAGAAACAAATGAAAAGTTACACCATAACCACAACCACTGTAAGGTCTTCATGTTTTCCAAGTGAAGCATGTAAACAACTTTAGAATCACAGACTCACAGAACATCCTGAATTGGAAGGGATCCATCAGGATCATCAAGCCAAATTCCTGGCCCTGTGCAGGACACCCCCAGATACACACCATGTGCCTTGAAAGCATTGTCCAGATGCTTCTTGAACTCTGTCAAGCTCAGTGCTGTGACCATGTCCCTGGGGAGCGTTTTCCTAATATCCAACCTAAACCTCTCTGGACATAAATTCAGCCCATTCCCTTGCGTGCTGTCACTGGTCACCAGAGAAGAGATCAGTGTCTGCCTCTCTGCTTCCTTCTGTGAGAAAGCTCTAGGCCATGATGAGGTCTCCTCCAGACTGAATAAGACAGCTGATCTCAGACATTCCTCATATATGACTTCCCCTCTAGATCCTTCAGCATCTTCATGGTGCTCCTCTGGATGCTCTCTAAGAGCTTTACATCTCTCTTACACTGTGGTACCCAGAAGTGCCCCCAGCACTTGAGTGAGGCTGCCCCAGTGCAGAGCAGAGCAGGACAATCCCCTGCCCTGCCTGGCTGGAGATGCTGTGCCTGATGGACCCCAGGACACCCTCAGCCCTCCTGGCTGCCAGGGCACTGCTGACTGATATTCGACTTTCTGTCAACCAGGACCCCCAGGTCCCTTTTGAGCCCCCCTGCCCCACCCTATGCACATCCACAGCTGCCCCATCACTGGTACTTGTCCTTGTTAAATTTCACATCTGGTGATTGCCCAGCCCTCTAACTAGCCAAGATCACTCTGCAGGGCTTCTCTTAGTTTAAATAACTATGGAAATATGTTCTTCAATTCAACACGAATGCTTCAAGACTTATCTTCATAAAAAGACATGCTCAAAAAAGAGCTTCACAAGCTTTCTCAAGACATGTGTTGTTGGCTGAAGTGTTCAGGCTGCTTTAGAGAGAACAAATAATGTCCCAGCAGCATGCCATTCACTAAAATATCTCATTAATCAAACAGTAAAACATGATAACAATTATACCTTATAATAAAATTTTACAGCTCAGTCAAGCTTAGAAAAACCTAAAAAAAATCAGTTTTTATCTTAATCTCAATTTTATATTTTATATATAATTTTAATACATATATAGTATTAGATATATAATAACAGTCTTTCTATTGTAAGGATCCAAATCTGCAGGCTTAATCAAGAGACTTCTCACACTGTACATACTGAAACCCTTACATTCTTTTCTTTCTTGGTAAAAGATTTACCACCACAAATATGTAGTTTATACATTTACAAGCACAAGAGCAAGAAGATACACAGCCATATGTCACCATCTGGATAACTAAAGTGCAGTTCAAGAGCATGAAGTATTTTTTAGAAAATTAAATTATTTTTAACAGTATAAATAGGCTCTGAAAAAATGGCTGTGAAGTGACATAGCAATAGTGAAAAAGAGTTTCCTCAAGTTCTAAAAGTTACTTAAATTTTTTTGTAAAAGATAGCAACCACAAAATACGAGTAAAGAACACCACGTAAGTAGCACACCAGGAAATGAGAAACTCTACGTTTAGCCCTTATTTTTCCAAGGCTCAGTAAGAATATAGGGATATGGAAGCTGCTTCTATTAATAATTTCCTCTTCAATTAAGTGTATTAGCTGTTTCCTTTTCTGAGTTTTTACATTACAAAAAAAGCCATAATTCTATATTATTTCCTTACTTTGTATAATCTTGTTAATTAATGTGATTATGTCCAAGGTAAGGATGAAATGTATAACATTATAATGCTATAAGCATTTCTACATAAAAATAATGGAAGTTCACTGAGATCAAGACCATAATTTATAATTATAAAACTGCCTTGAAATACTATTGACTTAAAAGGTATATCCACTTTTGTCAACAGAATTAGGATTTCAATACAGCTAGTGACATTTACTTTTTCTTCTTTTCACCTAAACACAAAAGAAGGAAAGAAGTAATTCTATAAAAGCCAGTACTCATAATTGCTCAATTTTTAGAAACATTGAAATAACAAATTAAAAAAAAAAAAAACACCTAAAATACGCCTTCCCTGTGAAATGCTCTTGGGAGGCAGTATTTCAGCACATTAGTGCCATATAGTTCAGTTAATAATGTGCTTGCAATTAACATCCAGAGAATTTAGGGTTGCAAGTATTACAAACACAGAAAATTCATGTCCTGAAACTTCAGAATTCTGCCAGCATGATTTAGTCCCCAAATATCAAACTAATACTGTGCATAAGCTACATTATTCATCCCAAGAGAGATTCGAATGAACTCCATAAGAGAATACGTGTCTGTATTAAATATGCACTTTAAAAACTCAAATGACAACCTATCTTTTCAAGTTTATCTAAAACCAAACATAGCACATAACATGCATTGCACCTTAACTGTAATCTTCACCAGCAATGAATATATAAAACCTTTAAAACTATAAAACCTTTCCTCAAAATCTTTACCTGTGAAGGCACTACAAGTCTTTTAGAAAGATTTTATACACACCTACAGGCTACTTGCTCTTCTTTTCAATTTTTAAACACAGAAATTGGAGTCCCAAATAATAAAAAATAGTCCGAAAATAAATAGAAAAATAGAAATTAGCAAGTCAGAGGAAAGAAAGTCACTCTCATTCACAAATCCATTATCATTATGCAATTCATAATATGGAACAATACTTAAGAGAGAACTTTTTTGCAAAGAGATATCAGCAAATTATAGTGCCTTTTAAATGGCTGTAGCAAGCACACACATACTATGCCAAATACAATAGTCTACAGATTATTTCTGGAGAAATGAAGCTATAGAAAGATTATTTTCAAACTCTCTTTGTGCTCTGTATCAACCAGAATAAATAAAACAACAAAGAGCTACTTAATACAGTGAACAAACAGCAAATGCAAATAAAATCAAAATTAAGATCCTAACTCCATAAAATTGCTTCTACTGAAAGTAGAAGGTTAAAAGGTTTAAAAGAGTATTTGCCAGCATTTCAGAAGACTCCTTCAAGAATATAGTGCTCAGAAGGATTTCCCAATAGTCTGACTTGACAGCTCTTGCTGCTTGATAACGATTTAAAATGTTAGTCACACAAAACCATCTACTCATTTGACTGCGAACGAGTTTTTCCCAATCTTTAACACTCATCACAACACAATAGGTGTAGTTATACTACTCAAATCTTAATAAGCATTGTTAAAATCCTCAGTGACAGTAAAAACTGTAGCCTGAAGAACCCATCCATGAATTCTAGTCCTATAGCCTACATCATCCTGTTTCCACTCCATAAACATCACTGAAACCATTCTGACACCTCTTGCAGCCTAACCCTATGATGAGGCTCAGAATCAATACATAATTGTTATCTTCCTTGACCTGTCAACCACCCAAGTCTACCAGCAATGGTTCTTTTCCAGAAATAACTCTCCTTCATTCCCTTGGCATTGTTGTTCTCATGATTCACCCCTTATCACTCTGTTCTTTCAATCTTTCCTCCTCAAGGAGCCTCCTCATTCACCTGTATTATTTTATGAATCACTTCATAGGCTTTGGTCTTGCATTCCTTTCCATTTGTCTTTATTCTATCCAGGGCCACGATTCAAATTCAACCATGAACGACCTGCCATCAATCAGAAACATCCATTCTACTCCCTATCTCTTGTGTTTGTCCAAGTCAACACCCCTGCTTGAGTCTCTCTTTCCCCACACTGATGCCTCACTATCAGCTCAGCCTCAGCACAGACAACACACTGGTCTTATTCATTCCACCATTGCTCCAGTTTCCTTTCCACTACTGCAAGTCCTGAACTTAACTAAGAATTAGCTCTCAAACCTAGATTCTTTATAGGTCCTAGAAATAACCTGCTCTAGAGAGTCTAGCAATGCCCATCACATCACTAAGATACCCATCCAGTATCTGAAGTTTTATCACATGACCACAGGAGTCTGATCCTTAAGGACACTTCTCTCTTGATAGCTTTTTTAGCCTACAGCCAGATCACAAAAGCTCTTCCTCATCTCACTTCTCGAGCAGCATCCACTCCACTCACTATTTCAAGACCCTCACTGTTCAAGGTCCTTATTCTAAAATTATTAATCAGGCTGCAGATGAGGTAAAGTTCTGGTGAACTGTTGTATTTTCACCTCTGAACTTCTTTTCTCTTGCCCTTGTGGTTGGGAGATCTCCAAGAAGCAGCATCCTCTTTCAAAAACCTCCTACAATTTTTTTTTTTCATATTTCTCATTAAAAACAAAGAAACAAAATGACCAAATGGCTGTCACATCTACACTACTATACTAAAAGTCATGGCACTCATACCAAACATTCTCCTGTGCCATCACACATCTCCTAAGTCTTCCCTTACCCTTAAATCATTAAGCATTCTGGGTCAGGAAACCCCTCATAACCACTGAACTCCAGGATGACTAATTCAGACATGGAACTTGAACAGCTTGTTACTTAGAAATGTGACTAAAACAATTTTCTACTGTACAGTGCCTATGGAAAACCAGCATCATACCAGCAATAAGCCTACTCAAACTATTTTTGGCTTTTCCAAGGCTTCTCAACCTGTTTGAAAAATAATCCAAATGCTATGTTGTATACTGCTGTTACAGGGGTTTTAACTGGTAATTGAGTACTTAAAACAATGTCTACTATTTATGATTTCCATCTGTTATTTCTGAGTTCGCTTCCAGTATTTTAAAGATCAGGTTGTCCCAGGCTACTAAGAAGATCCCATTCCATACTTTATGTCACTGTAAAATTATAAAATTAATTTCATAGCACTAGAGATTTTCTATGTCATATGGCTTTATTAGACCTAGCAGAGCAATTTTCAAGCTAATGGATGCCTACAGGTGTTTTTGCAGTATAGCAATTATTTAAAAACAAGTGGCTTGCACTCACAATATAATAAAGAAGCATTTTCATTAATTTTGTCATTTTAAAATGCTATTTCCCTAAATTGTACACAACCAAAACCAAAAATACTTCACAAAACCCAAAAAATACTATCCTATAATCCCAGCCATAAATTATCCACTTCTTTTAAACAGTAGTTGTGAATAGTAATTCCTTTTAAGTTACTTGTCTGATGTTTCTGTTTACTTTCTCACTGTATCTGGTTCTGACACTGTGCAGTTTAGCTTGTCACACTGTACATATGCACAAGTTTCATCAGAAGGCTCCTTGTGAGGCAGCAGCACGAGTGTGCCACATGCTGCCAACAACAAAGCACGAACACACTCTGACTGCCCCCCAAAAGTGCTGCAGGAAATTCCTGCTATTGCATTCCAGCACTGCATAAACCTATGTACCATAACTTAAGCTTAGGCACATAGTTTTCACAGGAAAAGAAAAAAAAACCAACCCTTTTCATTCAAGCAACACTGAATGCAAAAGAGCTGTAAGTTTTACCTCAAAGTTTGAGTGCCCATGTGATGCCTAGTCAAACACAGCACAGGATTTGCATATTACATTCTTTAGTTATTGCTTTTTAAAACACTTTTTTTCCCGCGGCCAAGTAAGTTTTTACAGAACAGCCCAGAAAGAAAATTTCTTATACTATTTTGAAAAAAAAAAAAAAATCACCTACTGCAGAATCATCAATTTTTAATCCTAATACACACAGCATCAGAACCACATTCCAAAAACAGGTAATTTAATAAAAAAAAAAAAAATCAGGCTCCTTGATATAATATAACTACAACATTAACAAAAGTTAGCATATTTCATCTTACCTACATTGCAAGTATTTAACAATAAGAAAACAAAATTATTTGTCCAGATAATTATTTGACTTAGAGGCTAAAACAATAAAGGTAGAATAAAATCCCAAACTACAAACAATTATTTAACTCTCATTAAAATGGCTTTTTTTTCTACTGTTCTGATTATTTGATCACTGTTTTTAAACTAATCCACAGTTGTTTTGTCAACATTTTAACAGACATCTGAAAAGGATAAAACTAATGTCACAAACATGACATCACTTCTGACAATCCTGTAATAATCAATAAACAAAAAGAAATGGAGCCCAAATATTCAGATGAGTAAACTAATAGAAACATAGCACAGGCTAATAGTTATAGCAAACTTTAAAAGCATTTGTTCCCTTCTTTCAAGTCTAACCTCTAAACTAGTGCAATCCAGGAATCATTAACAAACAAGATTAGCTTCCCTAAAGAACATTTAATTGGGAAATTGTGTATCAGCCACAAGATACCTTCAACAGGAAAGAAATCAAGCAAAAGCTTCAATTTATCTTTTGACAAACAAGAGCGAGGAATTGGAAATACTACTGTAGCTAATCAAAACAACAAAATACCATAATGCTACCTTCTCCACGAGAACAAAAGCATCAACCACCAACTCCACCCCACCCCCAAGCAGGCTGTTGCTCTCTAACCTAACCACAGAGCCAATGCTGTAGACAATGTAATCCCACAGGGAAGACAGAAGGTCACAGACACACTGTGAAATCTTAAAATAAGTTCCATGTCTTAGAAAGACCTAGAAATACTTTAATGAGACAAAATTTCATTTGGAACAGGTGAAGTATAGATACAGCCTGCTCTTCTCCTGTCTCTTCCCTCAACACATAGAGGGAGATCACACTTGCTCAGCATAGTGCAAAATTAAGGATACAGCACTTAAAACAAGCAGCAGCAGCAATCAAGATGTGGCAAGGATGGCAACGTGCAATGTGACACTGCAGGTGTGATTGCACACTGTATACCAGCAGTGGATCTGTTATTATTCATCAGCTGTAGGTGGCTAAGAGGGTGTCACTTATTACAGTGACACATGCTGCAGCTGGCTAGCCATGATTAAGTATTACCCAGTGCGGTTGAAAGGGATGGAGACTACCATTCATTATGATCCAGCGTGGCTTAGTGGCGTAGGGAGGCTGCTACCCTTCCTTGCACCGCAGCATTTGAAGGAAGGCAGTAAAAACTCAACAAAGCCCTGGGAATGGTGTGCAGAGAGGAGAGAAAGGGAACCTCGGTCGCCCAGCCCGACGGCACGGGTGTCCCGCTAGCAGGGGCGGAGAGCCGCCCGCGCCCGGAGCGCTCCGCCGGCAGTGACAGCGCCGGGCCGGGCCCCAGCCGGCCCCGCCGTGCGAGGGGCGCTGGGCACCGCGCTCAACTTCCAGCCGCAGCAGCAAACGCCTTTGTCCGAGCGCTCCCCGTCCGTAGCCGGGGGAGCCTGGAGGACCCACGCCTACGGCGGGACGAGCCAGGGCGAGCGAGAAGGGAGAAGAGCCCGTGCCAGCCCCAGGTCTGCTCCCAGCTGGGCTCCGCCGCTCCCCTGGGAGCCCTCAGAGCGGGACCCGCTCCGAAGCAGCCGGGATGAGCACTGACCCTGCACGGAGTCCCGACCGGCGTGTCCGTGCCGGAGAGAAGGAGAGCAAAGTGAGCGCCCAGCTGCGCCGGGACTGCCGCGCCGCGGGGCGGCCGGAGAGCGCGGCCACTGCCGGGCCGGCGCCCGGGGCGCCTCCTCCGTGCGCCCACCCGGCGGGACCCCAGCCCCACGAGGTTTGCGCCGCAGGGCCCGCCCGCGGGCCGTCCGGAGGGCAGTGCCCCGTTCCCTCGAGCGGCGGCCGAGGAGCGAGCGGGAGGGCGCGGCGCGGCCTCGCCCCGGTAGCCGCGGGCGGCGGCGGCTCCGGCGGGCGCCGCGAACGCCCCGCACTCACCCTGTCACAACAGGCGCCATCTTCCACAAACTCTCGCCAAAACTCCTACTCTCGCGAGAGCGCCCCCCTCCCCACGGCCCAGAGCGCGCGTGCGCGGGCCCGCGAGACACGCGCGGGGCGGGGGGGGGGGGCGGTGCGCGCCGCCCACTCAGCGCCCGGGCTGCTCCCTCAGACACAACAGCCCGGGCGTGGGAACCGCGCCGCTCTCGCGAGAGCCCGCTGCCGGCCGGCATGCGGACAGCGGCGCAGGTCTCGCGAGAGCGGAGCGCGGTCCGGGGAAACAGAGGGATTCCCTCTGCCCGCTCGCGCGTCCCGCCCCCGCCAGCGCGAGGAGGGGCGGAGGGGGAGGAGCCATTGGGGGCGGGGCCGCCGCTGGCGCGCGGGGATCGGCCCGCGGCCGCCGCCGCCTCCCGCCGCGCCCCCCGCGGGAAGTGCGCGCGGGGACGCGCGCCTCGTGCTGCCCGCGGGTGCGGCACGTGCGCGGCCCGCAGACAGCCGCGGGCTGAGGGGCCCGTGGGGCGGGGCTGGGGACGGGGACGGGGCGCAGGGAACTCTTTGTCCGACGGTGAATGACAGGGGCAGGGGGCTGGGCTTTGGAGGCACAGCTCTTAGGAAGACCTCTCGGGTTCCTCACGCGGAATTGTTAACATATTTCTATTTTTTTTTTTTTTTTGTAGAAGTCAGTTTTACATTAAAAACTCGGTTTCATAATTTTGTTTTCATCCGCAGCTGAAGTGCGTAAGATGCGTTTGTTTAGCAAACAGAAGCAGTGGGGCCTGGCAGAGTCCCAGGCAGCTGAGCGAGCCTGTGGCGACAGGCGGCTGGGAGCGCACGGGGACAAGAGCGATCTGCCACACGGCGCTGCCGCACGGGCTGTGCTCCGACGTCTGATAAAGACCGCAGAAAAAGACGATCCCTATTTTGGATTCATTTAACAACACCCTTCGGGGCGCGGGTGTGATCGTCCATTAGGAGACTAAGTTTGAAAACTAATCCTTTTACATTAAGACTTCTGTCTGTTTCAACTTCGTCTGTGTTTAGTATAACATGTCAGTCTAACTCCGGGACAGATGCTACATTGATTTAAAGATTGCTGAGGTTCCAAAGCCCACATCTTTTTTACTATGTTAGCTCTACGTCTGCTGTTTTCCAAATTACGGGGGAAAATAACATTGCAGTAGTCCCATGAATAAGATTTCAGATTTCTTGCCCACATATGCGCTTCACTGCTTATGCTAATTCAATGAATAATGTCTGAGATAAATAAAAACACGTTTCAAGCGATTCCTTAGTGACAAAGTTTTCTGTACGTGTCACTGTACAAACAGCTATTGTCTCCTGTAATTAAGGGACTTTCCCCATCATGATTTCCCCCTCCTCATTAGATACAAGAGGACTTTGATTGGCTCCCTTGTACGCACAGTTTTCGGCAAAAACACAATGCATACTGGAAATCCTCTGTATTGTTTGCAAAGAGCAACTCATATTCCGTTTGGAAATCTCTTCCTAAAAACATCTCTCTCTCTTTTTTTTTTTTTTTTTTTTTTTCTCCCAAGGCTAAAGAATGATCTCAGCTCATGCTAACTCCATTCCATTAAGAATAGTTTCTGGATGTTTGCCATGGACTGTCTCTAGATGGTTATTTTATGGGGCCCCTCTTTTAGTGTGTTTTGAATCAAACTGGAAAATCTAAAAATATAGCACACAATAATCTGCAGTGTCTGGTCTTTTTTAATAATTGACAATGAAGGCACTTTGATTAATAATCAGATTAATTGGATACTGGAGCAGGTATATTATTTCAAAGAATTAATAATCATAGAAACCATTGTAGTCCTTTCCATCACTGACAGCAGTACATTATAAAACAAATAACCATTGATTTTGTTTTCTTAAATTATAAATGATCCACAGTTCAAAAGGCCAGGAATACTATTCCAATCAAAAACAACAGCTTGAACTTTGTGTGAATAGCTGGTGGAAGAAAAGATAATAAGCCTAAAGGTTTTTTTAAATATTGTTTATGCATTGAACTTTTTTCCTGCTGCTAAAAGTTTGTATTTTACATAGATTGTGAACAACTCCTATTGATTTTATTGGAAACTGAAAGCATCCACTACCTCAGGGAACTAGACCTCACCTTCTGGCCTGTAACAAATAAAAGCACTTCCAGAGCTGAGGTAGAAAAATTTAAATACCAGGTTTGCACCATTTAAATTTTTGTGTTTGCTATGCAAATCAGTAGTTTGACTTTTTGATTTAAGCTCAGCTGAGGTTGTCAAAAGGGCTCTGAATCAGGCCTATCACTTCAGAGACCATTTGGAAAATCACAGCTTGCAGGCATATTTGAAGGATGTGACTTCCACAAGTGTTGGGCCTCACCTGTGTTCCAAGCAGATGCCCTGCCAGGTGACTCCGGCTGGGTGCTCAGAATCATTAGTCACCTTTGAAAATGGAAGGCTGTTCATGCAGGAAATCCAGTTTACTCTCACTTGCAACTGGGGGACAGGACCGCCTTGAATTTGGATTCACCAACATGTATGTTTTGTAGACAGAGCCACTTGGCCAGTGCTTAGTGGATCTCAGCAGCTTCATTTTGGGAATCCATATGGTTCCCCTTTGCTCTCAGTCTTGATTTGTGTGGAAAGACGAGGAAAGACAAGGAGCCTAGCACGAGCCCACGGAATTGTTAGGGATCAGGCCCTCGGTGCGGGCAGGGAGGTCTTTTGGCCTGGAGTGTTGTCCCACCAATGGAGCTGCAGGACAGGAGCTGCTGGCCAGCAGTGCTCAAGCAGCCCAGCTTTGGAGGAGAAGGGCAGTCATGAGCAGGGAGCATGAGATGCAAGCTGTGATAACCAGGCCAAAAATTTCAACTGCTTGTTTGACCAGTCCAGAACAAACTTTCTCCAGCTCAGCCTTGGCTCTGGGCTTCCCATAAGCTCATTCCCTTGGGCACAGCACTAGCTAATTAATATGCTTCTCATTTGGCAACTGCTTCCCACCTTACTGGTTTGGAGAAAGATGAGAAAAGACCTGCACACTTTTGTGTAGAAGCAATCCCATGTTTCTTATGTGCTTAGCACAAGCATGTGAGACATGGGCAAGGGGACAAGAGACTCTGTCTCAGATCAGCCTGTCTTACAAAAAAATATCTCACAGTGTGTCCTCTGAAATCCCAGCTATTTTAAAATTCAGTGACCTTAAAAAGCACTGTAGGTAGTGAGAGCCGCAGTTATCTGGATCTCTTCATTATAAGGAGCAGGTTTATCTTGAGATGTTGCAGTTTGTAGGTGGTGTAAATCACACATTCGAGTGGTAGGTACTGTGATACAACCCTGCTGGGATTTCATAAGCACAGGATGTACAGTGTGGTTCAATCGCGTGTCTAGGAAAGCAAATAAACAGGCAGTTGCCCACAGAGCATCTCTTAGATCTGAACTGTGGTGCATGTGCTAACAAAAGTTATCAATTAGGCTGCTAGCCAGACAGCTCAATGTCAGAAATGTCTGCTGTTTGAAATGGATGCTGATGTTCAACACTGTTCAGAGAATTTGCAACATTGTCTTAAGGATGACAAAGAGAAAGAATAGCCTAGCTAGCAGCCTGCAGCAGGAGCATTGTTAAATAGTTTTTGCTTGTGTGTCGTAGTCTCAAAGAGGACGGTAGAGCAAAGAAAAAGTCTGAATCCGTGTTGTAATGCGGGCTCAGGTGTAAGTATACCTTGGTGTGGCAGTCCCCAGAGGCTATAGTCAAGCTTGGGCCTCACTATGGTGTTGCCTTGAAAGCAAGTACAGTCCCTTCCCAGAGTGTTCTTTTAGAGTAAAGACAAGAAGAAAGGAGTATAGCAAACATTAGGAAGGAAGAAGGGGAGGGAAGATGAGGTTAACAGTAATAGCATCATATGGTTATATAGGTTAACAGTGTGAACAGCTTGATGACTGACTTCTATAACCTCTTATTTTTAAATACTTTCTAGAACAGCCTGCTAAGATACTTTGCATTGTATTAAATTTTGCTCCTCACCCTACCCCAGAATAGTATCTTATTTTCCATTGGGTGAAATGTTTTGTCAGTTTGCATGTAAACTACCCTGCATCCCTCCTTAGTTTTACTGGGATCTTCAAAGAGTGCACCTCTGAACCTCTCTTACTCAGCCTTTCTCCACTCATGCATGATACCTGTCCACCAGTTAAGTGTGGCACCAGGTTATTGCCTTAGCCCTACCTCCCATGCACAGCCCTCTGCAGTGATGGCTGGTGCCATCAGTCCTCTCATCCTCAGGGTGTCCCTGCAGATTCCACCAGACCTCAGTGAATCATTTGGAGGCTAAAATGCCATGTGGCTGCCCACCACACACCGGGTAGTGCCAGCCCCTGCACCCCAGCATTCACAGGCAGTGGCAGAGCAGGGGTTCCCCAGGCCCCACCTTGGCTGCTGCGCTGCCCTGACCTTCTGCCATGGCTAATGTGTGCACGCACCAAAGCAGTTCTAAGATTAAAGTTCTAAGATGCAGGATTACAAAGTCATTCATTACAAGGAATACAGCAAGATAAAGTGTAAAAATCTCCATGTTTCCAAAACATAGAGGAGAAGATACAGCTTCTTTTCAGTTGTCTGATCTCTGTAGGACTGACTGTGAGCTGAAGACATCTAAGGAAGTTATTTGCATCCTATTGGAATCAAGAAAACGGGTAAGATTGAACTAGTTGATTAGACTGTGAATTATCACAAATAATTAACAAAACAAAAGGAAGATTTAAAGATTATATTACTCCAAATGTTTTATTGATTTTATTAATATATAAATAAAAATCAATTTTGCAATGCTACAGTTCTGAATTGGTATGAATACAGATTTTTTTTGCAGGAAAACATTTTAACTAGAGGTGCTGTTGCAGTTCTGTTGTTTTCCTGATGTGTATCAATTCACATTTACACTCAACCCCAAGCCTGTAATTTAGTGACTGAGTTAGAGCTGATTTTTTCAGCTAGTCTGGTCTTTAATTCATTAGGCTCTTTGAGAAAATATATGCTGACAGACTTCACCTTTATGTGTAAGTAAAATGTGGTTTTTGAAAACAAAGAATGAAAACTCATTTGATTATACAAAACACAAGAGAAATACACACTCTTAATTATACACATTTTTCTTACTTACAGGGAATATGTAACAGAACAATGCTTAAGGAAATTTCAGACTAACTATAACAAGGTACAAAAAAAAGAATTCATCAGCCTACTATAAAAGAAAACCACAAACTGCACATGACCTCTTGATAAAACTATCACTAAAAACCCATTTGCCATTGTAAACTATCCCATTTTACTATGTATTAGGGAAGTCCTTGTCCCAGTGATAACCACACACTATGTCAAAGGAGGAAATATGGACAGAAATCAAAAACCTAAAATTTTACATACAAATATGTGCACACAGGAATTCTGTCTATAGAGAGAGGAGTTAGAAAATTAATTGATTCACAAGTGTAAAGTTGGATACCATATAAATTCTCTCTGGAGAATTTAGTGACAGGTAAACCTCATTCTTGTCCTATATAGAGAAGTTAAACTAATTCTGTGTTTAGTAGCTTACAGATAGTCCATGGCTGTGGTCTATAAAGATAATACTTGTTTTGGGGCTGTTTATTTAAATAATTTAGGAAGTTATACAATCTTGAAACAGAAGTCTAAAGGCATCACCAAAGAACATGTAATCCTAAAAAATATTTAACTTGCAATACTGCCATGTTGATATCTATTTGGGTTACAAAAGTTCTTCTTGTTGTGGACTTAGTCTAGCTTTCATACTACTATCATTTTGCTGTTCCATAGACCATTTTCCATAATCCTTCTCCTGAAAATAGATGGACAGTTTGTGGCCGAAATTATTGAAAATAAATTCCATAAAAATTGCTCAGAATATTACTCAGATCCAGAGTGGCTGGCACCTTTTGAACTTTTTCCTCTTAGGGAATTACACACAACCTTTTAATGCTAAGGTTTATTAGTGCTTGGATATCATATTGATGGTCTTCATATAAACAAATGGATGAACAGATAAGTCACAACTAAGATAATGATCTTACAGCTGTTATGGAAGTAACTGAAGACATGTCATGGATGATAATTACTTAAAGAATTTCTCTACAATTTTATTTACTGTCATTCTTGGTTCAGGATTCACTCTGTCTTCTTTAATCTTAACAAGTGGTGTTTCAATTTTAATGTTCTAGACAGCCGTATCTTCTTCTAGAAATGCAGATATCCAGGCATTCTTATTACTCACGGTTTCATTATCAGTTTGTTTTTCTCCTCATTACTGGCACTGACCTTGACAAGAACTAAGCACATGCATAATTCTACTAGTGTGATTAGACTCATTAAAGCTAATGGGATTAGTCAAGAAAGTAAACCTACTCCTGTTTAAGTGTTTGTTGTTTGAGGTAGTGCTGCTAGAATCAAGATGAGGAAAGTCTGGAAGGAATTCAGACTGAACAATAATTTTCATTAAATATCATACAAAGAGAAATTAAAAGATTTTTCTCTTGACCCAACCCTGATGTGTGCTCAACCCAAGGTGGTTTTACACTGGAGGCGAGCAGGGATTTCCTAGAATTGCTTTTTCTTCAAAAGATGGGACTCGTCAAGAATTAAGCTGGTCTCAGCAAACTTTATCAGGTCGTTTCTCACGTCTCGGATGAAATTTTTAAATTAAAGACAATGAGGCATCTCAACCACTAGCCCAGCAACAGCGGCTGAGTGTAACCTGATAGCAGTGTTATGGTGCTGTGCCCTGGGAGACTCTGGTTCCCCCCAGGAATATTTCATTAATGTGGGGAGATTAAGAGAGGCAAACCCAGAAGAAGTTTCCTCTTTCTGCACAGAAACAGGGAGATAGCACTGAATTAAACAACATTTCCTTTTGCAGAAGAATGGTCTCACAGTTAGAACATGGGCTTATAGCTTGGGGGTCTTGTTTATAAAATCCTCAAAAGGTGTTTATGCCGGTATAAAGTGGGGAAAAAAATCTAACAGATTTCCTTGCTATTACTCCTACCCTACCTTTGTTCCTCATTTTCAGTGTTCAGAAGTCTGCTGGTTTTTGACCTGCCAGCTGAAAGCCTCCCAGAAGCATTATAGCAGCCAGAAATACAATGTTTAGAGTGCACCTGGTTTTCAGCTCTTTTCTTTGAGAGCCATCTCAGCTAGGGCTGAGAGGGAAGGAGCATGGAGTAGTTGCTCCATCCATCCCAGGGAACTTCCCTTCTGGATCATCAAGACAATTTCATGGAGACTGGTAACACAGGCCAGACATAAAGTGGGTGATTATTAACTCCATCATGCTATAATTTGCCATTTCTGACCTCTGATGAGCTGCCTCATATACAGTGAGTTATAAAAAATCTGACCTCTTACAGAATCAAATACAAACTGCTCTGCTATCAGTTCAAGGAAGTAGATCTCCCATGGCCTTGGAGAAAACATCACTAGTGGGCTTTCACCCATTTTATACCTTCCTTTCAAAACAAACACTCATTTTGGTCTCTGATAAATACAAATGACAAGTAAAATTTATTTAAGCTGGAGGAAGGCTATTTGTAGTCTAAAAGTTAAAATTCTTAGTTAATACTGACTCCTGTACCCTGTCTTTTTCTGTGCAGAAGTTAAAAATCAGCAAGTTCATCTCTGCAAAGTCTAATATCAAGGGTGGTAGATATATTTAACTATTACTCACTTTTTTCTTGGAAAGCAATTAATCTATGCCCCAATGCTCACAATTTTATTAACATTGGAAAGAGCCATGTGGTGTTCATATAGTGTTTAAGCTCCATGAAGTCTCAGAGCCCAGGGTTTTCTGATTACTGGCGGAGGAGGAGGGCTGGAGTGGCAGTTAGTGGTGCACCGGTGCCTACTGTATATACAGCTGTTGCTGCGCAGGGGAGGGAAACGCAGGGTCTGGCTGTCTGTTCCAAACAAAAAGAAATGGCACATGCTATTACTTCCAGATCATTGCAGTCCCTGCACCACCATCTGCTGGGGGTCAGAGCAGTTGTCCGGGTCGGCGTCAGTCATGCACAAACTCAATGCCTTCCACCGAGCTGCGCCCAGCAGTACATATTTACAAGAACAATAAAGCGAACCTGCTCCCTGGACACAGGCACCACAATGCTCCATCACATTGGGAACAAAGGGGCACAACGAAAGTTGATATGCATTACAAAGGAGGTTCTTTGGGATCACAGCTTTGTGATTTCAGGCCGTAACACAAATTGAAGGAAAGAAAAACTGTCACCAATAAGCCCAGACCTAGTGATCATTGTATTTGTAATTGACGCAGCATTGCTGAAAGGGCACCTGGGTCTCTGTGTTTCCCCTTTTCCTATTGTTAAAGTCTTCTGTAGAAAATAGTTACATGGGAAAAACTCTGATGGTAAATATTGAAAACTTGGATATGTTATTCTGTAACAGCAGCAAGATAATCTCTGCCACTTACCCCAGCTTGTCCATGCAGATCTCTTTTTCTGGGGCTTATGCCATGTGCTGGAGCGAGATGTGGAGAGCCCTGACTGACGTAAACTGAACAGTTCCTGGAAACCGGATGAGTACAACTGTGTCACTGATGTTGAAACTAAATGAGCAGTTTTAGCATCTCTCTGGCCTGACAACAGCTAGTGAGTAATTCATTTCTCCTGCTAAAAACGACTGCTTCACCACCACTGGAGTGACACATCAGACGTTACTGTTGGGTGCTGCAAACCTTCCACTTAGCGCTGTCCTGCACCCTTGGCTGAACATACACGTATGGGGCCTGGAGCTTGAGGTGGCATAGCTGGCAGTATGTTAAGGCATAGAGGTAAACAGGACAGGCCTTCTCTTAGGTCTGGGCTAGCTTGCTGCAGAGCTACATCCAGTATTTTGGTGCTGCATCAAAATGGAATGCTCGATGCAGAGGCATCTGCATTCAGCTGAGTTTATCAGTTTGGTCTCAGCATCAGCACTGTTAAAACAGGCAGCAGTGCCAGCATGGGGTGAGGGAAATAGGCAGCAGTTCTGGAAAGCTATGAAAAAGGCAGGTGGAGCTACACCCAGAACATTTTTCAAGCGAGGCTCATTGCCAAATAACTAGAAACTATGCTGTGCTAGCAAAAACACACGAAGGACTGCTGTAGTTCCTGCCTCACATAGCTACAGTGTCTGTCACAGCACTACCACATACATAATCTTTGACATTTCATCTGATAATTAGTGGTTTTGGCACAAGTAAGCACACTCTTGTTAGTTCTATCCTCAGTTGCTTTTTTACTAAGCATCACTCGTCATTTTTGTATAAAACCTCTCCAGTCCATGTAATGTTTGACAGCCTTCCTGGATGATTTGCCTGAAACATGATATGGAAGAGGACACCTCCAGGTAGCTGCACACACATGTCTCCCAGACCCCACCTTCCTGGCCTCACTGGCACCAGGACACCCCAGCTGCCAGAGCCGCAGAGCTGGTTCTGGAGCCTGCGAGGGCATGCAGAGCAGCTTGTTTCCTTGGAGAACCTCACCAGCTCAGTTACATATCTGTACTTGGAGGACACTTTCCCTGAGCTGAACTCACAGAGCTGAACTCCACAAGTTTGTACTGTAGTTAGGCAGGCTTTCAGCAGTGGGTCAGAACGAAAAGAAATAATTTTTTTTTACCATCTGGTCCTCTGGAACTGCATTTGAAGTAAAAGTTTCAGAAGAGTAGTCAATATATAGCTTAGGTGCATTTACATAATAAAATGCATGCAAAGTGTAAATAATTTTGTATCTCTGATTTTGGAGAGGAAAAGGCAGGGGATGGAAAGCTAGCAGAGTGGCTCTGCAAGGATATTAGTAATAAAATGAAAGAACAGAAAGCCTTCAACCTGTAGGTAATTGATGTGATTAATGTGTGGGGACTGAAAATCATTTCCATTAGCAGTCCGATGTAAATGATTGTTCTGTATGTCTAGTCCACCACAGAGAGCTGCTGCATTGTGGAAATCATCTTGTTTCAGTGCCTGCTTGCACCCCTGCTGGAGGCTTTATTCTACCAGTCAGTGACTAGATTAGTGTAGGGAATAGTCTGGGTTTCCCAGTCGTCCTTCTGGACACAGTTCAGACATTGAGGAATTTGTTGTAGTAGAAGGTGCCCCTGCCCATACCAACTAGATGGTCTTTTAAGTCCCTTCTAACCCAAACCATTCTAGGATAATGTGATATTCTTCACATAATGCCAGGGAAATTTAGAACTGGTCTCATGTATTCTGCAGACAAATAGGAAACTTCAGTATTCAGGAGGAACTTTACAGGTCTTGTGGTCACTAGCAAATGTAAACTACAAGAATAGATACATTCTGACTAATGAAATAAGATTTCTGATAAAAATAAAGCTTTTACTGGATGACCAAGCAAACAACTGTGTTGGTATGATATGTTATCTGCAAACCATGCTCTTGGTGGAATATTCCATCCTCCTCAATCATATGTGGCATACTTAAATTCTGCTCTGGATAAACTGTAGTCTTCACTTCTATGTTGTAAGACTATCATTGTGGGAAAAAAAAGAGTTCTGTTTATTTTTCTTAATTGCCTAGATAAAATGAATCTACACCATGTCCAGCCCAGTAGGTATCCAGTTATGCATACACCTTAGGAGTCTTATGTTGAAACCCTGCAGCACCCAGGGCCTGAGTGGAAGCTTTTATGTTTGGGTACTTAAGTGGAAGATGAGCTGTTGGGAAAATCTAGACCAGAATAATAGTTTAACTTTTTATATTGACTCTTTTATTTCATTAACATCACTCTTTATCTCTGAGGTTTTTGTAAAGAGTAATTCTGCAAGTTGCTACATCTCTGGGCAACATTAATTCAGCCCACATGAGGCACAGCGTGTTGAGTCACACAGCATACAGAATGTGTACACACCATGGCTGTTCATGCCAGCTTTATTCTTTCTGCTGCATCAGTGACAGCTATTGGAGAAAAAGTGATGTTTGATCAAACTCAAATTGCACAGAGGGAAGGTTTGGCCTTTTTGAACAAATTTAATCTTTCACCTTCTGTGCCAATTGAATACATTGCATCAAGAGACAGTGATGGTTTTGATCTGGGATTAACTGTTGTAACTTTGGATTTACTGCCTTGTGCAGCCTTGGCCTGATTTTTACTCCCAGACCACTTATATGCTGTTTCTTAACATATCTTTCTTGTACTCATTTTCAAATCTACTAACCTCTCTTCTTCCTACCTGTTCTCTGAATTCTGTCTGCAGTAATGTCTGCCGGTTTCTAATGCCTGATGGCCAGATAAATGACCATTAGGAAATAATGGATTAATAAAATACAATTATGTATTTTTATGAATGCAATGTTGTAATGATTTACAGCTGGCCTAGGGCATATATATGGTAAATATGGACTTTTGTTTCTTTTGTACTACATCCCTTCTCACTGCTTATGCTCTCCACTTATAGATTGTATTTTTAGCCCCTTGAATTTGCCTAATTGAAGAAGCCTTTGTAGTGGTGTTTCCTTAGCATCATATAGAAGGCTCCTCAAACATATTGGAGATGCTTAAAACTTCATGAGAGAGAAAAAGCTTTTAATGTTTAAATATGTTCCCATTGTTTGTGTTTTTTTTCTTTTGTTATAGAAATCTTCTAAAAGAAATATTCAAAGGGTTGTCTTGCCTTAATAAACTTAGGAAACTTTCAACTTGTCCCTTATGTTGAGTACAAATGCAGCTGTTATTACTCTGTTTTTACTTGCACATTTTAAGCCATTGCACTGTGTTAGTGATTGAGTAGCACTTCACTGAGCAATAGAACTGTGTTCGCTCAGCTTAAATTCTGCTGCAAAAGAAGCACAAGAGAAAAATGTCTTTAAGGTTCTACAGAAACTCTGGCTAAGCTGCAGTAGTGGACTGAAAAGAAGTATGGCAGAAAGAGAAATCACAGAAATTAAGGAAAGATTGGTAGAAAGGCAGAGGGAGAGACTGTTGCTTTGGTAAATAAAGAGAGGAGTGGCTGAGCAGTGTCAAATTGCTCCCCATCTCAGTTCTGGCCCTTGCCAGATCTATTGAAAACAGGCCAGAAGGACATGCTGAATTTGTTACTCCTGTGTGCCAGCCTTTTCTGTAGCAGCAAGAGAAACCAATCAGTGCTGCTTCAAAAGCAGCTGGAAACTGAGAAATCCCTGGTCCCCTGCTGCCTGGCAAGCAGCAATACAGGGTCTTCTCAGTTTCCAGCCACTACAGAGGCTCCATTGACAAAATGTGTGCAGCATTTGAAGGAGCACAATGTGACAATGAAAGAACCTGAGGGAAACAAAACAAGGAAGGGGGAGAAAGGAAGAAAGGGGGAAGAATTAAATGGGAATGAGGGAGCAACTGAAGACAGGGGGACAAAAATCAAAAGAAAAATATGCTAATCATTGCAAAAGGGACAATAAAAACAAATCATCCTTGTCATATTTAACATCTCTGCACTGCTTTATCAGAGTATAGTTGTGATAGGAAGACTAGAGAAAAAGGGGTAAACTTTACTAATGTTTGCTTTCATTGCCTCTCTGAGATACAGGCACACTTAATTTAGTCCCCTACTTTCACAAATACTGTTGTGAAGTACAGAGTGACTGCAAGACACCACACAGGGGACCACATGGCACTGTGAATGGGACAGCTCCTACCCTCATCCTCTGTTTCTGAGAGAAGCAGAAAGATTTAAAGAGCTCTGTAAGTCAGGAGAATGGTGCCTAACTGTTGCTCAGAATAACCTGGAGAGTAAACAAATGCTGCCCAAAATAAAGCAAGGCAGCTGGCTCATTTTCTCCTTTCCCTTGTACTTCATTGCATTGGCTATGAGAATGTGTAGTGGAGTGGAAACCAGAGTATCACCAAGAGCTCAGAGCAAAGCAGCATGACTGGGTTTTATTTCTTTTACCTCTGCTGCCTGGCCATAAGGTAGGACATCTAAGAGGGGTACCAAGAGCTATAGGGATATTCCTGTGGTACATTAATCTCCCAGCTGTTCCCACTTATGCTGCTTGTTCAGGATGAAGGGAGATCTGGGAGTGCCAGAACCAAAGTTAGTTACAAAGCAACTGAGCTGGAAGGGACTTCCCAAATGTCCTCATGCGACTAATGGGGTTTTTAGTTCATGGGTCCTTTCTCCTTCAGATTAAAATCCCCTGCAACATATGCTGGGTGAACACAGTGTCTTCAGCACCAACTTTTTCACTCCAGATAGCTGCTCTTACTTGGAATAACTTGGTACAGTAACATGCAAAAATGAATAGTACTTGGGAGAGAGCACTGGCATCTGCAGATTTTCTGGAAATTCTTTGTACTTTCTGAAAGGTCAGAGAAGTGTATCATAAAAACTGAGACAGAAGAAAAGAACTGTTGCTGTTAGTTTCAGGAGGAATATCAGCCAGGAACTGTGAAGGGGGTAGATTTTGTATTGCCCGAGTTCAAAATGAGTAAACTCAATTTATGTGCACTTGCCTTTGAGCACTGCTCTGTCATCATCTTAAATGAGCTTACCTTTTTAAGCAAAGGAAGGCTTCTGTCCTGGTGACAATTAATAAAGCCTTCCTAAAAAATTGTCATTTATCATTCAGATTTAAAATAAAATGCTTCCATTTGCTCTCTTAGCTTGACAGTTATTTTCAGTCATGAGTAATAATTCCTGTAAAGTAGTTATTGATTAGGTTAAAAAAAAATCTCTTTCTCCAAAGCAAACTCAATTTGAGCATGAACCATGGCCTCTACACAATCCCTAGTATTTAGATCAGTGATCAATTTGTAGTAGGAGTAGTAGACAGTGTGGAGCTTATTTTTTTGTGATATTTTTATTAATGAGTTCCTGGGTGTTATAATTTTGAAAGAACTTGCAAGTGCTTTAGCAGTTGTAAAATGAGACCACCATCATGTCTATCTGATCAGGAATCACCCATTGTGTAGTAGGTTAAGAATGAGATGTTTTCTTTTTTTATTTCATCTGTTCCGTTCACATATAGTAGATCAAAATTGGTACCATATTTTCAAATTTACCATTTCAGATTTTTTTCATCTAAGTTAATTTAAAGCAAAGGTATCTTGCATCATCTTTAAAATCTTAGTGTTATAATTTTGAAAGAACTTGCAAGTGCTTTAGCAGTTGTAAAATGAGACCACCATCATGTCTATCTGATCAGGAATCACCCATTGTGTAGTAGGTTAAGAATGAGATGTTTTCTTTTTTTATTTCATCTGTTCCGTTCACATATAGTAGATCAAAATTGGTACCATATTTTCAAATTTACCATTTCAGATTTTTTTCATCTAAGTTAATTTAAAGCAAAGGTATCTTGCATCATCTTTAAAATCTTAGCTGTATATTTATGTCATAGAAGAAGATGATAGCAAGGGCTGTAGAGGAACTACCAGCATGATAAATAAACACATAGAGATACCTCTCAAAATACTGGGAAAAAACCTATCTAATACTTTTTGATTTTTTTTCCCCTTTTATGTTTTTCTCATGGACTGGCTCTGATTACATTAATGAGTAATTCATCATAACAGAAACAGATCACCATATTGGAGTAGTTAGTGCTGAGAATCAGTGTGTTTGTTATAAATATTAAAAGGATTTGAACTTCAGGCTACCTTTAATTTGATCTCTTGGACTGGCTCTTCTCACCATGCAAGCTGCCCAAAAGCTGCCCAAAGGCCCACTGGTTGGTTTGGACTTGAAACATCCTCACTGGAGTGCATTCCATGTGCACTGAGCACAGCTTCTGGGTTAGTTCCCTGCAAAGGGAATTCAGTGCTTCTGTGCACCAAAACTGCTCTGGGAGCTGAGCCAGTGTGCAGTAAATGGGAACAGTCGGGGGTAGGATTTGTTGCAAAACTGCATTGCTGCTCTGAACCAAAGTGGTAAATATATAGGCAATAATTTGTATTTTTGTGGCTTTGGGAAAGCACTGCATATTTTTCTCTAGTGTGCAAACCAAGCAATTTTGACTGCTAAAACTGAAATGTGTATTTGTATACTTTTCTGATCAGCATCCTCTGGTAAGTGCTGTATGTTTGATGATGCAAAGAGAGAGCAAGCTGCACTGAATCATTATGTAAGCAGAGAAATCCTTACATATCTGCTTTACATGCAACTCAGAATATTAGATTTTATTTTATCAGTAATAAAAACTGTGGCTTTCACATAAAAATGATGAAAAACTCTTTTCCTAGCTTCAATTCTCCAAAAAGAGAAAGTGATGGTTTTGCCAAATAAGGAAAACAGACTAATTTTCTATGATCAAAGAAGACCCTGCACTACATAGGGTTTCATGAGAATGCATAAAGAGTGAAGAAACAGAAGTCCAAAATCATGTGATCTTCATTTAAAGCAATGTGCATGATATCATATAGTACATTGAGGTACTGATCATGAGATCAGAAGTCAGAACTTCTGCATGTTAATTTTGACTTTGTCAGTGAATTCAGCTTTTGTCAAGTCATTACTATGCAGTTTCCCACCAGAGCAAAGGAATGTTAATGTTTTGAAGAGCAGAAGGAAGAGTTCAATACTTAACAGTTTACCTTTCTAATTTCCAGTTTATTTATTTGATTGAATCATTATTTTACTCTTAAAAGGCTGCTGAATTTCATTTGCTATTGCTGGCTAACTTTTTGCACTAAATGTTTTAATTTTGATTACTCACAGTCATTTGTGTAATTTCAGTTCCTTGGCTGGATTGCTAGAGCTCAGACAAGGTTCTTCTGCAGCTGCTGGTATAAGTACAAAATCTAATTTCAGTTAATTCTTGCATATATGGTTTTGCATTTGTTCTTAGCAAGTGATCAGGCACATTTTGAATGAATGCATATTTCCAGAATCCAATAGAAAGGAATGCAAAGTGAGTGGTAAAAAGCATTTGATTGCAAAAAAAGGAAAATTCCTATGGTAGTGTACTCCAGTGGCTTTGTGCTAATGCTCTTGAATTTCGTCCACTGGGATCTGATCCATAAAGGGATTTGGTTACTTAAAATAGTAGTTATGTCTTAAAGTTCTTAATATGTGCTATTAGAACTACATCTCAGCTTCTGTTTAAGCTTAATAGAGTACTCTCATGTTCACACCACAGATTATACCACAATCCACCTTTGAGACGGCTTTGCTACCTGCCCAAGGGAATGGTGGCACCCGAAATGATAGACACTGCTGGAAATTCAAGCAAATGTGTTGTACTGCCACCAGTATGCCTGAACTCGCTGAGAGCCTCCTTATTCTGACCTGGGGACTCTTTTGCCGCCTGTGATTGTGCACTTGCACATCTGTCAGTTTGTAGGTTACTGCTGTAAAGACCTGACAGACAGAGCAGCTCTCATGCAACAATGCTGAGGCTTTCCAAAGGACTTTGGTGTGAGCTCACGAGCAGGAAAGACTTCTTGTAAAAGGCTGCCATCCACTTTTGTGCAGTATGCAGTTTGATCCATATTCTTACCAATTATATTTTGAGGATAGTGTCCCAAACTGTACTTTCCCTATCCCCAGATGAGAGGCTAAGTTTGCCCAGGGAGTTGGAAGATGCTGCTTCCCGGGGAGCTGTCAGTCAGCTGTGACTCCAAGCTCCTGGTATGTCACTCCCTAATTAAAACCAGCTTCTAGAATGTGTTTTTCACTCATGCCTCGAAATATTATTCTAGTTTAGGAAACTAGAAAAAAAACCACAGCCATGCTCAGCTCCTTTCTGAGTCTGGGAGAATGCAAACCTATATTCGCCTTCTGGACATTCTCTGTCTCTGGGCATGTTGTCTCCCTTTGTAGTCCTGGTTCTAGAACAACACAAGTGTATTTGTCTTCTCATAAGGAGATACTTTTGTAAAGTTTTCCACTTCAGTTTTGCAAAACCAAAAGTTTCCTGATGGTCTACAGATAACTTCAGATCTAGTTTTTAATCTGAACTGGAGGCTCTCCACAAGAATGTTTAGAGATAGCATCTCAGTTCAGTTTGGTGATGAAACACCAGGGGTTTAATCTGAAAGGTGTTTCTGATTTTCTTCTTTTAATGAAACACAAAAAAGGAAAGTATCTCCCCTTCCACCCCAGGTTTACAGCAAGAGCTGTAGGAATTATCACAACTGCATCTCTTAAACAGAGGGTTTTTTTAAAAGTTTAGGAGACTTAAAATTTCAGTTTGGTTATCCTTTTAAAATTTGATCCCCAAAAGAAAGTTTGCAGAAATCCCTAGTAATTATGAATGGGTCACCTGGTATATTATGTCGCTCAATACTTCTTACCCTCGACCATTAACCATTACATCCCTATTACAAGTGAGAATACAGAGACAAACAGCTCAGGCTTTTACTTTGGCACAATCCATACAGGTTAATTAAAAAACAGGCCCAGTACAAATTATACCAAAAGAAAAAAGTCCAAAGCATGAAAATAAGCCAGAAAAAGAATTGCATCATTTATTTGTAGCTTCCCTAAGGATAAGGAATTGGAGAGTATGAGTAAGTCTCAAGAAATGAAATAAAAACAGCCCAGCTTTTAGTGGCTTTTTCTTATTCTTACCTTCTGGAGCAGAGCAGGCTACCAAGTACAAGCAACAGAAATCTGACTGCCTGACAGGTTTTAAAATAAGAGTGAAGGTGCAGTAAGTAGCTTGGCTTTCTGGTTTGTGACAAGATACAGTGACCAAGAAAAGTGGATTTGAATATGGGGCAGCACAGCATTGTGGATATCCTATCTCCTGCTGCTTACAGCCAACCACTGCTTACAGCTGCAGTTGGTGTGCTCTGCAGCTATTATGCGTGAAGTATTTTCAAAGCTCTCTGTAGTAAGGAGAACACACGTTACATGTCCTTTTGGATGTTCAAGCCTCTTTTTATACCTCTCCTTTCCACTCTGCCATACAGAGGTGCTATGGGGAGGAAGCAATGGATGACTTATAACTACTGTCTTGGTACAGGGACAGCACATTTTGTCTGTGAATTATCACTTTGGCATATCATTTTGCCACATACTTGCCTTGCTCTCTGTCCAACACCACAGTTTCAAATATTCTGGCAAACTACATTTAATAATGAAACATATTTTCCTGCTTAATGGTTCAGTGAGAATTATCTGGAATATTAATAAGCTTTCTGCTGTGCCTAAATGGTGTTGTTCATTTCTGCTTAAATAAAGCTTAGGATAACAAAGGATCAACTGTTTGGGCCAGGGATTCATTTAACATCATCATTCACATTTCCTTAAAAATCAAGGGTATTCACAAGGTCAGTGTCTCTAAGGATACTTTGAGGGACATAATTCTGTGCTGTTTACATTGGTGAAGAAAACAAAAAAGGGCAACACAATATTTTTTGGTCACACTCTCCAGTGCCTGTGAAGTATTTCAGTGATCAAACCTGGTTGGTTTCAGAGCTACCCTGGAGCGTCCCTGGTCTGAGTTTACAAGGCAGAAAGTTTAGTTACCCAGCACAAGTTTCATTGTCCTCCTGTTACTGAAATTTCATTTCAGAAGGAGAAGATTTGGGGTGCACTTTTGCCCGTATTTTTAACAATTTTTTGTTTATTTTGGTTTTCACCAGTAATTTCTGATCTCTTCTCTCTTTTTATGACACGTTCTGTCCATACTCAAAATAGGTTGTTTGGTGAGCACAAAGGCATTTAAAGGGCTTCAACCAAGTTAAAAATATGTGTAGAACTGATGGAAGACTTAATATGAGAAAGTGGGAAAGGCTTACCTGGTAAAATATTTTGGCACCCCCCCCCACCACTGCTCCCCGCTCTGAGATTCATTTGACTGTATCACAATCCCAGTTTTCATGTAAAAATAACTGATGCCCCTACTGGTGCCTGCAGGTATAATGTGAAACAATACCTGTGAGCAATGCTGATGTGCATTAGGAAGTTCAACAGTGTTCAGTACCTTCAGGGCCCCCATAAAATTTATCAAATGACCCCATGTCCTAGCATGAGAAAAAGATGAAGACCTTATTAAACCCTCCAAAACCTTGGCTTTTGCAGTAATAATCTCTTTGCCTCTGTCAGCCTGTGAGGGGCAAATGGGAACGAACCATGGGATGTGTGTGAGAAGCCAGGACCACGCAATTTTCATGTCACGCTGTGCCTTGGGCAGAAGCTTCCAGTCATCTGACCCTGTCCTCAGCATCTGTTTCCCCGAATTGCAAATAGTTCCATTACCATCATGCTGTTTTATGTCCTGCAAATGCAAATTTGCCCTGTGACAGAATGAGTCCTATGCCTGATGGAGATTTCGCCATCCCGTATTGTGTGTGTGCAGGTCCTACGTAAGCCTAAGAGAAACCTTCTGACGTGTACTACTGATTGTTTACATATGTTATCAGAGGGAAAAAAAACAGGAAAGGAAAGCTGTCAGCTTACACTGCCAAGAGACCTGGCAGTGGTATAATCACATTTAGATCATTTCCAGTCAATAGATTTTGTTCTCGTTTTTAAAAAAAAACCTTCCTAGAAAGTTGCTGCACTGTTCTTTTTACTCTGCTACAGTCAGTCCAGAAAATACCTGCAATGGCTCCTATCCTTACAACCAAAGCAGGCAACATCAGGAGATGCTTCCAGAGAGAAGGTGGAAGATGTGGCAAGAGAATGTCCTTTATACCAGTTCAAAATATGTAACACTGCTTGCAGCTGTGATTACGGTTCAGTATGATAAAGGTCTTTAAATGATAGTGAAGTCACAGACTTGTAATGTAAGTAGAAATTGATGCCAAAAAGAAGATAAAGTTTGGAACCTGGGTGTATTTCTCATCTTCAGGTCAAGCTCCATAATGGGACTAAAAAAGACTGGAGCACTGGAAGACTGGGACTCCAGCTGCCTGCGTCTAGGAATTGCTGGTAGCAGAGAGAATGGTTCCTTTGGCCCACTAAGCCAGAAGAGCTCATTGCTTCTCTGAAACAAAATACTAGAGGGAATAGACACCAAAGCAAGTTTAATTAATGTCTGACTAAGTTAATGTGTTTAAATCTGGCTTCTTTAAACTATTCTGCATCCATTCACATGTACATATGATACTAGAAATGTTTTTAGGGTGAAATAGAAGTCACAAACTTACATCAGCATCTCAAGTACTACAATTCCAGCTAGTCCAGGCCCAAGCCTTGGGAGTCCTATACTATTAATACAAAACTGTTCTCATAAAGTTTAGCATTTGGGGACTGAAGACTGCCGTTTTTGAAGATGTCAATTCATTTTACAATCACAGTCTTAATATTTTCTCTGCCTGAAGACATACAACATGAGCAAAAATAAAATTTTTGCATATTAGCATAAATATTAGCATAAATATTAGTCATTCATATTAGCGTCATGCAGAGACAAAAAAAAAAAAAAAAGAAAATTCAAATGCAAGCAGTCACAGAGATAAGGAGCTCTAGTATGAAGTCCATGTGAGATGCAGTGTTATTGGCATCAATATTTCGTCTGACTTCTTAGTCATCAGAAGAACAAAGATGGCAATGAATGCTCCAGAAGAAGTAGGGCAGTGATACAATCACTTCACATCTAGCATCCAATTCCAAGTGTAACACGAAAACAGAAGGATTATTTTTGTACACATGTAGAAAAGTGACAAAAGCTATCTGCTTTTGGCATCTAAATGAGACACACAGAAGACTAAAGTTAGCACCCTAGTTTTACTAGGTGTTACATTCCCTTCTCTAGAGAAGGGAAGACCAAATAGCACCTATCAGATGCTGAAGTAGCTTACAGGTTACTGCATATACTCCTTCCCTCTGCCCTCCTCTTGGAAATCATATGTCATAGGATCATGTCAGAGGTTCTGGCTGTTAGGTCACATATTCCAATACAAAAATGCAAGGTATAAGAAGTTGCCAATGATACAAGAAAAATCAAGGAAAAACAAATACTTGTCAGCTGAGATATCAAAGGAAAACCACAGCTAAAAAGGAAAACCAAAGATGCTGTGCAGTCAGAACTTGGTGGAAGCTATCATCTTCCACTGTTTTCCTTGTGAGAGGGAGAAAGATGCTGTCTCCTAAAGGCTGGCAATGGTAGGGCATTGGTGTGCAAAACTTTTGTACTCCAGACCAACAGAAGTGGAGAAGAAAACAAGCCTGAAATAAATGGACTTTCATGTCCAAATCTCCATCCGAAAGACCTAATCCTGGTCTGACATACTTCAGATAGCACCAGTCATTGGTGCCAGACTCCCAAACATACCCCTATCCGTGAACTTTTTACGGGTTTGGGAGTAGGGTGAAAGGCTGGATGAGTTAATCCTGGTTGAGGTTACCTGGTTCCCCAACACAGTCTGACTTGGAACATTTTTGAGTTTATCTCTTTTGAAAAAGCTGTCTGACTTCTTTGCAGGAGAAGAGTGAAAGCGGACCAACACTGTTTCTACAGAAAAATCTTCATCCACCTTGATTTCACACTCATGACTCCTGCAAATGTCAGATAGACTGTGGCTCAGAGCCAGCACATTGTAGTGGCAGCAACAACTTCTTTCCACTAGTTTCTTTAACTGACCATTTCCCTTACAAATCTGAGAAGAGATGAATCAAAACTAATTGCTTGCTTAAGAAGTAATACGGACTTATTCATTGTGGCACTGGGCACAGGCACTTGAATGGTCTGGAAAATATGAAAAGAATTGGCTGGGTAACAAAAACAGAGCTGATACGTGGTAATGGCAGAAACAGAAGTAGAAGCTATATAATAAAGGCAAATTCCTATTGAATGCTTTCTGTCTTGCTTTAAAGAAATACAGAGAAGCACTCAAGATGTGCAGATAACTAGGCAGTGTTTCTCACTGCAGAGTTTAAGAAGGAAGTGCTTCAAGGGTTAGTTCCTGACTCTATGGAATATTGCTGAACTGAAGGCAGTCAGCTGGAGTTCATCCTGATAGTCCCCCAAACCACTTTATCGCAAAAATGTACTGTAATCAGTAAGGAGCAGTCACAGTATTTTCCCACCACTTTCATGCTTTAGAGGCAGCTGGGGGGAGCAGAAGAGTGTGGGGTTCATAATGCATGTGAATAATGGGCTTAGTTCATATTTTAAAGCAAGTATCTTGTGGAAAGAGGAAAAAAAACCCAACAAATTATGGTTTCATGTGAACTTCAGCTTTCCTCCTGCCTATTGATTATTTGTTCTATTTATTAGGGCAAGGTTGCTTGCATAGTTGTTCATTTGTTGCATCAAAGGAATAGAGATGAGTCACTAAACAGAGGGTGCTACATTCTGTAAGGTCTTTGCATCTGCTTCCACTGCTACATAACCAGCTGGAGAGTGACTTTATAAGCATCAGTCCTTCTTCACAGGCTGATCACTAGATTGGTGAAGACAGAATTTACAGAGGTAGGAAATTAGAAGCAGTGGAGTATTATACCTTCAGAGAAACTTGCACTGGCTACTTTCAGAGATAAGGGTATTATTGCCTTGGCCTTCAAGCAATATCCACAAGAATGCAGTTTTAATGTCTGCTTTCTTTTTCTGCCAATCTGGGTCTTAAGTTGAATGACTGTGTTTCAGTGTGAGTTTTGTAATGGTTTTGATACACATTTTTATTGTGTCAGTGTACAGATACAACTGTATAATCTTAAAAAAACTAGACACTTTGTGCTTCAACTTACTTTGCAGCTTAGTTTCAGTAGTACAAGCGTTCTCAGTTTGTGTTCAGTTTCCACGATGAACTAGTTTACTTGGGTCCTTTGAACAGTGACATGGAAAAAGAATTAAATATAGTTGTAGTAAAGTCAAAGGCAAAACAACCCATTGAGGTTTCTGGTTAAGGCAAGTTCTTACACTATTGTCCTGTTAGTTCACTTCCAGCTGACGCATGATATATAAATAATTGCTAATGTATGATTAGAAAGAAAATCTCAGTCTTGACCATAGCAAGATAATTAAAATGAGTAGGAAGAGTTTTTATCTTATTTTGTAGCATCAAAAGTCATAGGATAGATGGCATCACAGAAAATTACTTTTCTGGCATTTTAGAGATGTTTACTAACTCTGTGAAATTATGATACAGTCTCAAGCATTTATGTTTTCCTCTTACATAATGCATCACTATGGCCAGGATGGAAGAATTCATTCAGAGGTCATCTAGTCAGTTTTTTTAAACAAGAAAGTTAGAAAACTTTTCTAGAAATTTTTCTACTCTGATCTTGTGAAACCCAGTCTGGAGTATCTAGCTCTGGTACCCTAACCCAAGGACATGGTCCTGTTGGAGCAAGCCCAGAGGAGGCCATGAAGATGATCAGAGGTGTGGAGCACCTCTCCTAGGAAGACAGACTGAGAGAGCTGGAGTTGTTCAGCCTGGAGAAGAAAAGGCTCTGGAGACAACTCAGAGCACCTTCCAGTACCTGAAGAGGGCTTACAAGAACTGTGGAGAAGGATTCCCTGCATGTAGTGGTAGGTCAAGGGTTAATGCCTTTACACTGAAAGAGGTAGGTTTAGATTAGATATCAGGAAGAAATTTGGTACCATGAGAGTGGTGAGTGAGCACTGGACCAGGCTGCCCAGAGAAGTTGTGGATCCCTATCCCTGGAAGTGTTCAAGGCCAGGTTGGATGGGGCTTGGAGCAACCCTGCTGTAGGGGAGGGTGTCCATGCCAATGGCAGAGGGGTTGGATCTTGATGATCTTTAAGGTCCCTTCCAGCTCAAACCATTCTGTGATTCTGTGAAATCTGTCAGACCTGAAGCACTCTTCCTGGTCTCGGTGGGCTGCAGAGGCATGGCTCTGAGGTTTCTGTCTAGGAGCCTGTGGTCCTAGAGCCCACAGTTCCAAAAGAGCCCACTGCTCAAGCTGTCCCTGAGGCCAGGAGGCATTTAGGATCCTACTCCAGCCAAGAGCAAGGAAGCCTTGAAAGCTCTGACTTTTAACTTTATTTTGGCCTCAATCTTTATAACAGTCAGCTTGCAACCCCAACTGAAGCCAAAATTTGCCGGCCAGGCATCCTACCAAAGAAAGGGCTGCACTGCTAATTCAGGTTGACCTGGGCTGAGGGTGCCAGAGTTTCCAGGCTCCCAGTCCATGGAGATTTAAGGATAACACCACCATTTAAAGATACACCTCAATCCAGTTTTAGAAGCTCCAAAGCTGACATTTGTCTGAGCACCTAGCATCACCTTGGTTTCAGTGCTGGTTTGTCTACCTTCTGCAGTTAGCAGTGTATAGGTTTTGATGATTCTGCAGTGCTATGGTTACCAAACAAGGAAGTCCCTGCAGCCATTGTGCTGGATTATATGAGTAGGAAAGATAGAGCACAGCATCACTGCTACCACATCTCTCTGCAGGGCTTCTGAAAAGAATTAAAAATAGCTTCCTGCTTTACAAGGAAACTTCCTGTTATTTGTATAGTCCTCTCTGTCACCTAAGGCAAGGTGTGAAATGAAATGTATTTAAATGAAACAAAATGTGCCAAGTATTATATCTCCATGAAGTAGAACAAATTCTCATTTCTATTGCTTTGTTCTCACGGGTACTAAGAGTGGCATGAACAGAAAAGCAAAATGAGGAAGTTTTTGGATGGCTGTTTTCTGCTAGAAATTCTTGTTCTTATATTAGAATGAATTTTGGAGCAGAGGAAGGGGAAGAGTAGCATACCTTCATCACACTGCATGTGCTTTCAGCTGTCTATTTTGCCTTCAGCCAAGTGCTCAGGAATAGGGCCTTTAACCTTACAGCTATTTGAAGCTTCAAGGCTTTAAACAAGATGTGGTAGGGTATTATTATATTATTGCTTCTGATTGTTAAGGTAGAAAAGAGCGTGTGGTATGGCAGAATAGTATTTGGCGCTGTGAGACAGTGGGGCTGAAAATTAGGAGGCTGTGTTATTCTTTACTATTTTAGTTTTCTTGGCAAGGGTGTCTATCCTTGTGTTGTTAGCAGGATAAAGGCTATTAGAATCCAGAACTCCAGAAAACAGCAATTAGCAGGTGTCTGTGCTCTGCAGGTATCTTATTTGGGGAGTAAAGGTATGAACACAAACCGAGATATTTTTCTTGGTCTGTATTACCATCATAAGAGATATGTTCATTGGGAAAAGCTGTTTACAAATTCTTATCAATTTAAGTGATAAACAAGAAGAGTACCAAAATCTTGCACAAGCATGTGTTCCCTGCTAAACTGTGTCCTTTCTTCTCTTCCTTGACAGTAATTGATGGAACAAATCTTTCCAACTTACCGAGGTGCAGGGTGCAGTAGGCTTTTCTGTTGAACGTTTTTGTTGCCCTTCCCCAACTGTTTTGGCTTTTGAGGTAAAAATGGTTTAATTTTTCAGATTTGCTAGGATTTGGCCTGCATGTTTTGTTTTCCTTTTCCTGTGTTATTGCAGAGTGTTCCCTTCTTGCTTACTTATTGATTGGCAGCCAGATAATGACACTCAATAAGACTATTTTGCCATGTTTTTTTCAGGAATGTTTTTTTCCGTGGTAGAAACACCAAAGGCAGTGAAATTGAGTTTAAAAGTTTAGCATTCACAAGCATTGGTTTTGTTCAGAATAACTTTCAATTTTCTCATTTCAAAATACAAACAGCCAGAACTGTTTTAACAACAATGGTGTCATAACCAGTCCCAGATTTTTTTCATTGGTGTCCAGCCTGCTTTTAATTGTATGAGTGTTATAAAAGTAAATTCAAAAGTTTTGAATTAGCGGTGTTTAAAAATCTGTACAAATCTGGAACTCATAAGGCTTGTACTGAATTTTTGTTCTAGAAAGTTAAGGCTATGTCAAAATACATTCATTTGTGGCCATTGCAGCCTTGATTTTGGCCTGAATTGACTTTGTACAGAATTGAAGAAATCATGTATGATGGTAAGAAAGAAACCAAGCCCAGAACTCAAGAGGATGGATAATGCTAGATGTGATGAGGGGAAAAAAGATGCCTGGTAATGTAAGAGCAGTGAGGAAAATGTCACCATATTGCTATAAAATAACACATAAACAAAGGCACCAAATGGATGGGGTTGGTGTACTTTTGAGAATTGTGCATGAAGAAAGTATTGCTCATTTGGCTTGCACAAGGGCTGGAAAAATACTCGTATGAATTTGTTCAGCCACCTGTCTAAAGTCAAGTGAAAGTTATTGTGCAGCTAGGCAGACAGAAAGGAAGATTACCGAAAATATTAAAATGAAGCAATTCAGCTTTCCTATTACAGTACAGATATAAGGCATAAAGTGAAAGAATAATCAGGGAGAATTTGAACCTAGTAATCATTAGATCAATAAAAAGGAATTTGTTTAGGACAACTGGGAGCTTAAGAATGTTAAAGCAAGCACAAAAGTGATGTTTTGGCCAGGAATGTCTGGAAAGGGAAAATAATTTTTTTTCTAATGTCAGCAGAAAACTTTGTCTAAATGTCAGCAGCAAGAAGAAAATGTGAAATCATCAGCAAAAATAAACATGTATCATTCCTGAACTTCCATGTCACCTATGGCAACTTCTGGGAACAAGTTTTTCTGCAGGGAATAGTATGAATATTTACTGGCAATTAATTAATTTCAAATATTTTTAAACTTCTCCCTGAAAACAAAATATATCCTTGGACGTCCACTCCAGAATTGCTTTCTGTATCTGAGAGAAGAAGAAGTGTGAACAATAACACCTACTTTTAAGCAAGACCCAGAAAGATTTTGGGAAAAAGCAATGATGGAAGAGGGTGGGGTTTTCTGATTTTGCTGTATGGACATAGTTGAACCTAAAATGCTGAAAAAGTGAACTCAATGTAGTTTTGTAAGTCACAGTGACAATCCTCACAATGAAACATTTATGTAGGGTTCACTTAAAAAAAGTGACTCAAGAGCAGGTGGACAAACTCATAGCAGGCTATTAGCAGATAAACATGAAATTCCTCCCCTGTGAGCACAGCAATGCTCTGGTATGTAGCCAGTCCAGCACTACTTCCCACAGCCCAAGTGGCTTATAGCACCTTGCATCTGCGAGGGCTGGAAAATAACAGCAGCAGCTCATCTCCTTCAAGCATCCAAAACTTTCAGATGAGGCCCCCACAGCACAAACCACCCAGTGTGCAAGGCAGCTCAAGCAGCCACAGCACAAGGCTGATTGCTCCCTACCAGCCCATCTGGCTGTAGCAGCCCCTCCTGCTGTGAAATGCCCCTTTTGACCAGTCCAGAGTGTGCTCCACTCTGTCCCCTCCCCTCCTGGGGAGAGCTTGGTGCTGCTGCCGTATCCAAGGTGCTGCTGGGGGCTCTTCATGGTACTACACCCTACTCCTTATTTGTAGCATCAGGCAGAGCTCTGGGCTGAGCTTGATGGAAAGCTCGTATGATGTCTGGCTCTGCTGACAGGCTGAAGGAAGGGATCTTACCTTTGCTTGCTTTAAACCCAAACCAAGTTACTCCTAATAAAGAAAAGATGATTGGCCTACAGATAAAGACTAGGAGCAAGTAGGTATTTTTCTGCTTACCAAGGTTGAGTGGAATTACGAGTGGAATGCTCATTTGGAGATACACAAAGATAGTTAGGTTGGCAAAGGTGTTTCTTTGAGAAAACGTTAGAGGTATTTTGTAAATTGTGACACTAGCTGCCTGAAATGTATATTCTACCACAGAGTCTATGCTGGAATTGTGATAAAACCCAAAACCATGACTACAAGAAGGCACAATGTCTGGATGAACTAGACCTATCTTTCTCAGAGCATTCATCAGTAAATAGCATGAATTCATATTTTTTTCTGCATAGAAAAAATGTATTTTGTATTTTTGTACTAAATTCACACTCTCTAATAAGCTGAGTTTTTATTTAATCTTACAGCCTGATTACCAGATAATGGATTACATCCACCATGATATTTTTTAGGGAGACTACTTTTAAAAAACCTAAACTAAACAAATGCAATTTGCATCAGTTTTGTCATGACCAGACTGTCTACAAAACCAGGAGTTTTAAGTTTTAAGAAGCCACAAGATGAAGTATGTGGAGGCACAAAGAGGAACTGATAGAGTGTTTTGGAGACTGTCTTGGGCCACTGAAATGGTAAAAGTGGGGAGATAGCAGCAACAGCTCCACTCAGCGCAATGAACAACTGGAATTCTTAGCAAATAGGCACATGTGGTGTTTTTTAGGAGTTAACACTGGAAAATATAATTGGCTCCAACTACTTCACCCTCAAGCTAGGAAACAAAAAATCCTAAAGGGAAAAGCAAAGCAGCAGCCTCAGAATATCATATAAGCCTCTTAAAAATCAGCCTACTCTATGTCTCCAAGAATTTAAAGGCTATGAAAATCAACAAATTTTACTATTCAATAGCTAAGCAAGAGGCTTCACCATTACCCAATGGCCAGCCAAAGCTAGATAATAATATGCAGTAATATTTAAATAACACTTTGACAGTGCTATTAGAACACAGATTATTACTGAAAACTTTGAAATATGAAGACCTCATTTGCTGAGGTTACTAAAGTTTAGTTGAAAACTTGGCTTTTTGCCCTATGGCCTACCTGTCTATTATCTAAAGATCTTATCAGGTGTCTCACAAAATGAAGCCCAGATTCTGGAATATAATCCTTTACTGGAATATGTCTTTTCTTAACAGAAATAAACTTGCATTTCCTGTTCTGGGTTTATGTAGTTCTGGACATATTATTATGCCTATTCAATATTATTATGCCTATGCAATATTTCAACATATTTATAATTATACAACCCACATTAATGGAGTTCTGAACCCAGCACAATTTTTATTTTGATGAACTGGAAGACCAGACATTTTGCCAACAAATGGGAGAACCTCCAAATTTCTTTTAATCATACTGCATAATTATTTTTCCTTAGTCTCAAACAAAATTTCAGTGATGCAGAAAAATTAAAAGTACCATTTCTTAGTACAATATTCGTAAAATACATTTTTGTGTATATATTTCTCACACATATGCACATGTGCATACACTCACATTCTCTTTGCTGTCGTTTCACCATTAGGTTCTATATAAAAACTGCAGAGGTTCTTTGGATAGTTTCTGATGGCTTAGAATCCCCACTGAGACTGAAAGCAAGCCAGAGTTTCTGGAAATCTAAATCCTCTCATTTTAATAGTTTTGCAAATCCTTGGCATTTCGCTTTGAACTTTAACCAAGAAAAGTTATATCTTATAAACAATGGCATTTGTTGATTGGATGAAGGACTAGATCAATATTGATTTTGGCAACTTGTTTTGGCTGGGTTTGCATGAAAAAATATGCTGGTTGTGGTGTTAAAAAGTTATGTCAGTTCCTCAACATGTGCCTCTTTTTCTTGGAGCATTGCCTGAAAAATAGTTTCCAAAGTTACTTCCAGAAGTTAACCTAGAGGCTATCTATTATTGTGAGCTAACAACAGCCTTCTGCTGAGCTATCAGCATGTATGAAATAAAACCATTCAAGAAGGAAGATTAAAGACAGATTAAAAAATTGTATTTCTGTTTCACAGAAGTGCTAGAGCAGAGAACCCCCATTTTTATTTCCAATTAATCTGATCTACATTATTCTTGCAATTTAAAAGGAGCTCCAAAGTAAAAAACCTAGAATAATAGCAACAAGATTTTAGGCACTCTGAGAATTACCAAGTTGACACACAGCAAAATAAAAGCCATAGGATGTACACGAATCAGTTCTGATTCAAGGGCGTTTTTCATTTCAAGGAATGAACAAAAATGTATCTGTTAGAGAAAATGTGCCATTTTAATTTCAAAGTTTCCACTGAGACCGAATCCACAGCTAGCTGATCAATTACCATCACAGCTAAAATTTTCATCTGGTTTTGAATTCAGTTTTTCTAGTTTCAGCTTCCAACTCTTTGAGCCTCTGATACGAGCACTACAGGAAAGAGTCACGTTGAAAGTGACTATTTATTTAAACATCTATCCATCTACCTACCCATCTTCCATTTCCTGTAGATGCTGTTAGTTCACATATCCTTCTTCTCTCGTGATACTCAGCCCTCTGTTATATTTCCAAAAAGCAATCACATCACATCCCAGGGTTTGTTGGTTTTTTTTTTGGTTTTTTTTTTTTTTTTTTGCTATGATAAACAAGACAAGCTCCTTCATGCCTGCCCTACCAGAGCAATTTTCTTTTATCCAGGTGTCTGCTTTACTCATGCACAAGTTTGAATTCTCAAACATGAGTGAACAAATTTTCCAGATAGTATCTTACTAATACTCTTAACAAATAACACTAATATTTTCCCAATTTTAAGAAAAGACTTTCCTCACCTGATTCATCCTGAGATTACTTGTCCTTTTTTGCATTAGGTTGCCTTGTTCCTCTGACTGCGTCCTGTGTCTGACCAGCCTTTTCATTTGTGGGGTTTATACTGTGCCCTCATGAGGAATGCCACTTGACAACAGAAATTTATGTTCTTTGACCCAGAGGATGGAGTTCATAATCTCTGTCTTTAGGGACTTTCGGAAAATGATTTAGTCTGTCCTGAGATGAGTCCAAGACAGGTGGGATAAATGAGCAGTAAAAAGCTCCTATTTCTATGTGTTGAATACAAATGCCTTGAGAACTGCTATATTGTGTAGTATTTCATCAACAGATTATGTGAATACAGTTTTGCATTCCCTATCCCCTAGAAAAGAACAAAACCACCTACTGGACATTTCTAGATTTTCTGAATTATTTTCTTACTTCTCATTTCAGTCTAATAAACACTAAATACATTGTCTGTGGTTCTCTCCAGTCATTACTTTTAGCCTTTGGTTTTACATATATTTAAAATTATAATTAATGTATCTGTGTTGTCTGGGAATCATCCCTTCCTCCAGCTTCCCCAGAACCAAGGATGTTTTCTTAATTTTTAGCATTCAAATCAATTATTTTTTAAGGTAATACAAAAGAGACAAAACTTCACTCTGCATTAACATATATTAAGATAAGCAGAGTAAAATGATGCATCACTAGAGTTGCTGTTATCGAGTTCCTTTAAGGATTTTGTGATAGCATTTTCCTGTAAGTTCCTTCATTATTCCAGAAATCCTTTATAGCGTACACTCAGTTTAATGTATCTCATGCATTTGCAAATCTAATAATTTCAAGAAAATGAGAGAAAATATTCTAGAAGTAAGTTGCTGGTTTCTTTCACTTTACAAGTAAAATGTCATTTCAGACTTTTATAAATCCAGCCATTGCTGAAGTCATTCAGAGTCTGCTGTCTGAAGTTTGATCAATGCTCATTTTGATGGCAGGATCTGTTATCTGTTTGAAGTGGCATGTGATAGAAGATTCTTTATCATTTTATTCTAAGTTTGGCCAGAGAGTTGAAATTCTCTAACTATTTTTACCTGAAACAGTGCTTCTGAATTATGATGAGAACAGAAATAATCTCCTTATTGCTCCAGAATTTGTCAGACACCTGTAGGAATAAGCTGTACCATGGGATTCTGTGTCTCTGACTCTAGGTTGCCAAATTCAATTATCAGAGCACCCAAAAGTGGAAAGAAAAAACAAGTTCTTTCTCCAAGGGCAAAAATTAAACGTTTCCTTTTTTAGATCTTACTTCTTTAGTCCTTGTTTGCTCAATCCTAATGCATGTTAAAAAATTTTTTTTTCCAGGCCCAGTCCATGATACTAAAATCAATCCAGACTTCTTAAGAATTCCCCAGGAATTCACAAGTGACTTGTCAGATATGTAGAGACCTATCTGGCTTCTCTAATGCACAGTGCATTTGATGCAATCCTTGCCACTGAGGCCAGAGCCCATCTTGCTGGAGGCAGTGCCTGTACTGCATTCAGCAGAAGCAACAGTTCCTTCCACAATCTCAGCTGGACCAAAGTGGTGGGGAAAACTTCCTTTTCTGTTGGACTTTTAGAGGAGTTCTGAGATCATATCTAGGTCATGTATGTGTGTCTATTGGGTCAGAAAGACCTTTATCATAAAATTCTTTCTTCTTCAATTAGCACAACTGGCAGACTCTCTCCTAAATTTATTACATGCCTAATACATAGGTTGAGCTCCTTTGAGTCTTTGTATATCCCCCAGGTCTTCAGCCATTGCTTTGGATCCTCTTTGAGTTCCCTCCATTTTTTTTTATTTAGATCAGTCTTTAAAGGTAAAAACAAGAACTGCCCTGTTGTAGAAGCTGTTGAAGCAATGCCAGCTACAGAAACTCCCAGCCAACTCAATTACTTGTCTTCTCAGGTTGGTGTTTTACGTACTGAATTCCACCACTTAGGTCCATCCTTCTGCTAAAAGGCCAAAATAATCAATGAGATAATCATTCAGCCTCAAGATCTTCATCAAAGGCTCACAAATATGAGACATTGTTTCTCCAGCTATGCTAAAGACATGGTGACCAGCACACACACAGCAGAGATATTGAGGTGCTCACTGTCTCCCCACCCAGCTCCTTGTAGACTCATGGGCAGCCAGGAGCCAACACACACTTCAGCCACATGCTTAAAATGAAGAACTAGAAAACAGCTACCTTGAGGTGCTTCACAGCATGTACCTCCTGTACAATGTAAACATATCCACAGAGGCATTCAGACTCTTTAGAGACTCAAAACCATAGCCATAGATCTCACAGAGCAAGAAAAACTAGAACTAGAGAGTGAATACACAGTCTTTTCACCTTCCAATATGAGATTTCTCAAAACTAGGCATGAAGGGCGGGGAAATGTAAAATCATATTGTTTGGCTTTTTTAAAGCACCAGGCTGGTGTTTTTATATTAGCAATTCTTATATAAAGGCCTCTTCTTTAGAAAATGTATTGCTGAAAGAGCTATTACTAAGTGGGTCAGAAACAGAGAAAGTGCAAACCTGTTAAAGAGTATGTTTAAATAGTATGATAAGCACCTGCAAGACTTTTGTTGGATCTGGTTTACAGTATTAGCTTGCAATAATCTTGCAGTGCTTTGACCTCCTGAGCTACAGAACTGACAGTCTCCTACTTGATCCCCATTCCTCTGTACCCCTCTGGCTTTTGGGCTGAACTTTGTTTTTTTAGCTTGAAGTTGAAAAAGGAACTTATTCAGCTTTTTCATCTGAAATTCACCAGCTACCTAAAGAGCAGACTTCCTGGTTCATGTATGGAGCAGGTCATATTCCTCTTTCACTATGACTGTCAAGTCTGTCATATAACCTCCACAAACCCACTGCAGAGAAATTCAGACGTATTTTAGAGAAGTAGTTTGCTTTAGCTAAATATAAAAGGGCAAGGACTTGCTTTCAAAGACTGAAATTTTGCTTTAAAAGTGATCTTAGTAAGAGAAGGAAAATCAGTCAGTAGCATGTGGAATATATATTATGTGTGAGACATCTTACCCAAGCAAGGGGAGACAGGATACAAAGGGAAGTTTTGCCGGCACTTGCAATAATCTTCAGAAGCTTTTTTCCTCCTTAATTTGCAGGACTTGCATACTACTTTGTTCATATACAGAACCAGTCATTATGTGTATCCCAGCTCCTAACTTAGCAATCAACTCAGTTACATCCTCCTGTCCAGTGTCACTACTCTGAGTGGCCCTGCCAGTACAATCTAGCAGTAGAAACATATTAAATGGTCCAGTTCATCTGAGTTTCAAGATAGGTCTTAACATATCCTACCTCACACCATGCTGTGGTAGCAGCAGAAAAAGGAAGTGGCTGGAAAGATTCTGGACCAGTCATCTTTCCACTGCATTTGAGGTGTTCTGTAACTCACAGAGCTCCAGCACCAGCTCTGTGATAACCTCTCTCTCCCATTTCTCATCATCCCTCAGAACTGTTGTGCTTTCCAAGCAAGGATGTGACTAATAGGAGGGAAACAGGATAAAAGAAGGATTGGGGGCAAAACTATGATATTACATGGCCATTTGGCACTGATCAGGTTTAAAAATCATGAAGCTGTCAGAATGAGAGATCTGAGAGACTAGACAAGTCTAGTAACCTTTACAAGAAACACCCACATGCTCTTCCATTTTCTAACATTTTCTCCTTTACGTGTGTGCATGGCAGGAGGAAGCTATTGCTGCTTTCGTTTTACACAAGAAGAACTGGGACTCAGTGCTTTTCACTAAGCAGCCCGGTGCAGGGACACGCGAATCAACCCAGCTCAACCATATAGCAGCAAAACAGGCACTGGGAAAAGAAAAGCCATGTTGCTTAGCTAGTCAGCCCCACTGGAAAGCAACCTATGCCTTGCTAATGAGATTATCCTGCTTCCAGAAACCAGGATTTCTCATTAAGGGACTCTCAGTGTCTGAAATTCAGCTTTAGAAATTGTCTTGGTATGAACAGGTTTAAAGCTGGTTTGGTCATTGCTGCATGGAAAGGTACCCAAAGGAACTGAAAGGATCATCCAAAAAAGCAGTGAAGACTTTCAGAGGAAGCCGGGGCAGAGAAAGCAAGTGCAGCCACAAGTGTTTGCCAAACTAACCCCCAAAGCAGTGAAATGTCTGCTGTTCTGCCAGTGGCTGTGGAGACTCTCACTCACATGAAAAAGCTTTGACTTGGACTCCTGGGTATGTCAATGGCTCCACTGAAATTATACTACTGTTTTCATAAGCTATTTATTTCCTGTTAATACCTTGGAAAAATTTTTAGAAGAGACATAAATGAAGACAGTATTGCAACTTGGCAAGTTCACTTCAAAATTCATTAGTGCTCTTTTTCTATTTTCCTTTACATAGCTCTGGTGCCTGTCATCAATAGTCAAGGGGAGAGTTGAGGGCTCTTTTGTTTGATTCTGATTCTACAGAGGAAAATCCAACTGGCTTCAGTGCTTTGCCCCTTGAAAATTATTGAATTTCCCCTAGGAAGCTGCAACTTTAAAATATTCTGTACTGATACATTTTTAAGTCTGCCCAGATGTAAAATGGTTACATGAATTAACTTGACTTTTTGAGTACCTGAGACAGAAACACTGCACAAGGGAGATTCTACAGGGATTTTAGCAAACCTCTTCTAACACAGGATTTTTGAATAACACTACTCGGCCCTAGGCAAAAGAATTTCCTTTTGGCATCTTCTTTTCTCCAATGAAAACACAAAAAGTGGAAGTTAGATAGTACTGTTATTAGAGCTTTGCTGCAATGAGAGAAAAAGTGGTGTTCACAACAGCATGGATACAGCAGCTGAGAGACAGCTCCTCTGCTAGACCTTCATTTGATCATCTTCTTTCCTAGATTTAGGTCTTCATAGAGCTGATCCATCTCTTGGACCATACCTAGCACATTACACTTTGTTTTCTTCTAATGCTCTGCATCACTGGGAGTTTGGGAGGGCAGAGAGCGAGTAATGAGTTTGATGTTGAGATTTTTGTGTTTTAAATGTCAGTTACTCAAGAAATGCTTGGAAATTTTAAGGTTTGCTCTGTGTGGATTTATAGTGGAAATAAAAAGATGAAGACAGAACCTGTCAAAAAATCCATAAGGAGAAAAAGTCACATATCCTTGGCTGCAAGCTGAATGGAGTAGGAAGCACCAGAACACAGCAGTTCTGTTTCGTGCACTCACTAGAGCCAGTGAAAAGTGTTAATATTTTCATAGAAAACATTTCAAAATAATCTCCCTTCTGCAACAGCTTTTGGATTCTCAAGTTTTTTTCTGGTTTGCGTTTTTTCCCTTGCTCTCCTTCCATTTCACCTTTACTGGCACAAGAGAAGGGAGTAGAAAGGTGGCAAGTAATCTAGCTAACTAGATACATAGGTAGGTATCTTGCAGTGACAGGGCTGTAAATATGACTTAAGTTAATCAGGCTGTTGAACTGAAATGTAGCTTTCAGATTTCCTCCCATAAACTCAGCACATGCCAGACTCTGCTTTGGTCCCTGTGACTGACATGCCGTGCCGAAGGCACTCACGCATCTGTGCGCAGGCAGCTGATGGTGCAGTGTGACACTGTTTGCTGCCCAGCCAAAAGAATGTGTTCCTGCTCCACTGCAAACACAGAACAGACTTGTCTCTAAACAGGCTGTTTATTCTTTTGACTTGCATTTGTCACCTGTATACGTTGAACTGTAACTTAGTCTTGTTTCCATTTACTTCTCCTTTGTGCTGTGCATAGACAAAGCAGCAGTAGGTCCTTGAACAGTTCCCAATTTTCATTAACAGTTCTCAAGTTTCTGTTCCTAAGAAACTATGTCTACTTACTTAGTGCTTAGAGAATTGGCTCACTCTTTTCCTTTAATCATTTCATGCAGTATTCTGATTGCATAAGGTAAGAAAGTCATAGAGCCTTTCTCTTCCTCCGTAAGATTTAAAATAGAGCTACTATTTCAAGTCACCCCTCCTGAGGGCAAGGCTTTCTGTTTTTAAAAGATGGCTCTTACTTTTAGATTCTCTTTAGAGTTCAGCATTAGATAACTCACAAATCCAAACTAAAGTCACACAAGATTTTTTTTTTCTTCTATATACTGCCAAATAAATGTTTCCTTGCATCAAGGTTGTCCTTTGCACCTTGAAGGGGTAATATGCACTAGAGCGTGGCTATTTTGATTTCCGAATTTTGTTACTGAGGCGAATACTGTAATAAAACCAGCATTAAACTTTGATAAAGTTGAGACAACTCTAAAAAAAAGAAATAGTTTCTTAACAGAAGATTTCCTAGTGTATGTTTGGACTACCATTTAAATGGCCAATAAAATGTTGGCCATAAGCCCACTTCCCTCCTTATCCCTCCCCTCCTTCTCCTGGTGCTGCAATTTACAGAAGCAGAAAGAGGAAATCTGCTGATGACGTTTTTCCAACTGAAGAACAATTTTTGCTTAGTGTTCCCTGTAGTGTTCTTTGCATAACATCCTCATTTCTACTCCTTTTTTTTTTTTCGCATGATGGCAGAAAGAACTGGTTGCTGCAAGCCTTGGTGTGCCCATGCTTGTTTTCCTGCAGAGAGAAGAGCAACATGGAGGCTGAGGACACAAATGCAGTTTTTAGCCAGGGTTCCAGGTAGTTCCTAGTGCCCAGGATGAGCCTTGTTGTACCAGATACTCACTTTTGTGAGCACTGGATACACTGCCAAGGCCATAGGCTCAAAATTGATTCTGTTGAGACTACTGTCTGAATATATCCTTAACTTATTTCTGCTTATCACAAATCTTTAAGGAGTCAGGGACATAAGACAGGGACACTTCCATACTGACATCCCTTCCATCAGATGGCCCCAAGATATTTCACAAGGCATATTTGAGAGATGAATAGGCCTTTAAAAACTGACAGATCACTATCCCAGAAGCTGTAGGGTTGCTGGCATATCAGCATTCAGTGGCCCTTCCTGATAGCTGACAATATTCGATGTTTTAGAAGACAATGAAAAACACTTTGTAAAATAATAGTTTATTTCTTTTTCAGGGAAACTAATAGTGACTAAGTCATTGGATGAAAACCACTAATCCAAAAGTGACAACATATATTGCATGGACATTGTCCAAATAACAAAAGTCTTCCTCTCCCTGTTATATAAAAGACTTTTTAGTCAGGAAAGATTATAGACAAAAGGACTTTAAAAGTTCAGAGGAAAATGCTGGTGAGTGAAATGCTGGTAAGATGACATTTTTTAAAATGGAGAAATATCCCAAAACTGGTGAGCAGTAAATTCGGCTTATTTGGCAAACAACAAAAGAATAATCGTGTTTTGCTTATTGCACTTCTGTGTCCATAATTTGATTCCAAGAAATGCCCACTATATGTAGGGACTTGAGGGTTCTTTACGGCATTATTGAACCTTAATTCTCTTAATGCTGAGATGATGTGGGCAAAAAGAGTTGATGGGAAGGATCCAAAAGATAATCCCATTTCTACTAGTTTCTGTTCACTTCTGAATGATATCCAGCATATCAGGCTCGGGTTACTGTTCCCAGGCTCTCCCTGCTATCTCTTTTTCCTTCTTTAATTCAGTTAATCTTTCTCTATTCTTGCCATCTGTTTAGTTAGCCTGTCCTAAACTGTTTCTTTTGCAACACTGCTGTAATCCTGCAACCAGCAAAGATAACCAAGAGCTGCCTTTGGCAGCTCAACACTAGTGTAAATTTGCCAGGTCTCAGAGTGGCTGATAAAGCTTTCTGATACATTTTTTTATTTGTCTAGCAGCAAGCTTGGAGGAAGCAGAATAAGAAAAAAACACTCTATTGCTGTTTTGCTGTCCTATTCTCTCTCTCTTCATAGGATTTTTTTTTTATTTTGTCTTCTGTTGTTCTCAAGAAACTAGGAGTCAGTTTGAAGTAAGAGTCAAAAAATTATCTCTTTTCTGTTCTACCAAAGGGACAGTTAACACCATAAAAATTCAGGAAAAGGAAATAAAGGAATGTTCACAAGAACTTGCTGCAGCTAAATGGAAGGGGAAAAAGAAGGAGGCTTAACTCCATTTCCTTATTTGCCCAGGCTCTCCAAAAAATGTCCAAGTGATTATTAGTGGTACTGTTTGTCATCACGTCATAAAAGAGAAGATCATGTTAACACCTGTGAATCTTTGTCCGAATGCTTCATTGAAAAGAACTCAGAGCAAATGTCCCTCCTCTGCTGTTGCCTTCTTAATTGACTGCCTGTTATTGCTGCAACCAGTGCACATGCAGAATGCATGCTTCTGCCTCAATATGATATTTAAAAAGGAAGTTAAAAGCTCTGGCATCTTCATGAGAAAATTCATCATCCTCAGATTGTCCATGATGAAGTGGACAGAATTTCTCAGCCACTAAGTGGCATTTTATAGCAATGGAAATTTGGCATTAATACCTGTTTCAAATATGTTCCCTTGAGTCTGTTTCCTTTCAGTGAACACTTCATTTTACTTACTTTTTCATCAAGTTCTGCTGATGACAAAACGAAGCAAGGAAAGCTGACTGGAAAATTGGAATTCCGTTTCATTAAACTGCTTCTAGTTTCAAAATTTGTTTCTGTATTCATGCGAATGCAATCCCTGACCTTTCCACTGAAAACAAAGCACTACTCTGTGACAAAGCCCCAGAGAAGGTTCACTGTGGCTGCACTCCCCAGGAAAGGACGAGACTTCTCTGGAGAGCTTTCACTAACCAGACTGGGGTTGGAAACTTGGTTTCCATGGCTGGGAGAAAGCCAAGGCCTTTCTCTTAGCTTGTCTCTCCTTCTCTCTATATATCATCTGGAGAAGCTATTTTGCCAAATTTTGGTGAACTGACATTTCAATGTTTGACTGCTGCAACAAAACGACATTTTTGGACAAAAAAAGAACTGTCAAAAGATTCTTAATGTTTTATAAAAAACCATTCTTTTTACATTTCATTACTGTATAATCTTTTGAGAAAAGAAGCAGCCCTCTAAACTTTTCTCTCATCACTTGCACTGCAAACTGCACTCCAGTCTTGGTGCTTAAGAATCAAGGCTTTTATGCCACAACTTCGATGACACAAATGTAGAAAAATAAATTGTCAGCATAACATTTAAGAAAACTGAACTCTACAACAAGCCTAACTCATAAACAAAATTCAGACTCACTTTTTTTTTCTGAATCCTTTTTAATTTATTTTTCTGCAGTAATACTTGCAGAATACTTGAGTTTCAAATGCATAATTTAGCATGGAAAAAATGTGAACAACTGAACTGTAGGTGATGCTTGGGGCAGAGACAGCAAAATGAGATGTTATTGTTGTTGAATTGGCAATATGGCCTGCTCACTTCTGAGAGCAGAAAATGTACCCTCAAGTATACTGTGACATGGTTTAATCAGCATAAAATGGAGCTGCCACTGAAAACATGGATCTCACACTTGATGCACTATATCCTTCTCTTTCCCACCTTCTCTTTTCTGTATGACCCTTTCCCACACAAAGAACAGAACAGCTTTAGGTCTTCTGCCTTGATCTTTTTCATCACATGTGATAAGAAAAATGGATGGATCAGAACTGGGAATGATAAGCTCCTGGAGATGGACAGAACAATATTTTTTATTGCAATGGTGATATCATTTTAAGTGGGATTACAGCATTTGCTGCTACCAGGGAGTTTCTCCAGGTAAGGTCACCAGGAGCCATGAATTTCACTATAACTTTTGGATTATGGGGAGATCTGTTTTTATGACAATTGCCTCTCTGTGTTTTCACTTCAACAAAAAGGAAGCATATTTGGACATCCTGAGAATACCTATCTTCCTGAAATGGAGCAGATGGCCCTGAACTCTTTAATAGATGCGTGGCACAGCCCAGGATGGGCTGTATTATATCACACGTAACCTCTGGCACACACACTGCAGAATGGGATGTGCAGCACAACACTGGATTTTACTCTGCAATCAGAATTCAGACAATCCACATGCCTATTATTTCTTCAGCTATTGGGAGTGGGATTTACATGCTTAAATTTCTCAGATAAAAAAATTAGACTATTTTATTGAGTAAATAGTATTGTTCCTCTAAAAAAGCACACAACATAAAGAAAGACATAAATGCAGATGAACTGTTAAGTAATTTGCAATAGTTTGAAATAATTCTATTCATACCATGCTTGTAGTCTTTTCTTTTCACTGGAATATATTTTGCCCTTGTTAACAAAGATGCTATTCCATTTAAGTCAACTGGGGCTTCTCTGGTGTATCCTAGAACAGAACTGGAGCCAAGATATGTATCTTACTCAGTTCATTAGCCTCTCCAAAGCCGTAGATTAAATAAGCAAGTATGTCACTAAATCTGTTCAGCATTAAAATGATACAAAATGTATTTTTCCTCTTCCAACTAAATAGTTTTCTTCAAATTTGAACCAGATGGAAACACAGTGAGTTATCTGAGATGAGCTCATCTGGACTTCTGAGTGGAATGTCCGACATTTGGTCACACATCTTGAGATGTTAGTTAGGGTTTGAATGGGGAAATTTTGATCATCTTGTGTTTACTCTTGTGGATAGGCTCATTAGCTTCAATGGGCAGCAAGATAAACACATGACACATGCACAGGCAGAGTAAGACCACGCAGGACATAGTTCTGTATAAAATCTCTCAAATGTGGCTTGCATTCCAAAGAAAATTGTCCCTGAAAAGTCCAGCAAACACAATAAATAAAATCTCAGCATCAAAATCAGTTAAGAAATGTGGAGCACTTCTTATTTTTCTGTCTCCTATTAAACCTGCTTTCGCTATGTTTTTCTGGAGGATTAATATTTCAGGGGGCACACTGACTTGTAAGTCTTCTGTGGAACCAGGCATACTGTTGCCATTTGACTAATTTAAAAAAGCAGGCATCTAAATTATTTCTTGTCATAGTAATTTTAAAAAATCCCAAAACCTATGATGCAGTTTAGAAATGTAGAGCAGCAGATATTAAATCCCCTTGCTTTCAGGATTAAAACCAACCATCTCCAATGAGAACTTGCCCCCCACATGGCATGGCTACCAGGAAACTTCATGTGTTTCAGCTGTAGAGTCACTTTCTGTTGTTGAATACACCAAGTGCTGCTGTGTTGAAAAAGTACCTGTCCTTTATTAGTCCAGTCAGGCTAATATTGCCTCACTGAACTCAGGGGAGTTCTGCTGTTGCCTGCACTGAGGCAGGAATTTTACTTTTACTCAAGAACATGAATATTAAATGCAGAACATCTTCAGCCAATAAAATGACACCCAAAAGTACCTCCTCTATACTGTTAAGCACATCCAATTTTTAGACAGTGTGTGATGGCTGCTTCAGGCTAATTTACCAGGCTTCCTGGTAAAATGAATTAGCATAGGTGGAATTCACTCTGGGAGAATTAAGCTGCTTCTAATAGTTAGACTGAACAGGTTTGGTTTTTTATGCTGCATTGAACTGGGGCCAGCATACTTTTAATGTACAACTCTCCTGACTCCCATGAGCAAGATGGAAGAGTCTGTTGTGTGGCAATGAAGAAAATCTGTATACCTGAGAGATTTAGCAGCAATCTGCCTGAAAGTTTTCCCAAACTCTACTATAGACTTTTGGGTTTATTTTTTATTTTTTAAACACTTTGTACCACAGTCCTAATCAGAATGGCCTAAATTTATTCTTCCTATGACTCCGCTGCAGTTCAGAAATTATTTTGTATTTATTCTTTCCCTCTTTTAGAAGGAAGATAGTGAAAAGATCTGCATTTAAACAAACTTCAGGCTCATAAGAATTCAGAGTTTTTATGGTCTGGGTTTTTTTTAAAATCAAAATCAGATACACAAAATCTGATTTGTACTGGCTAAATTCCAATCTATTTCTCTTGCCTGATGTTTCCCTCTGGCTAGCCCTGCATCTTCAGCTGTGTGTAGCCAAGAGGAATCACCAGCCATGGGGATGTTAGATGAATTTAACTGAATAAATCCAGGCCCTGGTGCCTTCATTTAGTGACTTTCTTTTTTGATATCCCTAAAGTGTTTGACAGAGACTTAAATATTTGTGTGCCAAGATTTAGATTATTACTTGAACAGCAAAAGATGAAACAGACTATTCTGAAATATAAACAAATTTGCACACGAACTCAAAGCTGAATTTATCCAGCAGAAATGTCCTGGTACGATTTTACAGACACCAGGAAGAATGAAAAATAGGAGGATGAAAAAAAAATAAAATCATACTTACTGGAGCTGTGGACATTCTCAGGATAATTAGTTACATATGTTTTGGTTGTGCCCTAGGGTAAAATAAGTTCTGGGATGAGGTAATAAATAAATTAAATGTGGTTTTGGAAATAGTTATCCCTCACTACCCAAAATGTCCGCTGCTAAAAGAATTTGGAGGCAGCCAACTTTGGAAATCTGAAAGGACCACAGACACAATTTTTATAAGGGCAACAATACTGTAAAGGAGACACCACAAAACCTGAAGTCAGCACAATTTTAAATGCTGCTGATTGATGTGCTGAGCTAATCTAATTGATAGATTTTGGAAAGATTTGTTTGAATAAGCTAGGTAATTTAGAAATGAGCTATATAATGTAGCTGCACTTAAAGTCATCAATTATTATAGCAGCAGCTGAAATACTAGCTACATGTTTTGATCACATGGATGAATTTTATAAACACTGAATTGCTTTCTCAAGTCACCACCCTTCCTTTTTTTCCTCCATTTTTTAGAATGGAAAACATAAATATATCTTAGTATCCCTTATCATGTCATATGTTCATTTACTACTGTTACTCAGTCTTGCTCGTAACCTTTTTTTAACTGTGTCCTGCCCCTGTGATGAAACAGAGAACCTGCTTGACCTAGCCAATCTGAGAAGACATATTTTAAGTCTTTGACTAATCACTAGGCTTTTACTTAGGGCTAATATCCATTTTCAGTGGAAATACAGATTTCAAGAACTTGACAGCATGCATCTAGTTTTATTTGGTCTTGTAGAAGCAAGAAACAAGTAAATTGGCTAGAGTGTCCTGAGGTTTTGGTAAACTGCAGAATTTCCTTCTCACAACATGTATGATTAGCCTCAGAAGTTTCTCATCAACTTTCCAGAGGACTTCATAGAACTCTCACTATTTAAAACGTATTCTTTTGTTGGACAAAATCTAATAATACTTAGTCTACAGTATCAAACTAATTTCTAATATCTTTGCTTCAGTTATCCATTTTAGCTCTTCTCATTCCTCCTCTATTAGATGCAGGATGATTCTGGGGTGGCAGCTTCAAAGTAAGGACTCTCCCAGCAGAAAATAAGAATCAGCAAGTCCTGTATCTGGTGTATCCTTGCAATGCCTATTTAGCATTTTATTAAACAAACGGACAAATCAAGGCCTGTCAGTTTACCACTCCTGCTCCTTTGTGCCAGATTAAGCCTCAATCAGTTTACCTCAGCCCAGGTAATGAAAAATACAAATTACTCTAACATCCAAAGGATTTTAGTCAGAGACTAGACTTAGGTCTCTTTCTTCTTAGTCAAGAAGTCACTAGTCTTTGGATTCTTCTATCAGTAAATCTTAAGAATTTCGCAAAAAGATAATAAGAAAAATTAACTTCCAATTCTATTTTTGCTGTTCTGCTTTTTCCACTTAGAATGCAGGTGTAAGTTTTCTGAGGTGCACAGTAACCCCATCAAGCATCCCCTCCTGAAGCCGTGACAGAGCAACTGAAACACAGCAGAGGAAACCGATGGCAAGGTCCTAAAACTGAATTGATCTGGGGTTGAGGCATGTAAATAAAAAGACAAGGAGAAAACTGAACCCAAAACCTGATTAAGATGTTTTAAGGAGCTTTAGGAGGGACTGCCACCTAGAGAACTCAATATGCTTGAACATTGTGGTCTTTGAGCTGCCACAGAAAGGGTGTGTCAGGAGACCCACATAAATACCAAAGTAACCTGTGCCATTATAGAAGGATTTCATATAAGTTCAAAGATACATGCTAAATCTAAAAAAGCTGTATGAGCAACTATATTTTCTCAACAGAGTTTAGCAACACAGTCTGTCTAAAGCCATTGAAAATTATCTTTTAAAAGCAATAATTTTCTGTTCTGTCACCATATTTCTGAAACACATTCAAGGGTGTTAGAGAAATATGAGGTATTGTGGGTAGAGGTAATCTGGACTCTGTGCACCAATGGGTGCTCACAAACACACATTAACCACAGTTGGGGACTGTAATTAAGTTAGAGTTAAGCAATTTTCTACAGGATTGCATTTTACAATAGTAAGAAGGAAATAATGTTAATCACATAAGTAGAAAAAGTATCATTCATTCACTTCTTTCCATAATGATGTGTCAGTGTCCATAGACCTCGTTGTGAAATCCTGTGTTCTGAGCAGTGGCAATTTTTGTAATAACTGGTAGAACTTAAGGATCAGAATTCATCGATAAATCAGGCTTCATAGATACTAGACAAAGGGCTATGCATTGTATCATTAATCATATATTAAAAGTTAATAATAATCTTGATATTATACAATAAAAATGTAGGGCTGTAGCACAACTCATACTGATTTTTTTTTTTTTTTGCAAGCTGAGAGCTGCTGCTGTAGTTGCACCACCAGACTGCCATTCAAGGGATGTAGGGATCGCCACATGTTTCCTGTGTGACTTCTTATAAATTGCTTAATCTCTGTTTTTTAACTCCTCATCCATGAAACAGAATGATTCCCTTGTAGCACAGGAATGTCTATTAAAACACATGTATTAATGAGCAGGTACAGCAGCAATAAAAACATTTATTCCTAACTTCAGGTCCCTCCACATTTTCTGCAGACCTCTGCTAATACCCCATGGGTAAACTTAGTCGTTTTCTGCTTAATTACCAAGAGAACATTACAAAAACACTGTGTTTGTCTAGATAGTCTTTTATCAGAATAATTTTTTACTATTTCTTTCAACATGTTGTGGATACAAAAGAAATGAAAAAATATATCAAAGTACAGGATCATCAAGGACTATTTATCTAAGAAATTAAGTATCAAAAGGAAATAATCCCACCAAACTTGGTATCTTTCAACAGCCTTTGCCAGTGATAAATGTATTGCTGAAAGTTTGATGTATCCAATGTGAAATTCAGATATGTTAGAGATTAAATTTTTGGTCACTTAATAGGTAGGAAACCTATATGGATTATAGCAATGCCTACTTTAGTACCTTCTATTAAAAATTCTCTGATTAAGTATTGAGTGTATTGGAGCAACACTTTTCATGGTAGATAAGGAAAATGGAGAGGCGAAGAGTGAGGAATGATGTAAGATTGCACAATTGCTCCACGCGGAGCGAATCTGCCCTAGCACTGAGGAACCATTTGAGGAAGCTGGGAAATGGAGAAGGGTGTGGCTGGTGAAACCCTGTCTCTCAGAGCCATAACCACATGTTTAAAATAGCATTGGAAAAATACACTCCAGCCCATCTTTGTTGGTTTTGAGTGCAGTAAACTTTCTACACTAGTCCTTTAAAACAAGCATGCTTGCACAAGGGAGACTAGGAACCATCAGTGGCATAAATCATGTCTTTAATTTCCACTCCTCTCAGTTCTAGGTAAGGAGGAGTCCCAAAGGCAAGACTCCATGTAGTTATTGTCTAGCTGAAGTATCCCTGATGCACAGTGACAGAAAATATTTATTGTTAATTCCACAGAAAACAAAAGAACAAAGAAGAGGGAAAACCATTATTTACAATAAAAAGTTTTGTGTGGGCTTATGTGTCACGAGTATTAATAGGTCAAAGTCAGAAGTAATATAGTATTCTGGCACAATAAGTTTCCCCTTAAGAAAATATTTCATTTAGGCAGGGCAAGAGATTTTTCAATGATAAAGAAATAACAAAGAAAGCCTGCAGCTAAAGGTAGTAACTTTACTAAAGGTCTCTTTCTAACCAGTTACTTAAATAATGGCATATTGGCATATTCTGAGTTGGAAGGGACCCAACAAGAATCATTGAGTCCAACTCTTAGCCCTGCAGGGGACAGCCCCAAGAATTACACCATATGCCTGGGGGCATTGTCCGAATGCTTCTTGGAATCTGGCTGGTGCTGTGACCACTTCCTTGGGGAGCCTGTTCCAGTGCCCAACCACCCTCTGGGGGAAGAACCTTTTCCTGATATTTAATATAAATCTCTCCTGACATAGTTTCATCCCATTCCCTTGGCTCCTGTCACTGGTCACCAGAGAGATCAGTGTCTGCCCCTACACTTCCATTTGAGAAGAAGTTGGTGACTGCTGTGTCTCCCCTCAGACTCCTCTTCTCCAAACTGAATAGACCAAGTGACCTCAGACACTCCTCATATATTCACTATATTCCCCATCTCCAGGCAGGTATGGTTATTGTTAAACCACTCAGTGTAGTAATTTTGAATCTCACAAATTAGTAGGTCCCTATTTTTCATTATTCACGAAATCACTTCCCCACAGTCCTAGTTAGGTAGGTCACTACATCAGAATGGACTCATGGGCTCTCAACAGAGAAGACAAAAATGCATTTTGCCTCCCTTTGGATGAGAGGTCAGACTCTTTGTCATCGGAGGGGAGAGCAAAAGACAGAGGTATGTCAAAGACTGAGGGTAAAGCCCTCATTATTCATCTTGACATTGGAAAAGGCCCCAAGTTCAACAACTCTGCCCTCCTGCTCATCCCTGCCAGAGACCATAGTGACAAGCCAAGGAGCAAGACCTCCAACAGACTGAGGAAGCTGCAGAGCCTTTTTTGCTGTCACTAGACATCTGCCACCCTTGACAAGGCTCTGCTTTGCCTGTGCTGGCACCTGGCCCTGACTGAAGCCCTCTGCAAACAAAGCTGCCTCCAGTGCCTGCAGCTGTCACCGGAGCGTGGGCCCTGGAGCACTGGCAGCCGTGGCTGTGGGAGTGAGGAGCTGCTGCTGCCCCTGTGGGCTGAGCCTTTGGCCCTGACAGGACTTAGCGCCAGCTCCATCTGAGAAGGGCTTTAGAAAATCTGTGCAAGCAGTTAGGGGATGAACCGCCTCCGAGGAAATTTTCTCCCTAACCCTTATTAGTAGTTCGAGGTTGGCCACAAAGCAAGTAGCTTTACATTCTCAGACTAACAGACACCATCATGATGGACGTCCCGACAGGAGCCAATTCAAAACAGATACACGGCCTTTGCTTTGCTCGGCAGTGTGGGTGCTCTGGTTTGCGTGAGGTACCAGCACTGCAGCTCAGCGTGGGATTGACAGGGCTTTATCTTTCCTAAGCACTGGTCTTAAGGAGATTAAAAAAGAATTTTTTTAAATCTGAAGCCAAAATTTTGACAGGACTTCAAATTGCCCTGAAACCAAATCCAGACAATCTACAAACATTTGAAAATGTTATGAAAGTAATTTATTTTTAGGTGTTTAAACATATTGTAATTGACATTTCGTGCGTGCGGTAGTGTAGAATGCTGTCTAAAAGGACTTGTAATGTACAATGCTGTCGATATTCTGTGAGCTGATTCTCATGTTTTATTTTATAAGTGGACAGCTGTGCCTAAATCAAGGGGGAAACCCTTTACAGATCAGGAAGCCTTCTGTTTGTATTGTGACACATTTTTTAATGTATTTAATCAGAATTTCCATTCCACAGGAAGTTTCAAACTGTTTTCATTCTGAAGGAGAGCAATTTGCAAAGTGACAATATTTTCCATGACAGGGAAACCCCAGCTTTTAACTCATTTCTTTCTCAAAGCAAGGAACTGTGTGTGTTCCCTCTCACTCCTAGCCCCAGTGACACTTCTTGCATTGCTTACTGTTGCATGTCAGCCCAAGATTTGTGGCTCCAAGGTTAGCAGGTATGATTCTGAGTACAGGATTAGGAAGATTTCATAAAATGAGCATGCCATATTTTTGGAGGTGTCTCTCTTCAGATGAGAATCATACTCTTTGTAACCAAGCCCTGCATTTTCCCATTCATTGGAGTTATTATGATGTGATCTTAAAGGGAGCTGGGTCCTGAGCTGTGCAACTAATTCTCAGATCCTTTTATTTGCATGAAAAGCTTCATCTGTAATCATACTTGCACCATATGCAAACTCTTCTTTGCAATTCACATAAATTACTAATTCACAGCTTAAGCTGCACATTTCTTCTATTAGTCACATTTCTTGGAGGCTTCTCATTACTACAGCATATGGAAGTCTTCTTTCCTTATGATGCTGTGCAGTGATTAATTGTGGGAATCAAAAGATATGTAAAAGATATAATTTAGGACCAAACTCAACATAGAAATTTCCCTAGCACAAACCTTGTCAAACAAGCAATAGAGTTGCTGAAAGCTTACATTGCTACAAGCTTTTTCAGTGTTTGGAGACAAGGTATTTTCATCTGGTCCAATACTGAATGGACAACAGGAGTTTGAGAACTGTGTGTAGGGACTAATGACTAACTGAGAGGAGCTAATGGCTCAAACGCAGTTGAGGGCCATTAATTGTAGGCAGTCATTAATTCTCAGACAACACCCAGTGTCAGAGTTGTTACTCTTATGAATAGCTGTTTAAAATCTTGTCTACGAATGTTTTTAGGGTTAGGTAGTTATAGTCAGCACATATGGGGCATTTCCAGAAAATTAACACTTTGTATGTTGGGCAGATTGCTTATGTCAGCTCTCTCCATGGCTCTCATTGCTAATACATTTTGAATGAAGAATTGTGGTTTATGCTTTTATACACCCCCAGCATTTAAGTTACATCTATTGCTTCTCTCTCTCTCTGTGTGTGTGTGTGTGTGTGTGTATGTGTGCTCACTTTTTAAGAGATTGTATTGCAGAAGAGAAACTCCATGTTGATATATCTGACATGACTTGTAACAACTAAAGGAACAAATTTAGGTAAATTACAAAGGAAACCAAAAACCTCCCAGCATGTCTCAGGTTATGTGAATATACAAGAAAAAGACAAAGGAAGGTAGAGCAAGGGCTGGCAACAGCAATATCAGCAAGGTATTTTAAAGTCAGCTGCAAACATGCAAACACATTCCTGTTGGACACACTGCAGATTGCTCCAAGATGGGTACAGGACTGGTAAGAAAGTGCAAGTTCAAAGAACTACAAGGGGCTCAGGAAAATTAGGTTGACCTACAATTAAAACCTTGCCAATAACCTCCATAATAGTTTTTATGGGTTGTATGAAATGAAGATGTAGTTTCAGTTCCATTCTCAGTAAAGGCCTCTTTGCATCACCTAAGTCACCATCAAAGAAGATGTTAATATGACTCCCTTATTGGGGAAGCCAAGACCTAAGGGACTATGGAAAATGAAGCTTCCTTTTCCTATTAGAGTTCTTTGCTCCAGGTTGAGTTGGAAAGATGTTGGTAGTGAAACACAAAAAATATTCCTGTCCTATGTCTATTTCCCAGGTGTATCATCATGCTTACTTAACAGCTTTCGTGACTGCAATATCGATTTTTAATGGGCATTTTAAGAAAAGAAAAAACTATTGGTTTTTTGAATATGACTACTAAAGCCAGCAAGCAGACATATAAAAAAGAGAGCACATGAACAGCTGCAGATGTAATCCAGGCAGCCAAAAGACTAGTGTGAGCTTACTCTTCCAGAACTCAAAGCTTGCCAGAGGACACCCTCTTCTCCTCCTTCTCCTTCTCCTTCTCCTTCTCCTTCTCCTTCTCCTTCTCCTTCTCCTTCTCCTTCTCCTTCTCCTTCTCCTTCTCCTTCTCCTTCTCCTTCTCCTTCTCCTTCTCCTTCTCCTTCTCCTTCTCCTTCTCCTTCTCCTTCTCCTTCTCCTTCTCCTTCTCCTTCTCCTTCTCCTTCTCCTTTTCTTGCAGATCTGTTTATTTTCCCTACAATTCCATAGATTCCTATGGTTTTCCTCACATAAGAAAATAAAACTCAAGTTACGGGTAGGAAGACTTTGAAGGCTTACTGAGATCAAATTACTGTAAGAACAAACCAATCTCTAATATAACCTTATTAGTAATTTTGCTTCATATAGTGTTTTCTCTGAGGGCAGAACATTTTAGAAGGTTTAGATTGTTCTGTAGGGGAAACTTTTATCTTCTGCACATGGAAAACAGAAAGATCAAGGAAAGAGGTAAGGAAAGTGTTTAATTGTCTGATAAAATTAGGTACTTAATACATCCTTATAAAACATAGAGACAACCATGCAAATCTGAGAGTTGTGTATTTCCATGACAGGGAAACTGCCTCACTCTGCAGATGCAGTAGTGTATTTTATGCACACCTGCTTGACTGCACAACAGCTCTTGATCTGACCACTGCAATGAACTTTTCACAAGCAGGTCCTGGTGCGTAGGTGCATTTTTTGATAATGTGGCCTCTAAGTCTTTCTTCAGAATAGTTTTATGGTTTCCATGAACTTTGCTCAAAAATCTGCCAAAAGACTTCCAAGTAACAAACATGCTTTTGCAATTTACTGAAACTTTCCCCTTGTGTTCCAGAGAAGCAACCTCCCCATTAGTCACCAGAGAGACACATGAGCCAAGGAGGAAGGAAAGGGAATCAGCTCGTAAAAACAGTCAATTCCCTTCTTTAGTGTCTACACTTGGTCGTTAAATAAAAAAAAGAAGTGAAATCCAAACTTTTTTTTTCCAAATGGGTCATTACTTCAGTGCAGATTGAATAGATGAGGACTATTTGCATCTTGATTTTGATCAGGAATTCTTGTAATCAGTTGCTTTTTTTGGTACTTCATACCCAAGTGAGGGCTATTGTGCATTTGAGGTACTCTGCATCCTTCCAAAGGAATGCAGTCTCCCAGGTATATCTTTTTACGCTTCTTTAAATGACCAGTGAACTGTATTACCCAATAAGCAAGGGGGCTGGAGTATGTTTGCCAGATACTAATTTTACTTTTAAAAAGCCTGAATCAAGGCCAAGACACAAAGTTCATATCTAAATCAAATTCATTTTCCTCTAAAGATAGAATGTGTTGCAGTTTGAGGTTTCCAACTGACTCCTCTTAAAAGTGGACATTTAAATACTTGCGGTGTTGAGCCTGCTTAAGTTCTAGGCTTGGTTCAGTTGGGAACTGTTAATGTAGATTTTGCAAGCTGTGCCACATGGAAGGACAAGCAAAGGAGATTATAATGTCTCTTCCAGCCTTAAGAATATGGCAGTCAAGTAGAAGTTGAATTTTCAAAGCAAACTGTCAGTTGATGAGTGATGAAATGGTAATTCCTGTTCATTTCCCACTACAATGCGTTCAAAGCCCAAGAGTGACATTCAAACCTTACTTCCTGCAAGGCAGTACTGTACTTAGTAACACACTGTGCAGTATGAGTTGTACACTTGTAACCCACAAATCCCCCTGCAATTTTTCAAGAATAATCAGTGATAGGTAGCAAAACCCAAGCACATGGCCCATTTTTCGTGAGTTCTTCTCTGAAACCTTTCTCCACAAAATCACTTGAAAGATTTTGGCAAGGCAGAGAGAGGGGGTTAGGTCCTGGATGCTCACAATATTGAACTGTAGAAATCCATAAAATAATCAGTGTTACATTGTCAGAACACGTACTTTCCACGCATCCCGGCCAGAGCAAATTCTGAAAGGCTTTCTGGTGCCAAAGTAGTTGAATTAAATTTTAAAATAGCTAAATTTAGCCGTCCCTCCAGATCTCAGTTTCTGAGTATCATCTGGCTGCAAATGTAGGCGCAGAAGGACTCTCAATCATGGGTCAAGTTATTGTAAATCAGCTGAGGCTCTGGAAATACCTGGCTGAACACTTTTAGTTTGGCCAAATGCAGGATAGTATGGCTTAGTTTAGCCATCCTTCCCTGCAGGCAAAGCTACATCAAATTGCCTTACATTTTCTGTGGGCTCAAAGCATTCACACTGGATTTACCACATTTCAGCTGACAGATGGTAACTTATTAAACATCAGTATGCTGATGAATATTTTGAGCCCACAAGATTTTTGAGACTTTGAAAAGAGATAATTCCTAAAGTATGCTACACAGGTTCCACCTACACTGCTGACTATATGTTTGCAAATGCTATGTGGGTATGAAGTACCATATTTGCAAAACCAAGCAGACGTGGCACTTAAGTGCCTCTCTCCTCCCTCCTGCTTTAACAAATTATCATCCTATTGAAACAAGCAAGCTGTCTGGCACAGTTGTAAGTGTGGTTACATAACAAGGCCAAAAAAAGCAGCTCCCACAAATCCAAACCACAGATTAAGTCCAGTTTTAGAAGATAATATGTACAGTAGTGACAATGAGAATTAATGCCATAAGAAGAAACAACTCTCTGGCTCCATTACTCACAATAATTATGTTTAAAGGCTCATATGTAAACATTTCAAAATACAATAAAAATAGAGTACAATAGTCTGGATGGCATTTTCCATTTATATCTTTTCTCCACACCCATAAGCTCACACTGGAGGTAAGCAAACTAGTTTGTACTGGGCATTCTAAAAGCTGTCTCTGGAAGCAGTACTTAACAGCATTTTGTGTTTACATACACTAAAAAAAAAAAAAAAAAAAAAAAAGAGGAATAAGGAAAAGGAAGAAAGGCTGTAGGCTTCAGAACCAGTGTGTCTTGAACTTCTTCTGGAATGGTCCAAAAAGTGCACCTATAGAGTCTTAAGTAGCCTTTGCTGGCCCAGAATACCACTGGATTCCTTTCTCAGGCACACATATTTTAGAGACAGATGCACAGCCATGTTCCTCTACATGTGGGTATTGAGTTACAAGTGTTTGGAGATTTTTGGTAGGTAAAACATTATTTATCTCATTTCATTTGGGAAATGCTTCTCATTACCTTTTCCAGCAGTTTGAAATGAGTCATGAAAGAACTGGTTGGCTGTCAGATAAGCTGAATATATGGGGCTCCTGAAATGTGTATCCTCAAGTGGAACTTGACAATCGTCTAGAGGTTCTTCGCTATTTACATTTTTTTTGTAATTTTGCAGTATCATTAATAATGAGGCTAAGAATGAAAACTAAAAGATGTGTGCTCTGTTCATAGGAATTAGAACAAGAACGACATGTCTTTGGCTACACTTGAATGGAACAGTAGTTGAGAATATAATCAGAGGAAAGAACAAGAATTTTCTGAGGCTGTAAACTATGATATACACAGGCTTAATAAAGTGTCACATGTGTCTTGAGATTCTGGCCCTATTATGTGCATTTATTTTTTAGTCCCAGTGGTTGATGTAGGAAAAAATCTGCAGCTACCATTTTATTAAATTCTTGATAGCTCTGGAATTGATTATGAATGACAACAAAGAGAAATGAGTTTCAGACATTCCAGAAATAGAGTCAGAGCTCTCATTTAAAACAAAACAAAACAACAAAACCCACTCAACAAATAAAGCAACCCATTCCCCCAACCCTAAAGCTAAATTGTAGTATATGAAGAACAAGAACTAATTCCTCACTATTATACTAACAGTTGCCTTACATATGTAGGGAGCTTGAGTGGTGAGTAAGGACTAGACACCCTTGTCCAGGACAACTTCTAATAATTTTTGAGTCTACACAACTCTTTGTCTCTGAGAACAGATCACAGAATGAACTAATAGAGGGTGGCTGCATAGCTATTCAAAACCAAAATCTTCTAATGTACCAGAGACCAATAAGAAAGTAGTATCTGTAAGGTTTTCACTGGAAGTGGTCAGAGAAAGCACACTGGCTGAACAAGGTATGTGCCCTACAGATCTTATGCATAGGACAGAACACTTTGGAGTTGCTGATGGGAGTGAAACCAATATACCACTTTTCTGGTTTGATTAGGATGCTACCACGCAAAGTTTCACTACTGCTTTCTCCGTGCTTTGGAGTTTTCTCACCCAACAGGTCTGCTTCAGAAAAGAATCTCATCACTGGAAAGTTCACAAATAATGTAAATACAAATGAACAGCAGCCCAATGACTTGATAATAATATGAATAAACAGAAGCCCAAATGACTTGATGCTAATTGTCAGCAACATGTAGATTCCAACCTGCATACACTGATAGGTAATTCACCATAGCTCAGAGGTGGCTCAAGACCAATGAATCAGAGAGACATAAATCATTCTTTTAAAAGTGTTGCACAGTTAAAACCAGAATAGGAAGTTCTACAGAAAACAGCTCATCAAGCCAGGCAGTTTAATTACAGTCTTAGACTGAAGCCCTGGAACCTGTGAAGAAACATCAAGATACAGTACTGGTAAGGTCAAGTAAATCCACATAGGGAGTAAATGCTTCATCTTTCAACAGATACCATTATCTGTTTCATCCCATCCCATGTCCACATGGCAAAGCTAAGAAAAGTGCTAAAAAAATAGAACCATAAAAAAAAAAGAATCAGTTTTGTGGCTTTCTGTATTGGTAACAATGCAGAAGTTTGTCTGTCAAAGATGGAAATAGTGCATCATTCAGAGAGATTCACCTATCAAGCTCTTTGAAAAGTAAGTAGTTTTTCCACTCCTCAGGAAGGAAACATTATCCCTGTAGATGTCTGCAATTGCCATCTCATTTCTGGGCAAAATGATTAAAAACACAGTAATCAGAAAATGCCAACAGCATACAAGTGCCAGCTTTCTGGAGGCCTCACTGTCAGGGTTCACATCAGGACACAGAATGGAGACTGTCTTTATTGCCACTCTGGCCATCACTAATATAGAAAAACCCCTGATTCCCATACAGAGCCATATCTAGGAGTGCAATAAGCCATGAAAATGCTGGATTCAAAAAAAGGTTACCCTGCTCCTAGTACTTGCAATGTCTTGTTTGAAGCAGAGCCCAGAATAGTGTGTAATTGTAACTTCTTTCCAGCCCTTCACCTGCAGGCTCACACATACCCTTATTGTTAATCTCTGGTGGATACTCCAAGGTGACAGAAGTATAACTGAAAACATTGCAAGGACACTCATTCTCAGTTGTTACAGCTATTACTATTATTGAAAAGACAAAACACCAACAGCAATTCAGCTCTTTGGTAAAGTATGGCTGACTGACTCATGCTGAACTCCAACAAGACTGAGTCAGTGTCTGTCAGATTGGGAAAAATACTCTACAGGCCTGAAAGTACTCCTGAAACTTTAAGAGCTATCACAGCCATATGATAAAACAGGGTACTGACTGATGCCCTCATAGGTGTGGACGGCTAGAAAGCATCTCTTCCCTCCTTTGGTCTGCTGGAAAACTTGTTCCTTACTACTTAGTGAAGATCAACCCGTACCTTGGTCAGATCAAAAATCAGACAGCTCCATTTGCTGTAGCAAAACAAATACAACTTTTAAGCACTGACAGACTTCATCTGCCCTCTTTCCCATGGACTCAGACCCCTGTGTCAAGATGTCCTTCCAACAGCTGTGGAAACTGGTTTGAAAACTGGAAGCTGGTTTGAAAACTTGCTTCTAATTTCTAAAGCAGTTGATGGACTGAACTCCAGAAACTAAAATTAATTATGATCAACAAGCCTCTGCAGCTGCTTTATCCTCTGGGCAATGAAATCAATGCATCAAAATCTTCCTCCCCATCATGGATCTCGTCTGAAATAAAACCCAAATTAATTTACAGCCCTGCAAAGAACTCTACCCTGAGCACCTAAGAGTTTTCTAATGAGTGTGGCAATGTACCTTGACATTACTAGGTACGTTGATAATTTTTAGAGATAGCACTTGTACATCATGGTAATAGACAGTGATACTGATCCCATAAATAGCCAAGCTCAATATTGAGGAGGAATGAAAACAGGAATATAGGCAGTCAGGCAAAAGAGTGATGCTAACAAGAACAGCAGAATAAACATGGGAGAAGCTGAAGGAAAAGGAAAACCTTTTTTTTACTCTTGTGGAAAGAAGGTGGGCAAGAACAGAAAGGCAGAAGCAAAAGCTTATGAAGATGGGTTTCACAGCTGAATGTCCTAAATAGTGCTCAGTTTTGTGGCTATACTATGAAATTTTATGTTTCCACTAGGAAACTTGGATAGTTCGTATCACTTTTAACATGGATCATCCTAACAACAAAAATAGAAGAGCAACAGCCTGTGTATCAGGGCCAGAGTGAATGGGACATTTTTCTGCCATTCTGGTGATGCAGAATGGCTGGAATGGACTTTGAATGTACCTCCATGATTTAACAACCTGGAATCTAAATTGACCTTTCTCGTTTTCCTTCTGGTTTTTTTAAACAGTTCCCCAGCAGTTCTTAAGAGGTACTCCTCCTGCACTGGTACTAATCACCATTTCTGTGCTCCTAAGAATTAAGTACTGACTTCATTGCATGGCAAGTCTTAAAAAAATGTGGAAGTGTGTGTGGGGGAAAGTAATTTCAAGTGATAGTCCAAGCCCCTCCTCCCTGGCTCCAAAGAGTAATTACTCATCTGGAAAAAGAAACAAGACTGCTATTTCAGTGTGGCTTAGGACCTTGAGCCTGGTTTCATGTTTCAGATTAATGCTTTCTGTGCCTTTTGGAGATTCGGAATAGCAAAAAAAGCCACTCTTCCAAGAGAGATGCATCTATAGATGCAAGGCCTTCTGGAGACATGTATGCCTTGCTGCCTTTTTCCTATTTTCTGGCATCCTATTGAGACACATAGCTATTTTCCCTCCCACTTGAATGAACTTCTAACCTGTATCTACAAAGCCACATCTGTTCTTCCTGACCTTCTGTCCAGGCCTCCAGTCACTCTGTGATGAATATATAGCATTCTTTGTTGGAACATAACTAATAAAGGGAAACAGATTCGACCAAACAGTTTAGAAATGAAATGACAACATGAGCTGCATTCAGTCAACTGAAAAATCTGGTGTTATGATAGCTTATGATCCTACCTAATTCTAGTGCTAGTGGCATGGCTGGCTAGTATCCCAGATCTTTAAAAAAAGGGGCCAAAATTCTTCCTCAGTATATTATTTTTATTATTTTGTGTATCAATTAGTAACACATAAGTATTTCAGTTATGGTTCTAACATTTCTTATATTCCAGTGTGGTGGTGCAAGAATACAGACACACCAGGACAATGGTGAGATGCCCCACAAGGAGAACTTCAACATCACCCATCATTCTGAGGAACAAATCGAAGCAAGGCAACACTTTACAGAAACAACACAACCTGAGACCAAAATTTGAAACATGAGAAAAATTCTCATAATGTGAGAATAAACTGAAGATTAAAATTTCCAAAACTAACATGATCAGGAAATTATCAGCATCTAAAGAAAAAAAAATTCTTATAACAGTGATTCAGTAACTTGTCTTTCCAATATAATAATGAATCAGAATGAAATAAACTATGAACTCCATGAATACCTGTATTCTCATTTCCACACATTTAAAGAATTATGGGAATATATGGATATAAGTTAAATAGAATTCTATAAAATTTCAGTTCCTTGCTTTATTAGCATTAAACCATTCTAGAAATAGTTTAATATAGGAATTGCCAGACTCACTTAGACACAGGTCCATTTAGACCAGAACACTTCCATTTAAGTGTCCAGCAGGAAAGGTTTCAGCAAAGGGTATAAGAAGCATCACAGAGAAAAAAAAAAATTTAAAAATTCAAATGTGGTATAATTTTAGCCTCAATTTCCACCTCAGCTCTCCATGTACTCTCTTCTTCATCACTTAATAAAATATGTGGGCTCTTTTCAAAAGTCTGAGTGCTCTTCCGTATACCAACAATAAGAAGCCATACTGCTACAGCTTTTTTCAGCAATAGAGAGTTTATTAAAAAAAGCACGAGAAGATTGAATTCCCAAAGCTCTGAGTAGGACATTAACCTATAAATCCCACAAACACAGTTGCCAGCAGTAACAGATCGTAGCAAATAGACTGTGCAACATCAGATCCCACTGTCTGCCCTCTGCTGAGAATATTATAGGCTGGGTGATTGCCTCTGTGAAGTCTGGGAATGCTTTCAATAGTGCAAAAGCAGACACACAGACACACCTCAGGTCTACCATATGTGTAGAACAAATACCTGGTTGATCCTGAAAAGTTCTGAGCTCTTAAAAATTCTGGCAATGTGCATTTCACTCCTGCTTTACTAAGGTAAGCCTACAAAGTGCAAAAGTGACATCTCACTACTTCAAATACTTCTTTCCTATTTCAATAACTCAAATAATTAAAAATGTTTCATTGATCTCCAGCAGGCTGCCTAGAGACAATCACAAAGTCTCCTACAAAACTTCACATATTGTCACAGTCTAAGATATCCAGAGGTGAAAACTGCCGTCTCTTAGCTCTTTAACATTGGAAATCAAATCAATCTCCAAAAAAAAATCCAAATTATCACTTTCTTTTCCTTATGAAAAGTCAGATAACTCACCACAGCAATAACAGGACTAGTTCACCATATAAGTATATAAACAACTCCTCATTCTTTTTGATGTCTCACATCCAAGTTACTCTTTCAAACCTCCAAAACAATTCAGCCCTACCTAATGACAGTCATAAGAGAAAGTCAAAAGCTGCTGCACAGGTGAACTTTAATTTTTCCTTCCATAGGTGTGAAAGGGTCTTCTTGTTCTTAGAATAATGACACCAGTGCCACCAAAGTGGCATCATCACTTTCTCCTATGTGTTCCTGAGTCTCAATAGGTACTGCATAAAAACTTGCTTCAATCACAGCTATCTTGCAAGAAATTCAGCTTCTCTCAACACTAAACTTAAGGTTTAGCCTTTGTTTAGTGGAAGATATTACCCTCAGTCTACCTCCAGAAAACGGTGGGACTTTGTTCTTAGATTTTTGAAATCTTCTGGGACACACCGTAACTTGCAGTTTCAGGGAGCTGTTTGAAGGACTATGAACCAGATTCCTAGAGAATAATGCAATGTAGTGACAAAGTGACCTGAGCAGGGACATAGATTACAGATACAACTGAATAAAGATGACTCTTATTTCTTGTCTAATAGTATGAGTTCATATCTCTAGCCGAAGTTACAATAGTTAATTGGTTTATTTTTCAACACAAATAAGTTCACTTAAGGAGAGAATATACAAGTATTTTCTATCAAGCAAGGAAATTTACCCCAGAAAAAAATACTTCCTTTCATGAAGCCATGAGAGATTCCAGCCCCATGCCCTTGCAAGCTAAGAAACATCCTTAGAACAAATAAAACAAGAGACATCAAGTTACATAACTCTTTAATAAAACAAATAAATCTGAGATTCTTAGGGAGAGTTTTGTAGTAACTTGGTCAGTTAACTATGCATTTGGACTCAACACCTTTTGTTTCACATTTTCTCTGCTTTCCACATTGTGACAGCAAAATAATTTTTATTCAAGATCACTGAAATTCTACTGCATGTGAAAAAAGAAGGAAATATATCCTGAGCTTCAGTTTGTGAATGATGGGGCAACAATTCAAAAGCTTCCCATTTCAGTCCTGCATGCCCAAATTTGTTTCACTGGCATTTTGGCTGACATAGGTGAATGAAATAATCTGAGGAATCCAACCTTGAAGTGTTCTAACACCAACCAAAGATTACTGCCAGCAAAATGTCTGGATCTTAAAAACTGAGGTTCTTCCAAAAGAAATTTAGGGATTGAGTTAAAATACCTAATGAATCTTTTCACAGAAAGTTTTAAAACAAAATCCAAGAAAAGATTTCAAATTGAATTTCATTTCAGTGTTTGCTCATTTCATCCTGCTATGGAATTTAAGAAATTTAGTAGACTTATGGGGATGTTTCTTCCTTTACTTTTTTCATGTCTATTGTTTAACTTACTCAACAAACTTCCTTCCAGTTGGGAAACCTAGGGAACAACAAAGCATTATGACTGTGGTGCCCTTGATAGTGATGAAGTTATAGAACAGGAAATAAGCTCTTTGTATGTGATGATAACTGGACATTATAAAAATTTATCGTACACTGCCTTAAAAGGAGGAAAGAAATAAGACTACAAAACCAAATACTTGCCCCTTATTTTTATATGAAAATTCATTTAATGTCAAAGCCTGTGATAGATTTGCAACAGGATTTTAAGATTTAGTTTTAATTAGTCTTTTTTTTTTTTTTCACCTGCTGTATTCACTACTCTGTCAGAGTTTGATGATCATGACAGATTTTACATTTTAAAAGTGAAGTGGTAGCAGCTGGGACAGTGTAATCTACCAGGCCACCAGAGCCCACAGATTTCCAGTGTGTTGAGGTAATTCCTAGATTAATTTCCAATTGCTTTGTCTCATATTTGTGTCATATTTTATTTCTGTCATCTGTATGTTCTTCTCCTTTCTGTTACTTTTTCTTTACGTAACCTCTTTGGTCTCTCTCTCTGGGCATTTTTCACATTTTATCAGTGTAATGCCTTCAATACAAGCAACTTTACTGGTTAAAGTTAGTTAACTTATCTAAAACATCTAGAGAAAAGTAATATCAACAGTATCTCTCTTTGTACCTATTGTGAAATGCAAGGTATTTCTCCTGAGCAACATAGCCCAAGTTCTTGGTACTACTGCTTTTTCATATTGATCACAATTCCTTCCTGCAGGAATTCTACCTAAAAAATTATTACTCCCTTGCTTTTGTCTTCTTATTTCTCTCCAAAAAAGGAAATAACCTATTTCAAGAGACCAAAGATTCCTCACTGCCCAGGAGTCATGACAAATTCAGCCCTGGGGAGGAGCAGTGGCTCTGCATTAGCCAAAGTATACACTGAAATGCTGTTCTGGCACTTACGGTTTCCAAAGAAGTGTCATATGACAAAGATGTCACTTGGTACTTGATAGTTTAATCAAACCCTCAGGGATAGAAGACATTAATTATCTTGTAGTACAAAAACATTATTCCCTTCCCAAAGTGACATCATTTCAGTATGACAAATGCATCACCCTTTCACTTTTCTGACTGGAAAGGTAACACCAAATAGTTCATCATCAGTTTCATTTCATCTTTAAAGCACTGTTTCTTGGGTGAAAAATATTGCACAAATGAAGAATATTGCCATGAGCACAGAGGTGAAAGTCAGGCCTCTGAAACAAATTGAAGGCTCTCCCATCCTGCCATCTTTTCCTTAGCAGTTGTTAAGCAGCAGGTTATTCTCAGGTCTTACTTACCTGACCATGGCATCGGGATCCTTTTACCTGTCTACAGAGGTTTAGGTCTCTGCGAGATCACTTTTCACATACTGAGTGCTCAACTCAGTGTGCTTGGTTTTCCATTTAAATGTGCTCTGCTGAGGGGTGAACTCAGTCTAGGTTTGCAGGGAGACCTCAATTCAAACTAGCACAAGCACTTTGATACATCCAGAAGGCCAGGCTGGTGCTGAGGGTTTGCACTCACCTTTAACAAATGGCTCTGTTTGCTGCCTGGCCAGATGATAATTTCGTCTGGCTGCACCCAAGGGATATCAGTGCTCCTGAAGCATCTCTAGCTGTGCAGGAACACAGCCAGACTCCAGCAGCCACCCTCTTCTGGCAGAAGCATTACAACCTGGTATTCAATTGAATCCCAGGTTTATGACCCAGAGAAAGACCTCAGGGAAGCAGGGAGCAGGCAGGTGTGGCCATCCCCAGGCCCACAGCCAGAACGCAGCTGCCAGTGGGAGCCCTGCACAGGCTGGAGCTGGTGCTGCAGAGCCGAAGTGGCCCCAAGGGCTCCCACATTTCACTCTGTCCAGGACCCCATTTCATTATCCCCTGGAGTCACTGGTCCCTGCCCCAGCAGCACTGGTCTCCAGCTCCCCACAGCCCTGCCATGCCCGGCCACAGGCACCACGTCCTGCTCCTGGTCCCTCCATCCTGGGAGGATGCCTGGTGCCCAGGGCTGGTGCCCCCAGGCTGCTGGCAGGGGCGCTGGGACGGAGCCTGGCTGCCAGGCTCGCAGCAGGCAGCAGCGCTACCATCAGCACCATCCAAAAGGGGGGCTCTTGCCAGCAGCCCGTCAGGCAACAAAAGCATCCTGGCACCATTTTAGCTGAGGAAAACAGAAAGAGCTCTTGGAGCTGCTGTAAAGTGCCGATAGCTACCAGCAAGGCTTTCATTTATTTCTGAGAATGTCCTTACATGCAGCCATTACTATGCAAGGGGTACATCTCATTGCAAACAGCCCAGTTTCTGCTTTAGCTGGAAACTTATTGGGTATTTCAGAGGGTCTAGTTAACTAGGGTTTGCTGAAAATGGCCATTCCAGTGGTCATGGTCCATGGTGCCTGGGCCAGCAACCTTGCATGAAATCAGCAGATGTCATCCCAGTAGAAACCCTGCAGCAAAGTGTCAATTTGGGAATAACACTTCCTGGGATGCCTGTCCCCTTGAAACACAGTGAGAGAATGTCTGACTCCCAAGAGCAACACAAAGCTGTGATACGTGGTCCTCTGGAAAGCTGGGCCCTTAACAAGCACATAGGCATTTAAACAAGGTGCAAGATTTGGCTTAGACAGTGTTTGCACAGGGCTAGCAAGAGACACAGCACCCACTCCCAAGGAGCACCACAGCTTCTGGCAGCACTGTGTGGACCCTGCATGGTTCCTCAGTGGGGTGCTTGGGAAGAAGAAACAGCACGAGACAAAGAGAAGGAGACACAACAGACTCAGTTCATAAAGCTTAACAAGGGGTGAATGAAAGCAGGATGAAAAGATGGATTTTGTCTTGATGTACAAACTCAGAGGTTTCCTCCTTTCTTGTGGAAGTGAGAGCTTGGCCATGCATGGGCAAATATGCATGGAGTTTCATATCCCCCAGATTCATACAAGATCACTCATACAAGTATGTTTTGTACCACAGACTGTGCTGCTCTCTGGCACACTGGCTTTTCTCCATGTGGCTGGCATATACTGTAATGGCATGGGTACTTCCACAGTGGTTTAGTCCCCTACCCACACTTTTCTGAGTGATAGAAGAGAGAAGAAAGGGCAAATACCACGAATCAGAGTATTCTTCAGTAATTCTGCTTTGCATGTAAGTTCAGAAAAGTTAGAAAATTATTTCCTCCCCTACACAGGGCCTTTTCCTCCTCATTCATATCTGTGGGTTTGTCCCAAGTTGCAATCCTATGATCTCACAACCTGCAGTTTTACCTTTACTTGTCCCCTATTCTTCAAAACTGCATATACTACCTTGTTCCCTTGACCTGCCTACATGACATTTAGCTCCACTGGTCTTCTAGCTCAAGCCTTTGCCATCTTGGCATAAATAGGTGCTTAACTGCACACCAGCACTCCCCTGTCCAGGAAGCCAATACACTTCCTCACAGGGTTTATTAAAAGGTCCATTGCAGACAGATGTTTTGGCACTCAGGGCCAACTGGAAGCTACATGGCCATTTTAGAGAAGTGTAAAGCCACAGCTGCAAGTTCATGAGTTGGGCTTTGCAACCAGCTAATTACAGGCACAGCTGAGAGCACATACAGAGGAAGCTCCTATCTGCTGGTCAGTGACCACACAGCTAGAGATACAGTATAAGTGAATATCAATGAGAAAAGCAACATACAAAAATTTGCTGGAATGAAGATACTTGGTATGTTTCACTTTGATGAAGTTCAAAGATGGGAAATTCAATTTTATGAAATCCAGCAATGAGGAAATAAACATGTATCACTGTAATAAGGTTATTAATCATGGAAAACTGAATGTCCTGTTTAAAATGAGCAGGACAAGGTAATAAAGACTATCAGTGGAAAGTGAAACATCATAAAAAAAAATGGGTTATCAAAATAACTGATTTTTTACCTGACAGCTTGATCTGCATTAGTGGGGGAGAAAAGTGATTTTTGACAAGTAGCACCTGTACATCAAAGCAGACTGAAGTTTATTGGATATTATCTCTTTTATTAGATTAAATCAGACCACATGTACCAAGCGTCAGATATGGAGAAAAAAATCCAGTTTCAGAGGATAATAGTCAAAGTTTCCTGTGAGCCTCTGGAGCCTTCCTGGATTCTGCCATGCTTAGACCTCAAAACTTCATTGGTGGTTCATCTTACCCACCTTTCTTTCTGCTCATGCTTCCCAGGATTTGGTGCTGTCATTAGTGATTAGGATATGTTTAATGTTCAGGTGAATTAAATTACTCTTTCATGGCTGATAGGCACCTCATTGCCACCCTCAGCTAAGATGTAATACTTCTCAACAGATGAAAAGCATGTATGTCTTGTCTGGACTATGATTTACACTGCACCACCCAGAGATGTTTCAGGGTGAGGTATTTTACTTTACCCTGAAGTTAAACAGGAGCAGTCATTTAGATACAGACTTACTTAATTCTGTCTTAGGGAAGAGAGGGATAGGATGACGTAGGATTAACATGTGCATTATTTTACTTGTGCTTGGCACAGCCATAAATTTTTACTATTCTTAAACTGTTCAGGTCCCTCATAACACGGAAGAGGGAGTACAGTCTGCTTTCTGTGATTCCTTCCATGTCCTGACTGCCTTGTAGCTTCGAGGCTGATGCTTTAAATCTTTAACTTCTTTTCTTCTAATTTTCCTCCCTAGAGTCTCTTTCCTCTTTCAGGCTTACCTGTAAAGCACATCAGGAAGTGGTAGTAAGACCACAAGTCTCAATACTTGAATTACTAGCCAGGCATCAGCAAGTATCTGCCTACACACAACTACACATCTGCAGGAAGGAAGGGGTGAAACCACCTTAGATTGAAATCACAACCTGCCTGGCTGTAGCTCACAGTGCCTTGTAAGTAAAATTGCAAAAGATACATATAACTTGCCAAAAGAAGTCTCTGTCTTACCACTTAATTGTACATGGCAACTAAGGGACCCAAAACACTCTAAAAATCAGTCTAATATATGAAATCTCTTATGTGATGAGGGACCTATAATACAGTGTACTGTCTTTATATTTTCCTATGTACTCAAAGGACATGCATCTGGAATGGATACACATTTTCAGCTTATAAAAACTAACTGTATATTTGTCAATAAAAGTCAAACTAATTCCTGCATCCTGCATCAAAACCATACTTTGATAATCACATGTTTAACACTAGCCCATAGAATATAAACTCTGACAGGTCCTGATCCAGCCTCCTCAGCTTCCAGTGAAATCCACAGTCTCATTCAGCCTTGGATTAAACTTGAAGAACTGCACACAGCAAAATGGTGTGAGTGGGGAAAGAGCAGGAGAGCTGCAGCCAGCACACCAGACTGCTTTCCAGGCACAATGTTGAGATGCCCTGAAGGTGTTATAAAGTGATACCATGCTAAGTAAGGCCACTAAATGAGTTTGATCTATTCTGACAGTGTCAGTTCTTCACAGCTAGAGGGGGAGAAAGAAAGTGTCATATGGACAGATCTTTAGGCACTATCCAGTTTGTCCACCTCATTATTTCTTCTGGCTTTTGTTTTTTTACACAGGCTAGGAAATTTATATTAATTCTTTCTTCTTTATCATAGTTGAAGATTTACATTCCTCCTCAATGTGGTCATTTATCAGATACATTTTGGGTTCCTATCTTCTAAAAAGCATAAAACCCCAACAAATCCCATATCATAAGCATTGTTCAGTCCCTCCCAGGGTCAAGCAGTCTCGCAGAGCAAGCCATTGCATGGGGAGGACTCTTTGCCCCTGCCCATCTGCCCCTGAAGTGTGTGTGCAGCACTGGGCCAGCAACGTGCCGAGCCACGCCTCTGTTACACGGAGACACTTTCCACGTCTATTGTTCTTGATTAGAAAAACATCCCAAATTTTAGAATTGACATTTAAGACTGAATAAAGTTCCAGTTTGGTTTTATCAGGGCAAACTTTAAACTATATTGTCTAATAGCTTTTGTTACTGTATTTCCTTTATGAGTGTGAGTGGGAAGAGCATTAAGGAAGGCTATAAATCAAATGCATACTTCTAGTGAGTGCAGGAAATCCTTCATGTTTCATAGAAATAGAAGTAAATGTGAATCTATTCACATTGTCCACATTTTACACATCATCCAAGGTAGTATTCTAGAAGCAAAATTATAAGAAGAAATCAAAGAAAAAAATCCCCCAGAAATACAGTGGTGCCTAAAGCGTTAATTAAAAGCCATTGCCTCCTACACATATAAGACAGAAGAGACAAAAAAACCCCCAGCATTTTTGTTTTCTTTTGTTTTTTGAGGGGCTAGGGGATAAAAGAAACACCATGGTGTTGAGATTTAAGACAACTCTCTTGACACTGATAGTGTGCCAGCATGTCCACTGGAAAATAACCTGCCCTTAGTGACTAATTCTCAACAGAAAACTTGGCTACTTGCCAAAATGTACATATCCCTACATGTATGCAGGAAATCATTTTCAGCAAACCCAGAGCTGGCCTAGCAGGATGGGAGATTCTGAGCAAGGCCCCATTGATACATTCTATTGGAATGTTTAAAAGACACAGCAGCATGTTATGGATGACAGCAGAGAGAATTTAAATATGCAGCATAATGGTAAAGCAATTAATAAGAACAGTTGCTAACAGTTGCACAACAGAGGAGTGTTTTAAAATTCCTGTGCTCTTTAACAATAATGCGGAGAGACGCTGTGAAGGGGAAGGGGGGGGAAAGCCTGGCATGGAAGGGACATTCCTTCAGTTCCTCTCAAAAGTTTGAAAAAAACCTCTGGATAGGAAAATACTATTGAGCAGCCAATTCTTTCCACATTTGGCTAAGCCTAATGCCCAAAATACACAGAACACTACTTCACTTTGAAAGGATTGCAATACTCCTATCTGAGTCATCTGAAAGCAAATAAAATGAGACCTAAACAAATAAACCTAATTGTGCATGGAAACAAATCCAGCTCTCCAGCTTGGCCATGCCTTTGTTTTTGTTAGTTTAAAGCCTACATATGCCGTTTTAGTGGCATCAAGAGTTATACAAATATTGACAACAAATTGCCAAATGTTGTTTTTTTCCCCTTCAGTGCACAGAGTAAAGAAGCTGGGGTAATGCTTCTAGGAACCTTCCCTAGTGCACTGAACCAAATCACAGCTTGATGGGACCCACTCCAGCCTCTTCTCTGAAGAGTAGACACTAATGAGATCGAGGTTGTTGATTGTGATCGTCAGAGACTTTTATTTTTCACTCATGAACTCTGCTGAACACAAATCCAGGCTTTCGAAACGTAGCTCAAATGTTTGCACCATAGCCAGGGCATTGTCACTTGCTCTGTCCTCCACCCCATGATTTGTTGCTGGCTTGTGTCATCCTTAACCTGCTTCTGGTGGTTTGGCCAGGAGAGAAACAAATAATGATGACAACTGAGAAAACCAAGCTGCTCTCTGACATCGTTCTTTTAAAATGCTATTGCTACTTGCTGGCTGTAGAGAAGGGGCAGTCACCTTGAGATAGAAATCACTCATGAAATCCTGCTGTCATCTGTCAAAGGTATATTTCCATCAAGTTGGTCTGAATCCTTAGCAGCTTGCTAGAAAAAATGAGAATATGTCAAATCTTGATCTGTCACAAGCTAAAGTTAGAAAAAAATATATTTACATTTGACTTTTAAATGAAGCCCAGACTTTCCTCTCTCAGAGAGCCAATAAATTAACACATTTTCTTCCTCTTTGCTTCACAGTCACAAAACACCCTTAACTTTTATTATTCTATCTGGCTGGATAACAAGGTTTTCATTTTGCAAAACCATAAATTTTTAGTACCAACAAAAAAGAAAAAGAGGAATTTTAGAACTGGATAAAGACTCAGAGTTTTCACACAAAGAAGCCGCATAAATCAGATTCACGCATCCTCCTCAAAAGCCCGACAGTTAAGACACTTCTCTATAGTACTGGAAAGACTAACTGATATTGCTGTTTCTTCTTATTCATCCAGAGAACTTACAGCTTGGTCTCGTACATCTCAGTGATCACCTAATGATAAAGTTGTTGAACACTCTATTTCTCTTTTTCTCTTTTTCTTCTTTTCATCAGAAATTGCATTCTACACATAAGAAACTCCCCAAAGAATTGCATCACAAGTACCAAATTTCCATGAAAAGTTTCAGGGTTTAGTGTTAAGATCACCAGCAAAAAAAGTTCTTGACTAATTGTAAACCTTGTAGCTTTGACTGTTTTACTATCCACTCTTCAATTATTCTGGTGTTACCTGCTCACCATACGCAGGGAGACCTCAGTATGTTCAGGAAGCCACATGCAGAAGCATCTGCAAAGGCTTTCTGTACTGCATTGCTTATTACAGGGCAAGCACCCCCAAGCACTTACACAGTAAAGGGTGGATCACTAAATCAGTGAAAGGGATAGCAGAAAGGCATGAGAACTTGGGGGTTGTGAGAAAGTGAAGGAAAAAAGATCCTCTCTATTTCACTAACTCTGGACTTCGTAAAAAACCAACACAATGCTTGGGACTGTTCGTGCTGTGAGCAAACGCTGAAATATGACAAGGCATCAAGGCATGTTGTGTTACGTGATATTCAGGCAGCTGCTGTGATGGCAGTTTTAATCCACCAACTGGTGCAATGAAACAAATCTGAAATGTAAAAGCTAGATTTCCACCAAAGTATTTCATTAATATTACATGCATGTGAGGCAGGGAACTCAGACTTGTAATCCCCACAGCAGCCCTAAGTCAGCCCTGGAGGACAAAGCAACAACGCAGCTGCACAGACGGGGGCTCGGAAGGTATTCTAGGTTTCAGTTTCCTGACTGAAGTATGCAAATTTCTCTATCAATGTTCTGTTGGCATATTTTCTTTGAAATTCATTGAAGGGGAAAATACACATTGTTTTTCAGAGGAACATAAGTATGAAATGACTGTATACCAACATATGAAGATAGCCAAATATAGCCAAATTTGTGTGAACACCTACTAGTGGAAAGTTTCACCCTGCAGAACAGATCTCAGCAATATGTTTTAGGTCAGAGGAGGAGAAGAGAGCTGAATCTTCTGTCCTTGACTGCATATTGAGAATCAAGGAGCTTCCACTGCATATGCCAACCTCAAAACCTGTCCTGCACTTACAGCAGTCCCATGCCTGTCACTTGGAACACCCACCAGCCAGTTTGTCAGCACAGGGTTGGTTGGCATAAGCCATCACAGCAACAGAGCCTTGCTTACTCAGCTAAAATACCCTGCAGGTCCCACACCACGGGGGAGGAGGTCGACCTATCCTCAGGAGTCACCCACCAAGGCAGGAGAAAGGCACACACTTCCAAGTGAAAGAAGAGAGGGAGCAAGTGAGCAGGTTTTGTCTGATTTAGCAAAACACCTTCACTTCACTGAGATGTCCATTCAAATCACTTTTAAATTTCCCTTGGTTAAAGCAACAAGTAGAAAGGAAAGCAGCATCTGAAGCTGTCCATAAAACAGGATTCGTGTGGGTAACAGATGAGGAGATGTAAGGGCACCTCACCAGCCTGCTCTCTCCTCACATCTCTTTCTCTCACACACTCACCCACTCTTCCTTGGGCTGGGCACCTGCTTGTCCACTGAGGCAAGTCAGTTAAAACCAAATTTAAACTATAATTATCACAAATAGGAAGGAGGACAGACATCACAGACACCTGTCTGAGGACAGCTACTACTTCCAGCTGGAACTGCACAGGAGCACTGAGTGTTGTCCCTCCTGGCCCTCCCTCCCACCAGCTCCCGCATCTTCCAGGTCCCACGGTGTGGGGATGTCAGTCTCCCACCACAGCACACAAACTGCCCACGAGCATGACAAGGCAACTATCCTTTTCCACCCTGGCTGCCACTGTGGGTGGTCATGTTGGTGTCTGCTCCCATTTGCACGGTACTGAGTGCTGTGGAGTGTACAAACTGTTCCATATGGCATGTGGAGGGAGAGAGCCATGCTAGCAGTGCACTACAAAGCTGCATTTATGTTACCATATAGAGCCCCTGGTCTGTATATGTCTTAGCATGCCTATTAGAAGGATAAATGAGAAAAATCCTACTTCTCTGTTCTTGAAAGTGCAGGAAGAGTAGCTGCTAGCAAGACTGTGCCCTTCACCTTGGGGTTTCTATCTGTCACTCTTCTGCTTGGTATTTGTCACATGCTTAACTCCTCTAAGGTCTTAATGTTTCATTTAAATTGCTTTTACTCCTTAACTTTCTAGGCTACCTTCTTGTTTAATATCTGATCTTTTCCAGCTAATCAGTTGACTGCTATTTCTGAGACACTGTCAAGTTATTTACATCACTGAAGTGACTTAAGTTCCTCCCCCCACGCCCCCCATCCACCCCCTGTCTGTCTGGTTTCCCCCTCTAGTCTAGCTGAAGTGACAAACTCTCTCCCCTAGCCAAACATTTGTTTTTACAAGGTATTTTTATACCATCACCTCTTCCCTGCATCTCCCCCGCCCACCCACCACAAACATATGCTGTAGTGGGAGGACATACTGGTTTCACATAATTTGCAATGTTAAGGTGACAAATTTCCCCTCCTTCAAGTATTTTTTTTAAGATCTAGTTTGTAAAATGCAAATGGCAATGGGTTAGTTTCTCTTTGCCTTTTTTACCCTGTGCATGGTGATGTCCTTCCTCGCATAGAAGTCAGTGGAAGAGAAAACAAAAATCACTTGATTTATATTATTCAAAACCTACTTACACTATAATAAGATTTAAAAATAGACAAAAATAATTTGTCTAGATTGATAGATTTCTTTTATTCATCCCAAGAAAGACAGGAATCATGATAATTTCCGAGAAAGTAGGCAAATGTAACCACTTTACTGACTTCATTAGCTGGTCCCAGAATGTTTTTCTCCGTATTAAAATCCACATGCAGTCACATTCACGCAGTAAAAACAACCTCAAGCGCTCTAAGCTTCAGGCTTGGAACCATGGAAAACATGACTGTGGCCTTCATCATACCCAATTAGGGGTACATGTAATCCACAGTGATCCTGGTGTGGTGGATAAATGCCTAAGCCAGCTTTAAAGCAGGCAAGAACAATCTAGTTAAAACAGCACAGAGCCCAAATTGCGCTCAGCCACTCTAAATATTTACCATATTCTGAACAGGAGGCTGCAGGGGCATGCATAGTACTACAATTGGAGAACTTCCAGTACCTGCATTCACCACTGCAAAGCAAGGTCTGATGTGCTAAACATCCTGGTCATTCTAGCAGCATACATGTATGGAATGGGCCAAATGAAGACTGTTTATAAAAGCACCGAGTTTTTGTAGTAGGATGACTGAAAAATGTTTTTTATATGTGCACGGTATCTAATGCACACACACCATTAGACTTTCTGAAGTGGGATAAAGACTAAATTGTCTACTATTCCAGAATGTAATCTGCATTTTAATTCCCATTTTATGCAGAACTTTTAGTGCAGCACAAAACAACAACAAAAATGTATGCATCAATAATGCATTCTTGTTAATTTAATCTTGTGACTTTGTCTCATATAAGAAGGGCAAAGAAAGATAAATTTGAAAAACAAAACAGAGTAGGTCAACTCACTGCCAGAAGCAGAGGAACAAAATGGGAAAGTACTAAACAGTGAAATTTATTTATACTGTGCAGCAACAGGCTCCAGAGGACATACTGTTAACAGAAGGAGCCACTCATAGCACATGCAAAGCTTCTCTCAAATCAAACAGATACGGCTGTCACTGTGGGAAGCCAAGGAGCAGAGAGAATTAAAGAGAGAGGAAAAAACCCTCTCCACAGACTGAAAACATTTTGTAGTTAAGGGACTCGGAGTAGAACATGGGTAGTGCCTTCAGTTTCACTGTGGTTCTAGCAAAGTCATCTGGGGGAAATGTCTGCAGAAAACCACCAGGAGTGAGCTAAGCAAGTAAGAAGGGAACAAGCAATTTTCTCAGTAAAATGTGTGGAAGTTGGAAGGAACTGGTTGTCTATTCCAAGAATTTTCAGATTGCCCCCTTTTGTATGTTAAGAAAAAATGAGTAGAGGATTACCAGACCACCAAGGAGGTCTGGGGATAGTCTGGCAAAGGGAGAGCCATCCTCCAATCATTCTAGAGCTATCAGCCTCCAGAGCTCTGCTGGAAATAGTTCAGGGCAGTACAGTTCTTCGGGCTTTTAATTCATTGCCAAACCTCTGGCACATCCTCAGAAGGAGGTGATATTTATTTGGCAGCACGTTCTTTTCTAGAAAAACAACATGAAATCCTTGCATTAACACCCTCCTGTTGGCTAAAGATACATCCCTCTTCTGTATGCTCTTGCAGACTAACAGGTGACCTCTGTGTCTCAAAGGAGCATCCGAAGATGTATCTATTGCTCTGTGAGGAAAATATCCACACACATGAAGAGACTACTTCTCTCCCTTCTGGGTCACTGGACATTTTACTGTATCAGACATTATCTGAACGTTCACTCAGCAGTTGGACATGGCATAACCTAACCTGAACCTATTCTCACTAGTGACGATCTACACAATATTTCACTTTTCCCATTTGTGTCCCCTCAAAAGCAGCAGCAGAAAAGAGAAATGTATCTTTGGGACTGATCTTTTGTCTTCAGTCCAGGTCACAGATCTGCTTGCCTCCTAAAAATAAGACAAATGTATTTTTATACTCAAGTGACGACAACTCATGTGTACCTACCTCAGCTAGTCACACAGTGGCCTGCTCAGGTCCTGTTACCAACCTAACTGCATCAGCATGAGCTTTGCACCAGCTGCAGAAACCATCTTTGCAGGTAAGGAAACAGTTGGCCAAGCAGCCACAGCAGTACCAAACTCAGTGTAGGCTCTATGGACAGCAGCATCCAAAACCTGCCTCAAGTACTTCTGCAAACACAGGCATTAGCCTCTCCTTCTTAATGTTTTCAAAATGTTCAGAGATTTTGGGTTAAAGATGCTGCATCAGCACAAAAGCATTCCCAGAGCAGTAAACATACTTGGCTGGACCACTGCCTTTGTTTGAGCACAGATTTGCTTCAAGTAAATGTAGTCATTTATTGCATGTTTCACCTTCTTGTGGAACAGCTGCTGTCTGCAAGGAGCCAAATAGCAGACAGATTCTCAGTCCTCCTGAGATACCTGGCTAACAGCATGCATAGCTTTCCTCAGAGGCCAGCATGTCACTGAACAGTGGGTTTACTCTAAAATACTGAATGCTGTAGGTGTTTCTAGCTGCCTCATGAGGTATTTGTGTCAAAACCCATGTTCCTGAGGAGCCTGTGCCGTCTGAGCCATGTTTTATACCTACCCCAGGAGCATTATGTTCCTTTTAAAGCAGTTCTCTTCATATCACAAACCAGAGAATATAGAGAGAAATGACCAGCTTTTCAGGGAAGGCCTGAAGTAGGGTGGAAGCATAGGTTTTGAGAGTCCGTAACACTGCTTATCTTATGAGGAGAACATCTCTTTGGGAGCAGGGAAGGATATGAAGAAAATTATAAATAGAGGAAGATCACAAGGAAGTCAAAGGGTGCTGGACAGTCAAGACATACACAATGAACAAAATGCAAACACTGGCTGGAAAAGCACTGAGGAATTTACATTTCATTCAAAACAGTAAGCCAATAAAAATATTCTAAGGCAAAAGTAGATATGGCAGAAGCCAAAGGAATTTTTGCTGTAAGACTGTCAGAGGACTGAATGGAAAGTACAGAAAGCAGGACTGCTGCAGGCTGTAGGAATTTGGCTGCAAAAAGTCCCGTCTGAATCATCTGCTCACCACATAGGGGAGGCACTGTTAGAGGTGAGGTCTGAGGGCATGTGAAGCTGCAAAAGAGAGGGAAGTTGGAGAAACATTTGAAATAGACAATACACATTGCTCCTCCAAAATATGGAATAGATAAGGTAATGGCTGTATAATATACTTTTGGAGAAGGTAAGCCAGACTCTTACCACTTTAGATGTCTGTAGTTTGGTTACTTTCATTGTCTGCAAAAGAGCTGCTCTCAGTTTACATCAGCTTAAGCCTTGTACCCCCACTCTGCACTCAGTATTAGCCATCTTAGGTTTAACCACATAACAGCCTCGAGAAAGAGGAGAAAGTTATGCCAATCCAGACAGGAATTCCTCTGTGCTCCATCCCACTCAGAGAAGTTTTGGATACCACAAACAGATAATGGCAGATGGTGGCATACAGACACTCCTGTGCTAAACTAAAGCTCAGCAGCTGAGGGTCTCCCTATATATCTGAGAAGGTGGGCTCACACCTATTCCTCCATTTCAGCTTTCAAAAGTTCGAGGAGAAAGAGCTGGAGGTTGAAGACTGTTTGTTTGGTTTTTAAATCTTTAGCCAAACTGTTTTCTTTTATTTTAACATGCTGTATTTGCCTGGCCAGTTTAGTATAGATACAGGTTTCTTCACCTGCCCCAGCCACTGAACTATCTCAGGCAGCTTGCCCTACTCTAAAATAAAACAGAATAGAAATATCACTACCTTTTATTCAAGGCTGAACAGTAGGAGCTGCTTCCACAGGGCAAGATACATTCTCAAATAGGCAAAACATATCTGGTTCTATGTGACAAGCAGAAGCTCCCCATTGTCCCTGGGCTCTGCACCTGAGGAGTTGTTTGCCTCAGTGTAATGCAGAAAACAGTTCTTGCACCTGCATTACACTGCCTGTAAGAACACAGCCTGCTCCAGGACTCACACTACCAAGCTGAGCTCCGAGAAGTGGGGACAAAGCAGAGCACACTTAAGGAGCTGATGTGATGAGCAACAAACAGAAGTGTGATTGTGGCTAAAGGGAAACTGAGGACTCTCTATTCCTACATGTACCTATGTGTTCAAGAAAAAGCTCTTACTCCTTTTAACGGGCAGTATTCAGTGACTGACTTGAGAATCCCCCTCTCTTTAGATAAGTACATAACAAAAAGTGTTATCAGGAAGCAAGGAGTGTGAGCAGAGAGCAACCATGTGGCCAGCAACCATGGCCACTCATGTAGTCTGTACAAGTCTGGTGCACCAATAAACGTGTAAAAGTGACAACAGCTTTAGTAGGAGAAAATTGATTACCCAAAGGCAAGTAAGGTGCTCTTGCCATTGGTACACTCTACAGGCATGTGGAAGACTACCAGGGACCAAATCTTGGATCCTTTGCATCCCCATGAGTGTTGTAAACACATAACGATTGGCTGGTTTTGGGGAGGGAACACACATTTCCATATCTTTGCACAACAAAACCTTCAAAAGATTTGTTTTCATCCTTGTGTAAAGAAAGGAACATAATTTTAAATCTCAGAATTTCAAGGAACAGAACGATTGTTTACGACACATGTTTGTAAAGAAAATAGTGCAGTTACGTCAAAGTTCGTAATTTACCCTTGCAGTACAAAGGTAAAGAGCCTTCAAACTAGACTGTTGAACTAAGAGCCAATGACAGCTACATTTTAACCTTGCATTCAAAAAAAACCCAAAAATTTGACCATAACTATAAGGAGGCCTACTTGCCCCATCTACTGGCCATTGGGAAGACTGGATTTACACTGCAATTAAAAGCATTACTACCGAGGCATTCAGTCAATTCTCAGGTTATCAGTTCTAAATTTAAATACATGCAGAAGTGCTACTGAGCGTCCTAAGCACAGAAGGGCTCTAGTGAACTGGAGCCTGAGGCCAATTATTTAGCATGGCAGAAATAGAAATAACAAACAAAGAGAAATATGTATTACTTTCAAAGGAAATACTAGGGCAGTCTATTCACTAACACTGGTTTGTTAACCTTGAAAAATTAAATAAATATGCCTTCTTTTGTTCTGAAGTGGGCCAAGGTAAATTAATGCTATAGAATAGCAACCTGTGGAACCCCTGTCACAAAGCAGCCGTATATACTGCAGCTCAGTAAGGTCATCCTAAAAGGTTACCATGCCATCTTACAGATTTTTAAAATAAGCATTTGTTTAACAAATAGTTAGATAGCAAGTTAGGTTCCCTAAAGGCCTGTTGACCTTATATTTTTCTTCTCTGTATGCAGCGAATCCATCCTTCTGAAGTGGGTCTATTCCTTTGAGGAACAGGCTGATGTCTAAAGGGAAAGCATAAAGTTTGGGTTGACTTGATGAGCCCTTTTACACTAGTCTAGGAGGAAGACTTGGTGGATTTCTCTTTTTTACCACGTGCCTCACTCTCATCATGTTCTTCAAGGGCAGTATTGTAGCATCCCTCTGCTCCATGACCTCCCATGCTGATTGCAGGTTCAATCAGATGTACCTAGAGAAATGCTGCAGCCAAGGGAAAGACCATCAGATCCCCTGGCAGCAAGCTTCCCACCAGGTAACCCAATATACCTGCAAGCTGACTCACCATGAGATCTTACACACAGCCAGCCTCTCTCCACATGACCCCAGCAAGCAGCAGCACGTGCCAGTCTGCTTAGGCAGATATTCAGCATGCAACTGTATTTCCTGCATGGCACACAGGCCTCCTGCTCAAAGGACTTCTGAGTCTTGTAGATTCTAAGCAGAAACAGGACTATCAGTATATCTATCTAGGCCCAGGCATGAAAGCTCAGAAAGGAGTTATTGTCACAGCAGAACAGAGAATGATGAACCATCTTCTTCAGCAAGCAGAGCTCAACATTGTCTTCAAGAAATACAGGTGCAACCCCCTGTTTTGAGGAGCTATGACCCTAGTTACCCAGGAAACTCTAAGAATAAACTGGCCACAGCAGGGAATAGACTGTAAAAGAGGAGAAGGAATAGCATCCCATCCCCACTGAGGCTCCTTCAACTCAGGGGATAAATCAGAGAAGCAATTATGGTTGCATTTAAATATATAATATAAATATATAATTTCTATAGCAGACAAGGAAAGAAATCATTGGCACTAGATCTAGACCTGCTGGTAAACCAAATGATAGGTTGTACACGAAATTTCATAAAGTACATGCACATGTATCATCACAAAAGGTTTGCTTAGCCCCATTCCAGACATATATTTCAGGATGAGTTTTGCCCTAAGGAGATGTCAAATGTTTCAGAAATCACTCACGTCCAAACTCTATAACAAAAAAACAAACAAACAATCAAAAATGCACAACAGTGCCTTGGTGCAAATGCTTGCACAACCTCACAATTACAGTGTAAGGCTGGGATCCAGCATTTCTAGATTACATTCCTGGAGGTCACAAAAAGGGCCAAGAGATTTTTCAGCTGAGGCATGTAATTTCTAGCATCCCAGTTATCTAGGGACTGAGGTAAAAGAAATAGTCAGTGTCCAGAAGTATCTGCAAGGAAAACCCACTGAAGACAGGTCCTGAGAGCTGAGTTCTCTGAGCATCCCACGCCTGCTGAGAGTTCCTCACAGGCACACAGCCACTTGGCATACGTGCACTATACATCAGAGGAAGCAAAGAGCTGACAGCTAAGGTGTCACTTGGGACAGTGCACAGAGATGAGTACAGACAGTGCCCAGAACTGCCTGCAGTGAAAGTTGATTTCCCCAAGAGCAGATGTTTTGGGAGTCCTGTATCAAAGTTCACCTCAAAAATTCCTCATCTGCAAGGGACAAGTAGCACCACCTAAGAGTACTTCAATTCTTCAGCCTATAAAACACTGAGTAGTATCAGAAAGGCCACTACTTACACCTGAGGGAACAGGTGCCAACTCTGCCTGGGCTTGTGAATTTATGCACAACTCTCTGTGCATGAAGACCCACCCAGAGAAATATAACTCCCAATAGCTCAGGATTCCTCTCTCCTGAGAGGATGAACAACATTTAGCTCCCTGAGCTTCAATCCTGTTGTGCTGGGAGGACCCCCTGAGAGCAGCTGGTCCTGTGGAAGCTGCTAGAAAAGGAGTCATAGCAGGCAGCTGTCAAAGAGGCAACTCTGCTGAAGAAAGACACTGAAAGGATGCCGGCCCATTTTTAATGGCCACAGAGTAGTACTGCTCTCAAAAACAACCTCCACAGACAAGAGGCAGACTTCATTAATTCTCTAGTCCCTCATGGCAGACACCTTTGACAGACCAAGTTCTGGCTTATTAGGCTGGGAAAACCCACCCTGTTCCCTATGCAAAACCAGATTTAGACAACTGACTTGCATCATGGGCCCAAAGCTTATTTTGTCAATCCAATCTGATAAATAATTCTAAAACTGGCAAAAGCAAATGTTTGGCAAGTGTTTTGAATATAAACTAGGCTCTAAATGAAAGCTCCAATGATGACTGCACATAAACCATTTATTCTTTCTTTCACTGTTGCCATCACTGTACATGAGGCAATCCTTATCCCACAACTTCTCATCTCTGCCCCATTTTCAGTGTTCAGAAACAATCCTCAATTCTTATTTACATTGCACTTGACAGATTGAGGACCCTCTTTTTTTCTTTTTGCAAAGTAAGGTGAATGAAACATACTTATTCCTCATTGTGAATAACTGCATAATTAATTATGTTAGTTATATACAGTACATTTGAGAGGGAAAAGCCGCACGGTTCTCTAAAAGTATTTTCTTGGTTACTTAACAGAACTGAATATAATTTTAACTTTTCCCTGGGAAGAAAGTCTACATTCTTCAGCTGTGAACTTAGGTTTCTGCTCTGTTTTGGGGGTTTTGTTTCAATTTTTTTGTTTAGTAATAAAAATAATGCAAAAGAAGAATACAAAGGCAGGGTTCTCTAGAGACTGAACCGCATATTTTATATCAAAAGAAAATCTGTTTCACTGGAAAATAAGCAGTCTAGAAAATGCCAAATGAGCAGTTTCACTCTACATCTAGACACTTGGGAGCAGGCAATTATCAAGCTGACTAGACCCTGTTTTGGGGGTTCTTCTGGAAAGCAGGGGTAACTATATCTTTAGCAGCAGACATACTAAAATTCAAGACAAAAGAAACATGCAAAGCAACTAGTGTATTACTTCTTGCTACTACCACAAGCATTAAAAATATTCCTAAACATGTCACTCACTCACCAAGAAACAAACATCAGAAGGAACTGGAAATCACTGCTTTGCCACCACTCAGCTCTGACACTGTTGCTTTCCACCTCCTTGCAGAAGTCAGGCAGCACCTGTCCAAGCACCACCTGCATCAGGCCACACTGTAATGTCCCACAGGCACAGCCAGCCCACTTTGACATAAAACTAGGCACAAGTGCTGGAATCAGCCCAGGGGCTGAGTACCAGCTGGCACATCTGAAATGATTTCCAGCCCAACGGAAATGAGAAAGGAGTGTTTGGAAAGACCTTGTGTGTCGTAGAGACTTTCCAAATGCTAGTAGTCCTCCTTTAGAGAACTAGAAATACTGACTAGTCTGAAGAGCAATATGGTGTGGACTGTTTGAGGTGTACTGGAGGCATGATTCTCTTCTTGTGGACTGGGCTGGGATGAGCAGCCCCCATTCCTTCGCTGGTGAGTTTGCACAAACATGACTGTGGCTCTTGCTTTGCTGGGTGGAAGAGATGTGACTACCATTCATGCCCCACTGCATGGCTGCCTTCCCACTGCCAAAGCCCTTCTGTCAGTGAGGCTTCAAAAGAGAGTATGGCTGACCAGTTCACCCAGAAATAGCTCCTCACCTCTCCTCTTCAAATACCTCTTTGAAAGCCTGTTCCATCCATACTTTCACTAGGAGCCCATTCCTTCATCTGTGGTGGGAAAAGCAAATAGAGCTCTCTAGATTTTCTTTACTTTCAATGAGCATGTTCATTGAACAGGCCCTGCTCAGGTAAAGACTGAGACTTCACCAGGACCTTCCACTTCCTTAAAAATACTGCAGGCTGAAGAGAGCCTCCTGGCAAGACAGAAGGAATCCAGTCACTGGAGTGCAGATCCCAGTGTTGGTGCCTCAAGAGAGAATAGAGACTTACTCTAGCACTCATTTATTATGTCATCTAAGTAATGCACAGAAAAGGGACAAAGGTGAATCCTTGAACCACTGTAAAGATGTTTTTTCTCCAGGGCAGGCATGTTAAGTCCAGTCAATACCATAGTCCCTGGTATATTCTAACAGTTTTGCACCAACACACATGATGATAGTTCCACCTACACTTCAGACAAGTAGGTACTGATTCTGCAGGCTCCCAGAGATGATGATCTAATGTACTGACTTACCTAAGCTTGAGGAACTAGCTACAAGACAGCACATAATCCTGAGATACCTTCACACCAAATAATCCTTAGCATCTTGATCTGACTCAGTTATCCCTGCTTTGAGCAGGGAATGGGATTCAGACATTCCTAGACTGCGCCTGAGCCAGCCAGGTGTGGGTTGCTGAGAACTCCCCCTACAGGAATTTCTGAAGCAAAAGGAACACCTCCCTGCCCCACCCTGACTGGTGTTGCTGATACTCACCCTTCTGAATTATGGAAAGAAGCTGATAGGAGGCACCTTTCTCTACGACCTGGGGCCTGAAAGACACTTTTCAGCATGAGAACATCACAGAACAAATGATTCTGTGATGTTTGGCCTCTTAAGGTAGCTAGAGCTAAGGACAGCTATACAATTCCTCCTCAGATGCTCTTCTTATTTGTCTTTGTCTTGCCTAAGAAATTTCTTTAGTAAGGTTTACTTCCAATCTGCTGGGGAGGAAACAGAAAAGAGGTCAAAAGGTATCCCAAATTGCTCTGCCAGCTGCAGAGCCTACAAAGGCTATATATGCCAATGGATTTATGTCCTATTTTCCTCATGCTCCCACTTAACGGAATGCTGTCTCCTCTTCATATCCACCACTCCACTTCCAAGTGTTCCTCCAGGGCTACAGGAGGAACACTCTACCCAGCAGTATCTCAAGTTCTTTCTCATCTCCTTTCACTGTGCCCCAATCTCCTCTACTTAGCACCAGGAACTCTTAGAAGGCTTACAGTTGCTTTTTTGGCATGCCAAGGGCAGAAAGGAGGATCCATTGTTACAGAAAATAAGGGAAATAGCAACTCAAAATATTGAAAATTGCTAAGTCTCAAAAAATTGCTGAGACAGCTAGGCCACCAAAAAAAGCTGACCAATTTTCTGCTTTTTTTGTACATCTATACAAAACATTCACATTGGGTTGAATTTCAACTTACTCATATTTGCAGTTCTTCCAAAAAATATTAGTATTTTGAAAAACAGATGAGTTTTCTGTTTGCCTCTCAAAATATAATATTTCCATTCTCAGGACATAGTATTCCAGCAGTATGAAGACCTGGGAAATTTCATTGTTATTTTCTTTTGGAAATAATTCTTCAATTTTAAATTTCTGGAACCAAAATATCTGATTCTCACACAAATTCAGACCAATTTTTCCTAACCTTGAAGAAAACTTCTCAAACAAGAAAAAAAAATGTTATCTAGAGCATCAAAAAAACCCACACTCCTTCTGGTACTTACCTTCAATGGCAAAGAAGGGGAGTACTACTTATGGCTATTTTACAGATGGAACTGAAGCTCAAAGGCTAAATTACTTACCTGCTGCCAGACAAAAGCGTGGTGGAATATGGAACTGACTACAAGTCTGATTTTCCAAGCCAGTGTCTTAAACACTGCACCACTTTTCCTGCAAGGCCCACACAGTCTGCACGATGGAGAACGAGACCTCGGATCACAGCTCGACCTAAGCTTTGACCTGAACTTTGTGTTTTGCTCTCACCTGTTGCAAACTGTCCACATAGAAACAGTGTATATTCCACAGCACTTTCTCAGAAGCTGGAGAATAATTTCCTTCCACTAGCAAACATACTTTTTGGGTTGTGTGGCACAACAGCAAAAGCCAATACAGTTTTTCATTACTTTTTCATTGATAACATGCTGCATCTGCATGTTAACATGAAGGTCAGTAGGAATGTACACAATACAAAGAAAATGAGTAGTTAATTATTGCTAGACTGCAAGAAGGGGAAACACATGCTTTAATTCGGTTTAGAAAAGAGCAAAACATGAGAACTGCTTCTTCTAGGCTGGTTTTTCATTGGAAGGAATACATAGAGTAAAATTCATGGTAACTGAGGCTATTTAATGTGTTTTGAGTATCACAGATAAAAAATTCCCTCTCATCATTTGGAGTAATCTCAGTTTGGAATAATTACAATATTTAGCAAGAAAAATCCCACTTGCTTTTTTTCAAAATCCCATGGGAATTTTATTGCTGAATATTATATTCATTTATTGAGATTGTTCCTTCTCCCACATGTGTATAATCTGGCTATTTGCCCATATATTTTGCCATATTTACTCCTTCTCAAGTGTTTGTACTTGAGGGTTTCATTGCACTTTCATCAACAATCTGCAGTACTTCAAAACCAAGCTGTATTTAGACCAAAATGCTAGATTTGCTCTTTATGGAACAAGTTTTAATAATTTCAAAACATCAGCAAAGAACAGGCCAAAACCTAGTACAAGAAGTTTCTGTCGAGATGTCTAACCACTGTTTAAAACTTTCCTTCCGTCCTTCAAGGGCTGAAGGTGTATTTGCTGTTCACCATCCAGCTATAATAAACAAGCAAAATATATTAATATAACAGGGTAGAGAGAATTGTTTTAAAAATATTCTAAGAAGGCATTTTTACCAAAAAAATCAGAACAACTTAACTAAAACTAGCAAAATTTTTAATTGCTCTGCAGAATGCAGGCCTAGTCCCTCCCAATCACCAAATTAATAGTAGTCAGAGGTTATGAAAATAGTGAAGAACTCTTACTTCCAGGCAAGAGTCCTGGAGAGCAGAGTTCACTATACTGAACTTCACCTGTCACTGGGTACTATGTCAAGCATCCATGAGCAGAACAAAGCATTGTCTCAAAGCCAGCTGCAGGACTAGGTCCTCACACATGGGAATCGGGCAGGTCTCCAGGCAACTGGCACATGCCAGAGCAATCAGAAAATTTCTGTGTAAACTCTGGATAATTATTGCAGTACATACCTTGTTGACTTTACAGTTTTATCCAGACAGAACAAAAATTTGTAAAAGACATCCACTATCCTAAAGCTTTAAAGCCATGGTCCATCAGCCCACTTTATTAGGTGGAACATGAGTGGGAAATGGTGCTCATTAATACCAATGTACACTGTTTTTAGAGTTTAGATTCACTCAGTAGTACTCAACTGATATAAAGTTCTGTACAAACGCAATTACAAAACTTACCGAGCTTTTCTGCACCGGAAGGAATTCATGATCACGACCACAAACATGTATAGCTCTATAAAAGCTCAAAAATTGAGTTCAGGTACTCAAATGTTTTGCAACATTTAGGTAATATGAAGGTAAAAGGCTCAGCACCTGCCACCAGCAGCCACTGTTCAGAAGGCATCTATTATTTTTCTAGGCAAGATCCAGACTCAGCAAATTGCTCAACTTCACAAAGTAAAGGAGTAGCAGAGATTCTCTTCTCTCTTAACCTCAAACTAAGTAATTTCACATTCTCTGATGGTTCCACACTACCATGATACATGATTTTTAAGCATTTGTGTCACCAAGTGACAGCAGCTTCATAATGGAAAAATTCCCATATTCTCTGAAAAATCTCTGGTCTGCAGCTTGTCAGTTACAGACGGGAATTTCAGCAATGTTTTATTTTCACTGAGGAGGTATTTTAGATAAAAAAACTTCGCTGAATTGGTCTGATGCATGAATGTTTTGTTAAAGAAAACAAAAAACCAAGGCTCCCTCATTTCTGCAGTTTCACTGAAGAAAGGTTTTAATTATAAAAACCTCTTTTTCAGCTCCATTCTTTTCACAGCAAACACAGAATTAGCTTTTTGACAATGTTGCTCTGTTCTATGTAAAGAAACTTCAGACTGAAAGAGGGTGGGTTTAGATGAGATATGAGGAAGTTCTTCACTGTGAGGATGATGAGGTATTGGCACAGGTAGCTCCGAGAAGCTGTGGATGCCTGGAAGTGTTCTAAGCCAAGCTGGATGGGGCCTTGAGCAGACTGCTCTATTGGAAGGTGTCCTAACTCACGGCAGCAGGGTTGGAACTGATACCTTAAGTTTTATCTTTCGTATTTTCCAGATTCTGTACTGCTTTAGTATAATTCTGAAGTTCATATAAAGTGTTAGCAAGTTTTCTTTACAGTTTAGTTAGACAAAACAATCCTTTTCCAGCCTGAGATCCAAGGACACCATTGAGGCTTCAGGCCCAAGAAGTGTAAACAATGGCAAATTGAAGAAAGCAATTTGGGAGGATGGGACTTCATAACCTGAAACTGTAATTGGACAATTAACCCCAATATGTAAATGGACCAAAACTTTTAAGTGTGAAAACTTGGGATCAGGCACTCTTCTTGGGTGTAGCCTTGGCCAGGCTCTTGCACTGCCCAAGGTGTATCCTTTGAAGGCCTTTTAATAAATACCTACTTTATTCCTTTTACATGTCTAGCCTCTGTTCTAGGTAGCCTCTCAAGGCATCAGAACTAGATGAGCTTTAAGGTGCCTTCCAACCCAAACTAATCTATGATCCCTACACTGAGTGGGTACACTCACTCTGGCTCCAATCATCATGCAAAATGACCTGAGAACTCAAAGGAATCACATACGGCCACATTCTCCCAACAATCAGACAGAAAATGCTTAGAGAAAATTCTAATGCTTAGAGTGATAATAGAAGTCTAAATAAAAATTAACTAGTAGGAGGATAGGCATGTCTGAGTGGGAGAGTGATGACAAAGTCAGGTAGAAATAAAATAGCAAGTAACAGAATGGCAGTTTGGAAAGTAACACTGTAAACATGGAGTCTTTCATCTGTTTTCCCAATAGAAGTATGTGATGCCCAAAAAGATGACAAACATCTGCTAATGTTAGGAATAACACTCTGCCCATACATTTTTCAAAGTATACAGCATCCTGCAATGATCTTTAGAATGTTGTGTGTTCTAAATCTATTCACTTAACTACAATAATTTTCTCCAAGTTGAGTCTGTTTTGCCTGCAAAAGAAACTGGTAAGAAATCTCCTTGTGTTTATCCAGACCCACAAGCTCTGTCACTCTATTTACTCTCCTTGTCCAGTGGAGGAGCAGGAGGAAGAATGGCCAGGGGGACATCTGGCAGGCAGCCAAGGTACCTTCCACACAAACTTGCAAAACAATGAAAAAAAGCATAAAGTGGTTTAAATTTTTTAATGTACAAATTTACACTCACCATGTTGTAACTTTCACACTAGGGAGGAAATTGCAGCAGTCTGCATGATTTATTATCCATAATTTACAAGTGTACAGATTAGAAGAAAATCCTTTCCCCTTTTCTCAAGGAAATAAATATTTCATTTCTATACTCAGCAATCATCCAGCTTTCTAACAGCCTGTGAGCTGTGCAACAGCATTCTCTCTCAAAACCAGCATGTTTTTATCTCTTGGGATTCCAACCAGTAGCCTTTGTTGCTCCTCAAGTGCCCACACAGCATATTCAGAATTCTGCTCCAGTTACACCTAAAAACACACTTCAGTGAAAGAAGCAGCAGCTGAAGACATCCATCTTCAGTTTTGCAATACATCCAGCTGCCAGTTACTTTCTTCCAAATGGATCCGACCACACTTTTAACCCTACAAATCAAAATCAGAATACCAGCTGTTGATAATTTAGACTGTTGGAGAGAAAAAAAAACCCAAAAAAACAGGTCTGCTACTCCAGCTTTGTGTATTATAAACAATGAAAGAAGCCAACAATTTCTGCCTGAATTTGCAACTCTGCTTAAACTTGGAAAAATATACAGAAAGACAACCTCATCTTGATCTTAAAACTTCAGATATTGGAAAAATCTATCACATTCATAGGTAAGGTGTTCTAATATTGTTGTATCAATCATTTAGAATTGTACCTTGCGCTTACATTTGTCCAGGTTTCCTTTTTTTGTAACTTATCAGCAGCTAAATTCAGACTAAAAGGAGAACTTACACTAAGAAGAACTGGTCATTAAGTACCTACATCTTGGCTAAATGAGCCAGTCCAGTGCTCTCAAACGTTTAGCAAAAAAGATTTAGAAAGCCCTCTATTTCACAATACCCTTCCTACTTCTCTTCAGCATTTCCTCCACTTCCCTGGAAAGCAAGTCCTGCACTAATGATCTAACCACTGCATGTAATACGGTCATGGCTTTAATCCTATTTGATTTTCACCTGCCTTTTTGTTTTGTTTTGTTTTTTATTTTTCAAAAACAAAAATACACTACCCTTTAACATATTCAGATATTACATGTTTCATCAAGACAGGCATTCTTACATCTTTAATCAAGAAATTCCAGACTTGTGTAGCCACTCCATTTAACATTATAAAAAAATGAACTATCAAGGATAGTCTGCTATACTAGAGTTTTACTTCCCTCATATGCTTTTCTAAGCCTCCCACTGTCAACAGCAAGGATCCAAAAGCTATTAGCACTGCATTCCAAATTTTCCTTCACCTGTAGTGGATTTCTGCACGGCCCATCCATCCATGAGGCCAGAAGGCACTGCCAAAGTGTTGATGAACTGTGTTTCAGCAGAGTTGGGTATTCCACAAAACTAGGGTGCAACATTGTTCTTTACAGCTACAGCTCAGCCTATCCATGGTTCTTGCTTGCTCTGAGCTGATTCAGAAGTGGAAACTGGCCTCTATTTAATAAAGCATGTAGACAACAGAAACTCTGCAACTTATTTGGCCAGTTAAGTCACTTTCAGATAAGTTTAATTAAAACTGTAATTTTTCAGTGAGGAATTAGCCTGAAAAAATAATTTAATGGCAAGATTATTAAATACGTTTTCACTGAATATATTCTTCACTGTATTATTTAAATCCATATAAATACTGAGGCCTTACTTCAAAAGGGTCTTTAAAACAATCAATGCAAACACGTAAATCAAGTGTACCTGCAGGCTGAATATCCTCTTGAACAATACCAGCTCGGTTTATTGACTGTTCTTTCTCTGGAAAACAGAACAGAAAGGACACTACTAAAAAAAATAAAATACCAGATATCCTGATTGCACCCAATAAAATAATCTTGAAAATTTTATTAATTTGAAATGCTACACAGCCCTGTACAACCTGATCTTGAATGTTTCCAGGGATGGGACACTCACCACTCTTTTAGGCAATCTGTTCTAGTGGTTCACCATCACCATCAAAAAAACCAAATGTATTCCTTCTATCTACTCTGAATTTACTCTGTTTAGTTTAAAACCATTACCTCTAGTCCTATTGCAACAGGGACTACTAAAAAGCCTGCCCAGCTTTCTCACAAGCTCTCTTCAAGTGTTCTACAAGGTTCTTCTGAGGCCTTCTCTTTTCCAGGCTTTAGAACCCCAACTCTCTCAGCCCTTCTGAAGCCTTCTCTTCTCCAGGCTGAAGAACCCCAACTCTCTCAGCCTTTCTGCACAGGAGAGGTGCTCCATCTCTCTGATCTCAATTTCTTCAATTGCGTCTCAATCCTCTAAGGAGCAGCTGAAACATGTTCTTAATCACGTGCTGGCCAATAACTTAAAGTAAGAGCAACGGCGAGCTGTATTTTGGTTTTCCTGTATCTCCTAGGTACCTGCCTCGGGAGTCACCGAGCGGCAGCCCCAGCATTCCCTCAAGCCCGGGCACACACCGGGCCATGGCCCAGCCAGCTCCCCCCGCGCACGGACTCACTGTACTCCTCCGGCAGCAGCAGCGGCCGGAAATAAATGGGGTAGAAGGCGGCTCCCACCACGGCCACGAAGGCGCCGAAGATGCCGAGGGTGCGGGCCAGCGCGGCCATGGCCCGGCGGAGGCGGAGCGGGGCCCGCGCGGGGCCTTCCGGGGCAGCGGCGCGGGTCCGCCCGGCCCGCCCGAGCGCGCCCCCGCGCGGCCGGCGGGGCGCAGTGCGGCTCGGGGCCGGCGCCGCCGCGCTGTCAGCCCGGCCCGGGCAGCCCGGGATGATGCGCCCCGGTCCCGCCGCCCCGCCCTAACGCGCCGTGCCCGACAGCGGAGCTGTCCCGGCCCGGGACTGCGCCGGTGGCGCAGCGCCGAGAAGGGAGGGCGGGACCGCCGCGGAGCCGCAAAGGGAGCGAGCGGGCGCGGCCCTACGCGGGGATCCCTGCCGGGCGCGCCGCTGCCGGGACGCCGCCCGGCGCCTGCTGTACGGGGCTGCGAGGAGCCGCGCAGCACGGCCGGGGCTCGGCGTCTTCTGCCCCGGCTCCTCCGCACCTGCGGCGGCGGAGCGGGGCCCTGCCCTGCCCTGCCCTGCCCGGCGGCGGCCCCTCCTCCAGGAAGCCGGATCTGCCGCATCCTTGTCGCCGTCCCTGCCGCGCCGGGCACCGCCGCAGCGGCAGCATGCGGCCCCCGGCCGGGCCCCGCCGCCCGCCGCCGCTGCTCCTCGTCCTCCTCACGGTGAGTGCCGCCGGCCCCGCACCTGCCCCGCGTCCCGACCCGCCCCGGGCGTCCGGCAGGGGCCGGGCCGAGCGGGCCGCGGGTCGCAGCCCGGGGCGGAGGGGGCCGGGGCCGGGGTCCGACGGGGCTCGGCCGGGGCCGCCTCTCGGAGCCGGCCCCCGGCTGTCCGGCCCGGCTCTGCGCCCTCCCAGCCCCCGCGGTGACCGGGGCCTCTCTTACTGAGATGGGGACGCCGAGTCGTCACATCCTAGCGTTGAGATTTCTGCCCTGGGTGACGATGAACTTCTAGAGTGGAAAAAATGGAGAGGCCTTTGACATCTGCTTACAAATGCCCGACTGAACATACTGCTGCACTGGCTTATGGAAAGAACCGTGGTTTAGGGCCAGTTACTAAACTACTTTTTCATCTTTTTTTTTGCTAAGCATAAGCTCTGGTCAAAATCTTTGTGTGCCTGTACCATGTTGGTGCTGATGGAGAGCAGCAGATCAGCACCCTTTTTTGTCATGTCTTCTTTTCACACATCGTAAAATGTAGCATGACCTGTTGGTCATCTGCAGGTGAAGAACTGCAGTTATCCTCAGGGTTTGTGCAAACAGGTGCAGGTTCCATAAAGTTATGTGGAATTTCTGCAAGGCTGAACTCATGGAGGGTCCTGTTGACATCTCTAGTAAATGAAAGAATACTTGCTCAATCATTTCTGTATTATTGCACTACTGAAAATGTTAAGTTTCCTAATGCTTGCAGTGTTTGCCTCCCACTTATCCCAAGATCTGATGGCATGACTTGGGCTAATGAATTAAGATTCAGCAGAATTTAAGAAAAGAAAACAAAAAAATTTTATAGCTTTAATGGCTAAGTTGCCCCACACACAAAGCCTTTATGTCTGCCTTGTTGAACTTTGCCTAGTTCATGATAATATTTTGGATCAGCATAGCTGGCCTCTTTAGTGTGCTGGAAAACTTTTATATTTAAGTTTCATAATCACACTCAATGTGTAATTTTTTCATCCTTGTTCTATGTCAGAGGTGATGCACATTTAACTCTTCCTAAAGAAAAGGAAGAGGCTTCCTCACCAAGTAGGAACATTTAGATGATACACACTCTATGCACTGTGTAGCGGCAACCAAGTGATTATAGAGAGTCAGCTGTCGTCTGGAAGTTTATAGTCTGCAGTCTCTGCCAGGCCTGCACCATTGTGGGGTTGCTCAGGGTTCTTTGCTCCATGCTGTTTAGTGGATGAGCCTCCAGAAGGGTTTGTTAGGTGGGATGTAACAGCAGACTCAAATATACTTCATGCATTTTGGCAGTACAAGCCTCAAGTAATACCCAGGGACCAAAGAATATGAAGAAAAATGGGGAGCCATTTAGCAGATCAGGCACTACGGGAAAGGTACTAGATTAGCAGAGCTGAAGTTAAACTTAGGCATCAGCAATTGCATTGCATAGTGCTTAAGTGCTCTAGGAACATTATGGAAATTGTTCTGCAAAGACCTGGCTTTGGGTTTCACAGCTTACTGAAACCACAACATTTCTGCCATTCACTGGAAATCAGATGGACATATTCAGACGCTGCTGCATATTTGTTAATGAACTGTGCCAGACCCAGGCTGTCTTTGCTGGAGTTCCCATTGCTCTGTGTTGGATTACCACTGAACAAATTGAGAGCTGGCTGTGTGTGTTTTGACAGTAAGTGTGTGTGGTAAGCACACATTAGTACCCCTATGCTTTGTAGTATCTACCTGGTAGACTTCTGCATCTTGTGATAACGACATGGCATTGTGTTCATAGTACCATCTTCCTCATGACACAGCCCCCTTATCACAAAGATTAAGCTACTTTCGAGTAGTCTTTATTGTAAGATCAAGAAATATTAATTATAACCATCAAGTACAAGAGGTTTAGGATAATTTGTTGCTACTGTTATGGGCTTTTAATGCTCTTGGAAGTATTTAAACCAAAGAAGAATTGTGTTTGAAGTGAAAAAGAATAGTATCTTTTGTCAAGTGAAGCTCTGAAAGGTACTTGAATTAGTTTTAAAATCAAGGCTCTTTCATCAACTTTTATCTCAGTATTTGTGTATGTGTTATTCAGCATATGATGGATACCATACCATGTTTCAAGGGATACCAACTTCCTATTGCTATTTCTTTTTTAGCCCCTTCAGTTTGCATAGTTTTTGCAATATCACAAAATCACAGAATATTCGGAGTTGGAAGAGACCCACAGGATCTTTGAGTCCAACTCTTGAAGTGAATGGCCCATAAAGGGATCAAACCCACAACCCTGGCATTATTAGCACTGTGCTCTAACCAATATGAATTTTGTGGAGTGGGAAATAAGGCAGAGAGGAAGGCTGTCACTCTGATGAGGCTGCCAAAATACTGAGTTGCATAGGGTTTGTGGGTTCAAGGTGTAATCTTGGTGCTTAATGTGTTTATTGGTGTTCAGCATCATTGCACATCTCACTTGCAGTGTCTCTTGTCGGATACAAGAAGATAAAGAGCATTTGGTTGCAAGCAGGGGAAACGGTTTAAGTGACAAGCTCCCTAGGAACACTAAAAAGAGATCTAGAGCTACCCACCTGCTCACAATGATATCTAGCTTTTTTGTCCAAAAGTTCCCTCATTCAGTTATGTCTTCCAATGTCTACCCTTAATAAAGTCAAGGTCTTGAAGTAAACAGCACCTCGTGCATAGTTGTATTCCACTAACAGCCCTTGAGCTCTTTTGCACCTCCAAGGAGGCAGGGAACTGGGGGAAGAATAGCATTTGTTCACACAGGTGATCAAAAAATCCAAAAATCCTCATCCTTAGAGCAAGGAAGCAGTATAGGACTTAGCTCTGACTTTTCCTAATATTTACACCTTCACAGATCTTACTGGCTTGATGTTTTTTCCATGTAGCTCTCAAGGAGTGTCAACATATTCTTAACAAATAAAAAGCAAAATAGTTTAGGAACTTTTACTGATCCCCGTATTGGATTGTGGGCAAAGTCTAGTCCTCCAGGTGCACAACACATAATTTCTGTGATTAGAAATGTACTAATGACTAGACCAAACCCTTTAAATATTTTGGAAAACACAGTGAAAAAGGCATCAATACAAGATAGGTATCCAAGATAAATTTTATTTTAATTTCTTTAATCTTAGCAAAGTTAAAAGTTACCAAGACACATATCATTTTGAGCAATCTTAATGACCATCTTCCCTGATAATCCTAAGTGACAATTGTGAATATTTTAGACAGACCAGGGGACGTGGCGGAGCTGCTGTGCTGGTGGCTTGCCCTCAGAGCTGAGTAATCCCCAGTATCCTTGGCAATGCATTAAGCTGGATGCTGACTGCAGGGCAGAAAGAAAAGGAGCTGTTTGAAGCTTTAGAGAAAAGAACTTCAGCATAGAGGATAATGCTGTTGTATGTCCAGGCACTCAAACTATGTATAATGTGCATAGCTGTGGAGAGCAAAAGCTGAGCAAATTCAGCCTGCTGGTCTTGCTGCTCAGATTTCCAAGTCCATCTTCAAGATAGGAACATTTCAAAAATTAAACACTTCACTAATATTAATTCATTCTCAGGAAGCCTTTGTTGTTACTTTGTCCTTCAGGGACCTGCATGACAGGTAACAAAATTAGCTAACTTTTTAAGAAGATACAGAAACATCAGGCTGTGGCAATCCTAGCAAACAATGATACATAATGAATATATGCCTGTACATTATATGTACACTCCTTAGGCCTGATCCTAGGAGCATGTTTAAATAGCATGACGTGTAAGCTGCTATCTTAGACCGGATTCACTTGCGTCAGGGCTGAAGGGATACACCCTGTAAATACAGTTTGTTTGTAGAAGCGTGTGTAACTTTGAGAACTTGATGTAGGGACATTGTTGCCATTAAAATCTTGATGGTGGCTCTCCAGTAATCCGTGTCTACTTGCTGGGTAAAAGAAACCTCATATTTTAAAGTATGATATATATATGCTTGTGCAGTGTTCTGTTATTACTGTGAGTATATGAATAATCACATAGATTCTCTGGTTAACATGTTTGTGTTTTGGGTTTTCTTCCAGAACTTTGTGGTGTCTTTTGGAAAGGAGACATTACAGACAACGGCAATTACTCCACAGTTTCAGAAGAATATGGATTATGTAGATTTTATCTATTTAAACATTTTAGAAAAGAAAGTTCTTAACAATTCTGAGGTTTCGGTTCAGTATTTATGTTCTAAGCCTTGTATTGTCAATTTAGAAGCAGTAGCTTCCTCCGAGTTCAGGACTGGTGTACCCGTGTACAGAAGGAGATGGAAGGATGAGAAGAACCTTTATGTTAGCAGAACTCGACAAGTACACTTGAAATTTCCAAGCATCATGGTTTACAGAGATGATTATATCATCAGAAACTCAATAATAGTGCACAGTGTGATACTGTATGCATGGATTAGCCACAAATCAGCTAGCAACTATGATGATGAACAGAATGAAGACTACCAGGCTGCGGTTGCCAAGAACTACACATTTTTAGAGGCAGTTCCACCTTTTGAACGGCCGTATAAGGACCACAAAGTTTGTCTTCAGTGGGGTGCTGACTATTTGTGGATGCTCCAGGCCAATAGGATACCTCAGTGCCCTCATGAAAGTGGTAGGTCCAATGTCACTTTTTACCCCCAAGGAAGCAAATAACATCTCTGGTAAGCTGTTAAAAAGTGCCTACTGATAGTAAATAGTAAATATTACATACAGTGGTTTACTTGGGAAGCATTGTTGAACATATAATCTCCATAACTGTGGGGTTAGAGCTGCAAGTTACTGAAGCCATCCTGCTCTTCAGATTGTTTTGTCACAGCCAGCCTGGAGGTTGGTAGCAGCCTGGCCCCCTATTTTCTAAGCATATTCAAACAATTTTAGTCAAAACCCACCAGAGTCAGTGGACACCATTCCGTTATCTTCAAAGAGAATTTTTCAGTCCCTTACTGCATTGTCAGAACCAGTTCTGCAGTTTATGCACACATAATTTTCACAGAAGTAGTCTCCTTCTGCTTAAGATGATGGTCTCACACTCAGAAACATATTTTCAAGTCTTTGTAGTGAGCTAAGCTTTACAGCAACTCTTTCTTTTTCTTCCCTAGAACCATTATGAACAAGCATTTTAGGAAAAAAAATGTAGTTTTAAATAAAAAATTGTGTCTTGCTAACAGTATAGATTACTGAAACAACTTTGCTTTCTAGATTTTTTGAGTTCTTTTTTTCTGCCTCCCTATCTCTAGTTTTACACTTGCTGACAATTCTTTTGCTCTCAATGCGTGCTCAGAGCAGAACCTAGAAAGAAAAAGAACATTTGTTTCTAAATGGTTCTCTCTGAGAAAATCCCATAATGGCATTTGTGTAATTTATTTTCACTACACTGGCATTGGTAGCATTCACTACATTGGTAAATACTCTGAAGAAAAACAGGGAACATCTTGCTTCCTTTAAGGGCTTTCTAAAATACTTGTTGGAGACAGCATGTGGTATCTGACAACACTGTGAAACATCTTATTGTCTGTATTATCTATTTCTATTACAGATTAAATCACTTTAATAGACAATAGGAGGAAATAATATTCAAATTTTGTTTCTTAAAATGATATTGTAACAAATTGCTCAGGGTTTGGTTTATTTTGTTGTTTACTTGGTGTTTTTTTGTTTGGTTTTTGGGTTTCTTTAGGCAAGCTGATGATATATTATGGCCTTGAAGATTTTTCTCCTGTTTCTTAGGAGGGGCAGCTTTATCAGTTTTATTACAGGATTATCCATACCAGTTAAGAACAGTATTGGTATCTATGCATGCATATAATATAGAGAGGCACAAATGGAGAGCAGGTCCAAGAGATGTGGAGAAATGTCACTTAGGCATAATCAAAGATAGATGAGATTTAAGTGAATAACATAAAGTAGGACTTCTTGTTTATTAGCCTGTTCTTTAAGTATCTTAGATTTAAATAAGTCTGTTCTTTCCCCATTTCTAATGCCATCTGGAAACAGGCTCAATTTCAGTTTTCGTGGGTTATTTGGTCCAAGGCTGTAATGTATTTAACAGCAGCAATTGAACTTGTGTCTAAGGACTTATTGAGAGTTGGTGTTAACTTTGAATCTGTTGTGTGATTTAAATGTTTGACTGTAGGAATGTGAGCTAATTAATTAGTTTATATGCTTTCTGTCTGTCAGATTAAGAAAGACTGTATTTTGCAGATGGTGTCCAGGTTCTCGAATTTATATATGCTTCCAGTGGGGAAAAAACAGGAATTGTGAAGAAATTTGAACAGTTTGAAAACAGAGAACTTGAGACAGTCAGACAACATCAGATTGATTATCCCATGTAAGTATAGGCGAGTAACTGAACGGGGCTGTATTTACTTTTTGAAGTATATAAATGTACTTAAACTCTTTGGCTTTACCACAAATTAAAGGAATACTGCCTACTAATTCAAGAAAGTATGCAAAAGGAGTCTAGTTAGCAGTTCCTCCTGATTCCAGTTTTGGACAGGCTTAAGCTGAACCTAAGAAAGATACTTACAGTATGTGTTAGTGCAGTGCTGTGTAAGAGATGCCACTGAAGGTGTAACTGAATGGCTTAGGTACAGTTAGGAGGCTGAGTTAGCTCTCACCTGCTGTCATGATCACACTGCTGTCTCATGACTGACTGGCCTGGGGTTTTCTGCATTACAAACAGATCTGCATTTCTAACATTGTTTGCAGACCAAGAGCGGAGTAGGATTTCTTGGAAGGGCAAGCAGCATGAAGCAGCTTTATCCCTATAAATTCCCACTCTAGTTTATTTTGCACCTAACAAGCTGCTAGATATAATCCTCTGCCTAGATTAGTCTTCCAGCTTGAGTTCACTCCATTTCCTTCTACCATTGCTGTGTAAACTCTCCAATTTAGACAGGAGTACAACTCCTTAGCCCCTGTACACTATTCAGGTACAGAGGAATCACTCTTGCAAGGTCATCTTGCTCTGCTCTGGTCCCCCTTCCCAAAACGTCACAACTCTCTAGTCATATTTTGCAACTTCAGGGGAAAAGAGATACATAAATACAACTCCCTTCTACCAGATGCTCTCACTCTGGCAACTTTATTACAAAAGTAGGAAATAATTACAGGAACTGGGACTTGCCTGCTGGTTTGCATTTGGACTGTAGCCTCAAGAAGAGTGCCAGGATGACTTGCCAGGGAGCACAGGTTGCATGGAAATTACTATTTCTCAAACCATAACTGAAGCCATAAATACAGAACAATTTTTAGCTCCTGGTGTCTTCTGGATGAGTGACAGCCTGCTGCTCTTTGCTCACCAGCACAGTTGCATTCTGGTTCTGGTATGGAGGCACTTAAGTTCTGGTTTAGTTCTGGTTTAGAGTATATGGCATACATTTATCCATCTTTTTATCTGCTCCTCATAGTTCTTACCTTCAGGTCATGTCTTCAGTGTGTGTTGTGGTTGTGTGACAGCCTGGGGTAGTTCTGTTAGGAAGAGAGTTCTTCTCTTCAGTTCTTTTTTGGTTCTGCATATGTGAGCAGTGTTTCCCCACTGTACAAAAGGTTAACAGAAGTAGATGGATCTAGCTGAGATACTTGTTTGGCTTCAGTCAGGGATTTGTAAAGAAAGAGAGCCCAAGATACATAACTGTGGTTTGAGCCTGCAGCAAGGACAGGCTGGGACTGTAAGGGACTGCTGGTGCTGTTTGGCATCCTGCAGCAATGGGGATATGACATGAGTCAGCATTGTCCCAAACTCTGTCCCAAGAAATGTGTCCAGAACAGAGTCTCCGACTGGAAATCAAGGATTAAATGGAGACTGAGGTATTTGAGTTTGCTGTATTGGCAGAGATGAAAGTTGAAAATACCAATATATAAGAATGAACACACGAGCAGTATTTCTAGAAGCACAGTGTTTGCCTGTAGGTCCTAGCAATCAGTATACAAGTGATTGTCATTTACAAACCTTTCTACCTCATCCATGTATCATCTGTGGCGAAAATGGTGTTATTAGCTGTTTAAGGCATAGTTTCCATTAAGGAAAACTTAATCACCCTTGCATTTTTTTTTTAAAGCAAGAGAGCAGGTGTTAGGCTTTTTGACCTACAGTGGTTTAGTTTAGGAAAAGATACAAGGTACTCAATTAAGCAATTTTTTGAGAGAAAAGCAAGGCAAGCTGACTCAATCCTAAAGTATTATTAAAAAATATTGACCAATTAAATATTAATAATTACAGAAATGCAAAAATTGACTGTCTCTTTATAAAAGTTACTTTTCGTAGTAACTTAGAACTATTTCATCAGATGTGATAATAATTATAATGCTTTGCTGAATTGTACATTGCGGGTACGATTTTCAGTCAGTCAGCATTGACCTAACTGCTATGGCAATGTTACAGAAATAAGTGATCAAATTTCTGTTAAGAGCATGGAAGCAGATTTAGTCTGGCACAGAGGAACTCCTTAAAATTATATATTGTGATATAAATTCTGCTTTTAGTGCCTCTACCAGGTTTGAACAGAAATTTCTAAATACATAGTGCTTTTGGTATTTGGTTTTATATTTTGTATTGTTCCATAGTTTGCAGAGGTGCCATCTTTATTTATCCTGTGATACTTCTGTGACAGCTATCTGTACTGTCCAGAGGATGGACTCATTTTTAACTGCTTCTCCCAAGCATATTTTCACAGTTCACTTTTAGTACAGAAGACAGAGCTTATAGTTTTTACTAGCTATGACAATCAAGATGACAAGACCATGCATCTGGGGGTTTAGTACTGTAGTCTCTGTGGGGGAAGTTGGCTCCAATTTGTCTTGGTTGTGTTTTCAGTTCCTTGGTGGTGTAGGATCTGGAAGTAGCTCTGACCTGGCATTGTGGAATTGATTCAGATAACACTTCCTTACTCTCTTCTCCTGTTGTTACCAAAAAAGTCTGTGGTTAGAGATCTAAGATCCAAGAGTGTTAAGTGTGGTTTTCTTGAGGGTTTTTACTGTATAGGATGTGTTCTAAAGATTACATTTGTGACACAGATTTGCTAAATTAAAGTGAAATGCATGCTTTTCAAACTATATAGAGAGCTTTCTCATCAGGAGTGAATTTTTTGTTTATTTTTGCTCATACAGGCTCACCATTTCAATCTGGCTATATCTACTCCATCACTGTGAAAAGGATCTCTGTGGTATACTCTATTTTATTGATTCAAAAGAAATGTATGGTACTCCTGCTGTATTTCTAAATGAGGAAGGTAAGGGATATTATTAATGACTTTCAGAAGAGGTCTAATACAGTCTTTATTGATCTGTGCCTAGGAATAACAGTTACAAAAATACATTATCAGACCTATTTTGTGAAATTGATCCTTTGCAAAATGCCTGTTTTTTACTATAGTGTCTGAGTAGGAAAGTAGCTACTAAATTAACAGGAGAAAATGTAGTTGTTACATAGCATCTAGTCTTCACTAACTTCAGGAAATGTCTGCTTTGTCAGGAGAATAGCCTGAATCTTACAGCCAGGAACTTAGACTGAGATTAAACAATCTCACCTCAATGAACAAGCTTTATTATTATTACTGAATATTTTAAGTTTATTCATTTAAATAATATTTAAGTTATTATTTTAAGTGTTATTTTGAGTTGATCTTAATTCCTGTATATATATACAACACGAAAATTTTGGTAATTGGAAGTAGCCTCAGAAAATAAAGGACAGAGTACAAATACTTTTGGTAGAAATTTTGCTCAGAAAACGTCCAAGTCATTCAAGGTCTTGCCTACATTGCAATGTTCAAGAGTCTGTTTCCCTGATCCAGAAGAAAGTTAAGAGGTAGCACTGTCTTAGTCTTGCAACACTTGCAGTGAGGGTCTGTTGTTGTCAGAAGAGGGCTGGGAGCTGGCTGGCAGGATCACAGAGGAAGTAAGCATGCAGAATTTTAAAAGTGCACACCTGGCATTCTCATAATACATTTTATTCCTCCTTCTTTGCAAGTTTGACAACTGACCTCTTCCTCTCTGTTATTTTTGTCATTTTCATTTTTTCTGTCATGTTGCCAATTTCAATAATTAATTTATCCATTATAAACTGGATGCTTTTCTTTGAAGAAGAAAAGAAAAAAAAAAATGAAGGTATCAGCTTAATATGAGATTTGCCTGGCAAAGTTTTAGGGCAAGTTTTATTCTCAGTGTTAGACTAGATTATCCTAGTAGGCTGTTCTGGTCTTAAAAGCTCAGAGCATGAGAGTAGCTTCTGCAGGTCCAACAAGGAAGGGTAGAGTCTTCTTGTACTTGATCATTGCAGTCAAGTGCCACCAGCTGAGTGCTGGATGCCATTGGATGCCATTGTTTACTGGTCCTTTCTGCTGTTTACTGCAAGTCACAACTGCTTTCTGATGTTTGAGATCAACTGTGACAGCCTCCCTTAGATTTAGTCTGGTTAACCCTGGTTTTCAGGCTGTGGTTTTCAGCCTGTGGTGGGAGCCTGAGCATCAGCTTCTGAGATTGTAACTGAAATGTGGGGCACTGTCTGTGGGACTCTCTGAAAGCTGATGGGTGCTCAGATTTCTGTTGGTGGTGGTGAAGAGGATGAAGAGGACAGAATCACTGTAAACAATTCATTAGTAAACCCATTCTTGCTGTTAACGTTTCTGCAGTGTTTATTTCCTTTTTCTTCCTTTTTTGCTCTCAGGTTATGTGCATATTCAGATGCATCTCGTGAGAGGGGATGACCTTGCAGTGAAAACTAGTTTCAGCCTTCCTCTGAAGCAGTGGTTTCGACTGGATCTCTCTTTTAAGGGTGGACAGGTATCCTTGCTACTGAATTACAAACTGACTAACTCCTTAATAGCTGAGGTTGAGAGAAGCACTGTAAATTGTATGTGCTTACATAGCAAAAAAATTAAGAATCTAAAACTAGAAGTTGTGAGGGGATATTCAGACCATCCGGCTTTGGAAAATCAACTTTAATTGATTGAGTGGGATTAAGTGCACCCTCAGCAAGTTTTCTAATGACACCAAGCTGTGGGGTGTAGTTGAGATGCTGGAGGGAATGGAGGCCATCCAGATGGACAAGGACAGGCTTGAGAGGTGGGCCCATGTGAATGTTGCCATGTTCAAGAAGTCCAAGTGCGAGGTGTTGCACCTGGGCCAGGGGAATCTCAGGCACAGGGTAGATTGAAAACAGCCCTAGGGAGAAGGATTTTGGGCTGTGGATCATCAAGAATCATTGAATCTTTAAGGCTGGAAAAGACCTCAAGATTATCGAGTCCAACCTTTGACCAAACAGCACTATATCAATTAAAAGCACAGTGCTGAGTGCCACATTCACTTGTTTCCTGAACACTTTCAGGGTTGGTAACTCCACAATTAACATGGGCAGCCTGTTCCAGTGCTTGACAACCCTTTCAGTGAAGAAATATTTCCTAACGTCTAATTTAAACCTCCCCTGGAGCAACTAGTCAATGTAATAAGTGTACATATAACATTTCTTTCATTGTAATTAATATTTTGTGCTCTTTTAGATCGAAGTAAGCAGTGTTGGGAAGAATTTGAAAAGACATCATCATCAATCTTTTACGTAAGCAGCATTTTCCTTTAGTGGAGTAATATGTGTGTGTATGTTCAGATACAGAGAATGGGAGAAGGATAACACAAGTTTGTAACTGAGATTCTAATTGATTTTGAAAATGTCTGTGGTCTTTTTCTACACTATGCTTTCAAAACCAGTTTGCTTTACTGTGCTTACATTAAGCATGAGCTGAATATTTTTGTTAATGCCATGAGTTAATGTAGTGCATGATCTAGTAGTAGAGTCTGATAGCCCTCACTAAAAACTGATTGGCAGGTCAGTGGCATTAAGATCAGTCTTCAAATGAACTTTTGGCCTTACTGAAGTCTAGTTTTACTGTTGCTGTGATAGGTAGTATTTCACCAGGGAAATGGTTACTTGCTTTGCTTAGTTAGAGAGCAAAATATCTACCAAAAGTATTCATACTCTGTCCTTTATTCTAAGCAACTGGATATATTTTAAATGGTTTTTTAGTTGTTTTCTTTCACTATAATTTAAGATAGACTCTTTCTTGTGCAAGTAATTTAAAAATGACACTGTTAATAAGGGAACTACATAACAGTGAACTGCATGGCAGACTTCAGGATTGTTCCTTCTCTGCTATGCTTTAAATCCAGAAATTGATAAGTTGCAGATGATAACTCTAGGAGACAGATAACTTAAATTTTCATATGCTGATTTTAGAAAAGTGAAAGGAAAAGGTAGAACTTAAAAAATTGAGCTCAAGTAATGATGTATAAAATATCAAAAGATATTTACAGGTCAGAAAAATAAAATGCCCTGCTGGTTTAATATGCTTGTAGACAAGGAATTTGTTAAGTTTACTCCATAAATTGTCACATTAAATTGCAGAGTCAATTTTGAGAACAAACAAATGACAAAAGAAAAAAATACTTGCAATAAGCTTAAGACCATCAGTTGCAGAAATTCTGAGAAATACTAATTTCTCTTTCTTCTTTCACAGTACCTCTAGATAGTCAGCTTACTTCTCTTTCATGTTCTCAAGTTTTAGGGAAGATTTCTATTATGATGACACTGCTGGATACTTTGTTCTGGGAGGCAGTGGGTACGTAAATGGTATTGAAGCATTCTTTGGCCCTGTGAAATATTATCGCCTCAATGTGTTGGAAACAGAACAGGTAAGCAAAAGCACTGCTTGGAAGTGCTGAAATATTAGCAGCAAACTATGACTATATTTTATTTTTTCAGATGGAATGCTCATCAAGTGATAAACTAGCTATGAAGCACAATAGTGCCTGGGAACATATGTCATATATGATAATTTACTGTTGAAATCTAGTAGTATTAGTTGCCATTTTAAATGCTAAAAGATAATACTTTGGGAAGTGAGTGTGTAAAGCAGTGTTTATAGATCTGTATTTAATGAGGACATATTTTTCACTACTGCTTTGTTCCGAGAGTTTCTGATGATACAGTGTTTATATCTTTGATGAATATATTTGATATATTTGATGGATATATTTGATTAATCTGTGGTTTTGATGAAACTGATGGTAAAAGTCACATAGGTTTAGTCAGTTTTGGAAATTCATCTGTGATTTTTGGATTATGCAGGCCATTTAAATAGGCAATGGTCTACTGTGGCCAGCATCAGGTTGTCTGACACACTAACATGATGTGCCAGATAAGCTGATTGTAGTGAACAACCTGTTTCCTTTTGTTATTTGTGTACAATGCAGCTTTCCAGCTGAGCATACACAACAACAGATGGGATGCCACTTACCCATCATTTGCCTTTTTACAGATTTCTAATCCTCTTCATGACAAAGACACAGTGGAACAAATTGAACTTTACTACGAGAGATGTATGGACATTCAAGAAATAGTTTATGATTACAGATATATTGTAAGGCAAGGCGAAAAAGCACACAGAAGTTGTAAGTGTTGATCTATGACATGAATTTAAAACTGTCATCTTTGGAGACCTGTTTTGTTTCCATTAACAATCTGGATATTGATCATCAAAAGTAAAACTAAATTCAGCCATAACAAGAAAAAAATGCAATTTGAAGAGTTTAGTTTCATTACTGGTAGCTAGAACTGGGGTTTTGTCTGTGCAAATACTTTTGTGTCATGGAATAAAAACTTGAATCATCTTGATTTGTCTTCTCTAATAAGACAGGTGCCTAAAGGAACAAAGAAATACTCTCAAGCTTTCACATATGCTATGCAATTGCCTTTTTTCCATTTCATTTTCAAAATGACCCTAAAGGAAAATGAGTGGATTTTGCTAGAATGTTTCTGCCACAGTTGCCTAACATTCAGTAATTAACCAAAGTTTCCACTTTGGTGAAAGGAGAATGACATAGTTTAATTGTTTGCCTAAAACTAGCTTATGTTTCTAATTTGAATTCGATTGAATGCATTGTGACCAGAGTATGGAAGAACTCTAAATATATTTATAAGTGGCCTGTGCTAGCTGAGAGAGTTTTTAGCTTTGTGTTAAGGGTGTGCTCATCTTGTCCTTGAATTTTTAGTTTACCAGAAATTTTTTTTTTCTGTCAGAAACTTATTTTCAAGACAAAAAGTCGGCTTTCATATCTAAACATTTTGCTTTCTCTAGGTTACTATGAAAACTATTATTTGGAGCTGATTCACAAATATGGAGAAAAATCTAAATGTGATGCTTTCATGTGGGGAAAAGAGCTCAGGGAAAAGTACCACACTTTGTTCAAACTGTTACAAGAGATGGATTTCAGTAGTCCAGATGGTAATGATGTTTCTTTTTAAAACTTATTCTTAAATAACAATATTTGTTGTGTAGTTTAGTATCATTTGACTTAATGTATTATACATTTTTTTTTTCATATTAGCTAACTTAATAAAAGAGTGTTAAGTAGCTTATATGTTGTAATATGCTGCAGGTGGAAGGCTGGCTTATTAGGTAGACGGAGTCATAGAAATATCTTTACGTTTGTAGTGGTTAGTTACTTTGAGATGGTCTTTTGGATTTTTATTCACCCTTCATATTCAATAATAATTGTTTCTCTAGGAGTTTTGTCTGCATTGAGAATACCATTCAGCTTGAGAAATAACAGAATCTGTTATTCTGTCTGTTATTCAGTTTCTGGGGAATTTGTTCCTAATTTTAACTCTTGCAGCAACTGTGTGTTCTATATTTTATTTTTAGTGTTAGAAGATGGAAGTGATACAGTTGTAGAAGTTGGCCGGAGGATATTTGAGAAGGTTGTGAAAGGTCTGTCCAGTGCCAATGGCCTCAGCAATTTGGGCTCCTCTGTCCCTCTCCTGGTGGATTCCAGCTGTTGTGGATACCATAAGGCTTCCTATTTCCTTGCAGTTATATTTGAAACAGGGCTTGGTGTGCCTGTGGATCGTATAAAGGTACTGTATTTAACATGTGCTGTTACGTCTGCGAAATTCATTACCTTTAAAGACTGTTAAGAAATGGGATGATCCATTGAATTTAAAAAAGTGAAATGGCCCACAGATCCAGGTGGTTGAAGGCATTCTCCAGAAAAGCTACTAATAAATATCTTGATGGCAGTGATATCTTTATGAAGGCCTGATGGTGGGAATCCTTATCCTGCTCAAGCAGAACAAGGATATAGTAAAGATCTGAAATGATAGTAAAGTGAACAGCATAGAAAGTACTGCTTTTCCTAGTCACTGTGGAGCCAGGATGAGTAAGAGCCCTTGAGTCACCCACAGTCATTTGAAGGCAGGTAGGAAAAAAGTCCCAGATCAGTGCAAATCTAAAGTGGAAAGGTTGCATAGTGCAGTCAGGAAAAAAGTATGATTTTAGAGTGTGCAAAAATGTGCCACTGAGTATATTATGGTAAAATGAGCAAGGGTAACCAAAGCAGATCAGTTTTCTTTTGTAAAAAATTGACTGTGCCTCAACTGAGCAACTGCAGAGTTTGAGAACTCCTGACCTCTTAGGCAGGTTGCAAATAACTGAAATGTTTCAATGTGTTCTAGATCAAAGAAAGGGAAGGTGTTTGTATGTCCGGGGAAGTATGTGGTACAATAGTAAAATATAAAACACTCAAAAAGAATAGCTGATCTGTCTGTTGTAGTTAGAGGACACTAAATCAGAAGAACCTCTTGCAGGCCAAATAGAGACAAAGCTCACCTGTAATTCTTCAAAAACAAGAAACCTTAGATAGGAACATTTTTTATACCCTAATTATAAAGTATACAGTGCTTATTATGGTGGCTAAGTCATTTAATCATTGGATCTCCTTCAGGTAGTGTAGGAAACAGTTTAATATCCAGCACAGATGGGACACCACTGGCTTTCTTACTGTGCAGGTGAAAAATAATAGTAGTGCTGAAAACATTTTTTTGGGAAATGTGTGGTGCATGGACCAATTAACATGTACCTCAAGGGAGATGTGTTCTGAAACCTTATCAGCCATAGATTCCATCCTGTTAGTCCTGTCAGATCCCTAGGGTAAGATTCTGAAATGCTGTTTGTTAGCTTCCGTATGTTTCCACGGAATTCTGTGTGAAAACTCCAGCTGGCATCAGTGGGACTAGTTAAGTTACTGCTGAGTATAAGAAGTGTCAGAGTATAAACAACACCGCAGCAAAATGACATTAAAAAATTGCTGCACATTTAGTGATGACAGAATAAATGCAATATTTGAAAAGTATTTAGAGCCTAGTTTTTCTTTCCAGTGTTTCTGTGCAAACACAAGACATTTTGACTACTTTATGGCTGTACTTGGTTCTGTAACTGTGTTTACATAATATAGCTAGTATATAAGCTACCAGTATGAACATTCTGTTCCCTCTAAATTTCCTGCAAAGTGCTTAACTTGTGAAATGTGCAGTGAGTTCACTCTTGTTTATCTCTTGTTGATTTTTGCCAGGGACTGCTGTATAGTTTGGTTGGTGCTCAGGGGAACGAGAGACTTTCTGTGATGAATCTTGGCTATAAACATTACCAAGGGATTAATAACTATCCACTTGATTTGGAGCTGTCATATGCTTATTACAGCAATATTGCAATAAAGACATCCTTGGATCAACACAATATAAAAGGGGAACAGGTAAAAGAATTATAAGTGTATCTGAATTTGTTTTCTGTGCAAGTTATTTTTTATATTTGTGTTATGTAGCCAGAAGATTTTTGTCTTGATTTGCAAATATTGGCTCATCTGATTCGTGTCCCTGCCTGTGGCAGGGGTGTTGGACTAAATGGTCTTTAAAAGTCCCTTCCAGCCCAAATCATTCTATGATCCAATGATTGCTACAAAATCACCCAAATTATATGTAGGTATCATTACTATTTTTCTTAGGAAGGGGGAATCAAAATCAAAATCAGACTCAAATCCTCAGAATCGTCCACAAGCCTGTCTTTTGTCCAAGCCTTATTCTTGGCCCCTGAATCCTCGCTTGGACTTTTAATTATTAATATAATTGGATGTGTTTATTAAGACACTGATCTGCTGTTTCAATAGACAGACATCATGAAGTTCCTGCAAAAGATGAATTGTTCTCTCTATACTTTAACCTTTTCTATAATCAAATGTAATGACTTGGTTGTTAAATACTTAGTTATCTGATAAAGTTACAATAAAATGATTTTAGAACAGGCTGCTAAACTGGAAGTAACACAACTTTATTTGTAGAGAATAGTCACGGTAGGTTAGTGCTAGAATCCTGGCTTATCAGAAAATATGATTATTGTACAAAAATAGATTCTAATTGCTGAAGAACTAAAATCTGGCAGACTTACCTAGATAAGAGTGCTGTGGGTCAGGTCTTCATCAAGCTTTCTGCCAGTCTTTTTTTAATCTTTTGAAAGTGATTTCTATAGAAATATTAAAGCCTTGAACTACTTAAATACACTTCTTTGTAATTTTTAAGTGCATTTAAAACCAAAATATGGTTTGGGGTTTTTTTTTCGGTTGTTGGTGTCTTGGCATATCTTTCCAGAGCAGAATGGATTTACAGTTTTGGAATAAAGCAGTAAATGTCTTTTACAGTGGATGTAAGAATGGTTCTTAATGCACTGGCCAACAGAGGAGTGATGAGAATTTTAAAATCCAGACCTGATAGTGAATTTTTAGGGATAAGCAGGAAATGGACAACATTTTCATTTTGGTAGCAGATGTAGAAATCCATTGTGAAATTCATGTGGAAGTTAATTTTTTTCTGTTCACCTACTCTTCAGGCATTTGTTGAAACTATAAGACTGATGGACGATGAACTGCTAAAAGCTCAAACAAAAGAAAATGGTGATGTCTTTATGTGGTTAAAACATGAAGCAACAAGAGGAAATGCAGCTGCACAGGTATAAAGCAATACATTTCCCCATTCTTGGTTTTAGACATACTCAGGAATGTACATCTATAGACCATCTATAGGAAAGTTGCAGAGGCGAGCAGACTTTTCTCCTTCCACCCAGAATTGCTTCTTTTTCCGAGCCTGGACTACTTTTCATATTCCTGTTCAATAATATCCAGTAACCATGCAAAAGCCATAACAGTGATGGAAGGCAGAAGGGAAGTCTTGAAGTCTTGGCAGCCTACTTCTCTGATTCTTTTCCCTGCCTTTGTATTTGATAGATTGTACTTACTGCTGCTCATCTAAGACCAGTAGCAGGTTATTTTAATACCAAGCCATTTACATGCATCAGATCTGTCTGTCACTTACCTCTGCACTTAAATCAATCCAGACTGTATGATACTGACTGCTGTAAAAGTAAGCCTGCTGTAGAGTTAGTATCAGTACATTCCACCACTGAAAAGCTCTCTGCGTATTAGTCAGTTCTTTTCAAACTGTTGAGGGTGTATACTAGTTTCTTCTCATATTTGAAATGCATCTAAGTCTGCAAAAGTCTCTTTCTGTAATTCCAGTTTCAATACTTGCATTTATAGCATTACTACTTAAGTTGTTTTATTTTAGCAACGTTTGGCTCAGATGCTGTTTTGGGGCCAACAAGGAGTGGCAAAAAATCCTGAAGCTGCAATAGAATGGTATGCAAAGGGTGCAATAGAAACAGAAGATCCAGTGTTGATATATGATTATGCCATTGTGTTGTTTAAGGTAAGTCATATTTCTTGTTTTCACTTCAAAATCATCGTTCCTATAACGTGATGTTTTAAGTTATCTGCAGTGACACACAGTAAGAGTGTATACAAGCGCTTTTAGATTTACTCTGAAAATCCATCAATAGGTATGAAGCTAATGTTGATTTTTATAAAAAAGAGGCACAAAAAATTTTAAAAGAGCAAGTTAAAAACAATCTTACTTTATTCCTATCCATATTCAGGATCAAAATACCACCCAAATTATGGATCCTAATTTTTCCTAATGACTTGTCACCTCAAGAATCCAACCAGCTAGTAGGCATAGGCTTTGGTGTAGAGGTGTAGGTAAAAGTTTGATCCTTTCTTAGAATGCCCTTTATTAGGATGTTTTTTTAGTTGGAATTAAATTATTGCTGCATGCAATTAGTTTTTCTCTGCTAGAAGCAGTAGACAGAAGATGCTAAACTGAAGCATGACCTCACCTGAGTCAAAAGAGGTGTATCAACTAAATGATGTCACCCATAAGACATCCAAGCACTAAAGCCTAGAAATATTGGTGAGGAACTGTCAGGTCTTCATCTTATTCCTTTGACAGTGGAGGGTTTTTCTCTTGAAAATGTTTGTTTAGGTTTAGCTTGTGTTAATTTTAAGCACACATAATTTTAAGCACACAGGTAAAACACATAATCTGTTTTACCTGTGTCTGGAATTATTTTATGTGGACATCATAAACTTGACATCTGTATATTTCCTCTAGAGACACTCTTAACATCCTTTTTCAGGACAATTGAGAGCTCTTACTGCCAAACTGGGCACAATCTATGCCCCTTTGAATACTGTTCATTCTTCCTTAGTTGCTCAGAATTAAAGATCTGTGGTATTGTTTACCCATAAAAATCACTTGAATATACTGATAAAATAATTGTTTCTAGACTGAATCATTGAGATATTGTAAAGCTATGAAGGAAGGATGAACACAAAACTACTTGTTTTGTTGTAACTGTTTAAAGCTGAATGACAATTAGTAGGTAATAGTATCAATATTAAAAGGAATTTTGGATGTGCATAAGTGAGTTTTTATCAGCCTGCATTTGTAAACAATGGTTGTTTCACATATCTGTTTCCTAGGGTCAAGGTGTGAAAAAGAATATAAAACTCGCATTGGAATTGATGAAGAAAGCAGCAGCCAAGGTAAGATACAATAAATATTTTATTGTAGCAGTTATGTACTAGGTGCTAATAACAATGAACACTGATTTATATAAAATGCCTGTTACCATAATTCTGTGTCATACTGCTTGCTTCTTCCAGTGTCATATTTCACCATGAATGGTGAAAGCCTTATTTGCCCAAGTTGGGAGACTAGACCACTCAAAATCAGCCAAAATTTCTGAAAGAAAAAAAATTCTCTCTACTTACATGTTTTGGAACTTGATGTTAGTTAAGTGCTTTACAGAGTGAATATTTGATTGATCCAGGAGTATGTTTTTGCCTCATATTCCTAAGCATTAAGGGAGAAGACCTGTATGTCCCAAAGTCTCCTGTTGTATTTCCATAATAGGGAGAAACATTGACAGGCACCACAGAGCAGAGGAGCCTCACTTCATTTAATGATCTGGGACAGTCAGGTTACTCAGGCCATGATGTGGTCCTTAGAATAAAAATGAAAGAGTACCTAGACCTTGAATACATTCCTAGCTCTTAGAACCAGAATTAGTTAAATTACTGATTATGACAGTTGGACTTCAATGCTCACCATTATCAGAAAAGATTTGTGTCACTTCTGGGATTCCTGTGAAACAAGAGAGACTAACTGATTTACTGCCTGCTTGGAAAAGGCTTAAATAAACTGAGAGGCTTTTATGATGTGATAAAAATTCCCTTGATTCAGGAGCTGAGGAACAGCTTCCTGGAAGACTCTTAGAGACATCAATTTTCTTACTCTCCTTGAACTCAGATACTTGGGTTCTTATGCTCCAATGCACTTTTTCTATACAGAAACAACATCATAATTATTGAAAAGTTTAACGGCTCTTGCATTTTAATGTGCAAGTTAGTAACACTGCTGGCATACTCACAGCCCCATATAATCCACCAGTTTATGCAAGGAAGTGGTGACTCATTGCAACAGCAATAAAAACTGTCTCAAGATTTTCTCTTGAGCCAAGATGCAAAGATGCAACTTGGTAACAGCAAGTAGCAATATCTTGAGCTGATGTGTATGATGTTGGTGAAATGCATTTTGAAAGCAGTGTTACAAAGTTCTGCATATGTTACTTTCTATTTTTTCTCAGTGAAATATTCTAGTTTAAAAGAAGTGGGTTTTTTGATTGCTAATCCCATCAACCAGTTTCTGGCAGTTCATAAGAATAAGAGTTTGTCTTTGAAGAGGAGACAGGGGAAAAATAATCACAGTTTGTTCTTGTCAACAAGTGAAAGTCATGGCTGAGACTCGGTAGAATAAAATGATACTGGAGTCTTATTTCTCACTCTATATACAAGGCCACAGGGAAAAGTAGTGGGGGCAAAAAAGTCCCAGAAGTGACAAAAAACAGAATCAAATGTGTGATCTGACACTGCTCTTCTCCTTCCCTAAGGGCTTGCCCCAGGCAGTGAATGGACTATGATGGTACTACCACAATTTTAAAAGAGACTACAGAAAAGCAGCCAAACACTGGTTAATTGCTGAAGAATTGGGAAATCCAGATGCATCATACAACCTTGGTGTCCTATATTTAGATGGGATTTACCCTGGAGTACCTGGTAGAAATCAAGTGAGTAAATATTTAATGGTACTATTTCTTACATTAGGGCCCAATTTAGAAGTATTTAGAAGTTTTTGCCTCATTCTTGAGATTGCTCTGTTCACCCTAAGTTGGATTTTGATACCTTTTATCAAAAAGAAGTATTTTACTGGGGGATTCAGTCAGATTGCTTAGAGAGAGAGATGTTGCTCAAATATCTCAGTCAAAAATATATGCATGTGTTTGTATTCTTTTAATTTAGAAACAAAACAGGTGCAGGTTTTACTCCTTTCAGTAGCAGCAGCCAGGAAGGATAGTGTGTGCTCTCACATCATGTGACCTTTCAGTTCTCAATTTTGGATTGGAAAGTTTATAGGGAAGGGATTCCACAATAACTGAAAGGAGCACAACCTTGTTCCTGAACCCATGAACAGCAATGCTATGTTCACATAGCTTCTGTGAGCCTTAGAGCTGCAGTCAGAGGCCTCCAATCCAGACTTGAAAATGTAACTATTTGATAAAGTCCTGGTAGACAGCAGTATTTTATTTTGTTTTTCTGTGACAGAACCCATTAACATATGTGCAAAATAAATTTTCCCCTAATAGGAATGATCTACTTCATTTATATTTCTTTTAATTAACTTGGAATTGTATGAACAGCAGCAAAAATATAGTGAGGTAGACTGTAATAAATGTTGGCAGACCTCATACTTAGAGCTGAAAATTTTTTCCAGTGTGGCCTTTGAGTCCTGAGATCTGGATATACTCCAGACAATGAGCATTTCTGCTGCCAACAGCAGCAGAGCTCACCAGCATGTGCATCTGGCAAACACATTTTCCTTCCCCAGGGACCAAAAAATACATTTCAGAGTGGACTGATTTTAAGAGTACACCAAAAAGTGCCCAGGTTTCTCTATTCATTAAAGCCAACGGCAAGAAGGAGTGTGTAGTCCATGCTCACTAACAGAAAGCATATATTGATGGTTAAAAATTTCCTGAAATAAATTATTTTGGGTTGTATGCTGGTTTGGTTTACTGCACCAATTAACTCTTCCTGAGGGTAAAATGTGGAGTCACACAGCCTTCCCACTTCTGTAGCTTTGGCCCTGCTTACTCATTCTGTGTTATCTTCTATAAACCAGTTGCAAAATTTGAGCACTGTGGTTGTGATCTGCTGAACATACAGAGAATTGCTGCTGCTCCACAGTCTTCATTTGGCATTGCAAGTCCTAAAGTTCTGTTCTCCAGGATGCCTTAATAATCTTCCTACTAGTAAATAACTCATTTTACTTTTGTCAATGCATGCAAGACTTTTGTGTTAGTAAATGTTAGTTAAACATTTAGACACTTTCCTGTTTGATGTTCCATAAATTACCAAAAAGATGTTTTTCAAAACTTTTGCTAGCCAAAATTATTAAAAACTTAGGAGAATTCATTTAATCTAAGTACACTAACAGTAATTAAACTATCTTACCCTCATTAGCTAGCTACCTATTTTTATTCCTTTGACAAAAAGGGTCCTGAGGAAGAAATCTCAATAAAGATTAATAATGCAGAGTTGCTAATTGTGTCTTGTTTCTTCACAGACAGTTGCTGCACGCTATTTCTATAAAGCAGCCCAAGGAGGACATATAGAAGGGACTTTACGATGCTCTCTATATTACATCACAGGAAATATGGAAGACTTCCCTAGAGATCCAGAAAAGGCTGTAATGTAAGTAAGGAAACCATTTATAAAAGGAGAATATGATTCCAATGTGATTATTTTGAGTATTGGTGATTTTTATGTCTGTGGCCTAAATACCTTTTACTTCAGAGTGTTTACCTCCATGGCAAAAGGTCCTTCTTCAGTAATATTCTTCAGTAATAATTGATCTGCATGAGTATATGTATTATTTAGATGACCAGTAGATTTTAAAAGATATTGAGTACTTTTACTACTTTTTTTTCCAAGAACAACTCAGAGAGATTGTATTAAACAAGTCTTCATATCTAACAAAGCCTTGCTAATTTTTTATATTTTCAAGAAATATCAGTGATGTGGTAGAATTGGCATTTTGCATGAAAAATAGGCAGATAATTATTGATGGCACCTATTAACTTATATTTGTTTTCTTTAAAAAATTGCTAAAAAAAGCCATAGGATGTCTCTAATACATGCATAGAGATGAATGGACTTCATGTTCTCAGTCAATTGTACAGGATTGATGCATTGACTACTGTTAAATCCCATAGTTTGTCTTACAGAAGAAGCTGGATGGTGATCCCATATCCTTTTGTGTACTTTGAGTCTATATGAGTTGGGATAACATTACTGGAGCATGACCAGTTTTTGTTTGTTCTATTCCACAGCTGGGCAAAACACATTGCAGAGAAGAATGGCTACTTAGGTCATGTAATCAGAAAAGCTCTCAATGCTTATCTGGAACTTTCATGGTATGTTTCTCCTGTTTTCTATATTTTCTATTTTTCACTTGCTTTATAGCAAGATAAAAGAATTAATAGTGGGCCATCACCACAAAGAAAAAAAAAAAAACATTAGCACTACAAAAATCAGTTGCAAAACATCCACTGACATAAAGGGAAGAAGGACTTGACCCAAAATGTAAGTCAACAATTCTGACAGAATCAAGTGAAAAACAAGGAGTTTGCAGTGTGAAATAATTGTATCAACTGTGGTTCTCATCCCATAATATTTGTGTAATGTGCACTGGATTAACCAGAGGAACACCTTTCATTTTTACTATTCTCTCTGTTAGAATTATCTCCTTTTACCTTCTCTCTTCTGTATATTTCTGTGTCACAAAAAGTCCGGCTGCTGGATTAGATTTGTTGGGTTTTCTGTGAATGGTTAATATTGGTTTTTGTCTAAGTATAATAGGGAGCTATAATATCCAATGAGCCAGTCAAGACGTTTCAAAATATTGTCCAGGTTAATGCTCCATCTTAGCAGCCTCTGTAGGCTTGAGCATTGGATATTGTGTGTGCAAACATCAGACTGTCATATGCTATTAAAACAATGGCTCATTTAGTCCTGCAGCTTCCTCCTGTAAGTACTAAATTAGTTCTTCAGGCTAAGGAGATCCACAAGAAACTGTCAGTGGACTGTTCTGGAGTAACCCATTCCTAGAAGTAGTGTCTTTTCACTCAGTCCATCACAGACATTTCTTCTTAGACTTGAACCCACTTCTGAACACTGAAAAACTCTGTTGATAGTTTTGTAGCATGTTCTGTTGTGCAAGTGTGTGACTCTGCCCAGCTCACTTTGCAGTCCACAAGTAGATGACAGGTAGACAGAGCACAAAGATTCCAGAAAGTCTGGGCTCAACAGCTAGGAGGGAAAATCTCTTGGAGTCCTACTTGAGATGCGAGGGTGTAAATTGCATAGGTATAAATCATTGCACTGCCAATCCATCCAAGTAATATGTGTTCTTCAGTCATTCTTTGCAGACACAGGTTTTACACATCTGTCTATCATGGTAGCTTGACCTTTGAAGACTGATGCAAAGGCAGTGGATGTAATTTCTCTTCTTAGTTGCCCTTTGAGACTTAAGGAACAACCAATTTCCCAGCTTTTCCTTGAATTCCTTCTGTAGTCACGGGTCTCTCTTGTACTTGATGTTTTACAGGGCAAATACAAGGAATAATTTGTAATAATGCAGAAATAGCTGGATAACAGGAGGTTACACCTGCTAGTTCTGTAAGGACAACTGCTTTCACAATTTGATTTAAAGTTGATTTGCTTAAGCAGTTAGTCTTGAAGTCAAATGTGTATTTGACCATATCTTCCAGTTAGCCTCCAGTTAAACAAGCCATTGAACCCTGAAACTTGCCATGGTTTTACCTTCGTGTTTTGGAGAAAATCATTGGCAGCACTACTCTTTAATAGGAAACTTCAGAAGGAAAAAAGTACACACCAAGTGGGGTTTTTTTATTGTCTTGGGATTTCAAAACTACACACATGATTTTAAAGACTTCCTCTTACTTTTAAATGCATAGTCTTTATAGTATAGAGTAGATGAGTGGCAGAGAATATGAGAGATACTCTCATCTGGTATCAGAATACTGAATTGCTATACTGCAAATGCAATATTAAATTTTATTACTTGCTTTACAGCCAGTGAGATACATAAAGTCCTTAGAAAAACAGAGACTATTTTTCTATTCATACATTCAAATATAAGGAGAGACAAATCTTTTTTCAAAAAGCTCTGTCTAAAAAGACAATAAAAAAACAAGTCACATAAATGAAAGGTAAAGCATTCCAAAGAAATACTCAGATGAATGTTAGACAGATATATACACAGCTAAGTTAATTATAGATTTTTTTTTTTAAAGTGGAGTCTTGGAGTCTTTTAAGAACGTTTTATCTGAAATATTTAAATAGAGAATTTGGCTTAGCATCAATTTTTCTTTCTCATCAGTCTGACACTTAGAGTAAAAGCACACTGGAGCCAGTAGCTTCAATGCAAGAGGAAAAGGGCTGCAAATTCTTGAGATCCAGCATGGCTGGTTACACCAAGCATTGCCTGTGTATGTCGCTGTTGCATGGGTTTCCCAGCCTTATGCTCTTAAACTTTGTACCAAAATTTTGCTCATAGGCAATTTTATACATTTGTTTAGTGCTTTTGGGCTTTTTAAACAGTAAGTAAAGTACATGTTATTTTTGCAAGGTTTTTCATTAATTTATTTTATCTAACATTAGGCATGAAGCTCTGCTACATTACATTTTAGCAGCTGAAACTGGGATTGAAGTGTCACAGTCAAATTTAGCACACATCTGTGAAGAAAGACCAGTGAGTAAATGAATTCACAACTCATCCTGAAAGGACCCTTTGTTAATGATAATGTGTGCCATTAGTCTCTTACCTGAGATATGAATGAAGCAATTATTTTCTTTATAGGACCTAGCAAGAAAATACCTAGCAACTGATTGTGTCTGGAGATACTACAATTTCTCTGTTTCTCAAGTCAATGCTCCATCATTTGGTATGTATAAGGAATTGTTTCTAAATTTTAATTTTACTTTTTTTTTCTAAATTTCAAGAACTGCATTTGTCACAATTTCTATGTGAGTAAGCAGGTTGAGGGAGGGAAGATTAATTCCTACTAATCATACATTTGCTTTTTCACGTTTTAATAGGAATATCAGGGGAGAAAAGGTAATTAAAGTGTTTTATTTCAGCACAGGTTTTCTGAAATTTTTTTTTATTGCATTAAATGGATAAAATTTTGAGAAAATAAAATAAAAAAGCTAAGCCCTGAGGAAGGACTAGATATTTAGGAGTCTGAGCAGTTGACTCAAAGTTTAAGAAAAAAAAGCAGTAGACTTTAGGAGCTCATGATGTTTGGTTTATCAAAGGGAAAATCCAAAAGCAAATATACTTCCATATCATAATTGAGTCATGAGAAACTAATAAAGGCTAAGCGATTCCTTATCTAATTTATTATTAGTTTTCCTCTTAGGGTACAGAGTTTATCAGCTTACCTTGGAGAACTAAAGGATTCTCTAAGGTCTATTTGCAAAAAAGTTACATTTCTCAGGCCTTAAATTTTACTACATCTAGGCTTCAATAACTAAGTCGTTTTGGTGCCTCTGAAAGTTTTATTGAATATTTGAAAACATTGATCTGATTGTCTCACAAGAGCACTTCAGTGATTTGTAACAAGCATGTGGAAAAGTGGAGTGTAAAATAATTCATGGTATTCATTTAAATACACAGTGTGGGAAATTTAAATGTGTGGAAACTGAATACCACATGGATATAGCCTGAAGGCAGAGGAGCTGACAAATACTGTTAGCTTTCCTGGGAGTTTGTAGACACCTTAGCAAGGTGTAGTTTTGTTGACCCTTTGGTAGAACCACTGGTACAAGCTCACATTAGAAAAACTTCTGAAGGTCAGACTCATAGGATGGGAGTGTCATTCCATTTCAGCCTGCTGTAAAAACACGTGGGATTTCTTGGTAGCTGTTGTAGATGCGCAAGTCAAAATACAGAAGAGTTTCAGACTATCTGAGGAAAGCTTAGATCAGGTAAGTGTAGACACAGTCATAGGAGTTTTTAAACTCAGTAGCACAGAGTAGTGCAACATCCTGCTTGCTCCTGTCTGGGTCAGTGCCCTCTCTTTTGATGCATTTCAATATGGGGCAATGTCACAGAAAGATGTTTGTAAAATATTTGCTAGGCATTGTTCCCTTTTAGACTAGGAAAATTATATCTGTACTGTTGTCCTGGGCTGAGGTGCATTTGAAACTAATGAAATTATCAGCTGTAACATTCTCTAACTTTTGGGAAAGGTTCAGCCACTATAGTGTCAGAGCAAACACATAGATGGCATGGTTTTAAGTTTCATCAATTTAGTAGGGCTAATCTGACTAAGTAAGGCTTCAGATTGTCCAAAGATAGATTGAGTTGCTACAAGTAGTCTAAATGATCTTCTGCTGGTTTCTTCTACAGCTTATTTGAAGATGGGAGATTTCTACTACTATGGCTACCAGAACCAGTCTAAAGACCTTGAGCTCTCCATGCGGATGTACGCCCAGGCGGCCTTGGAGGGTGATTCACAGGTGGGTCTGCAGTCATGGCAAAACAGCAGAGTGCAGAACAATTGGAGAATTTAGCTGTGACTGGTTCTTCTGCTTGGCCTCATCTGCACCAAAGAAACCTGCTAGAATAAGTTACTATTATTTCAAAATACCTTGTGAGTCAGTAGTTGCTGTTTCATAATAGAAGATAAACTTAGCACAGATTAATGATCTTAGAATTAGGCTGCTTTGTAAGCTAAAGGTAAATGGCCTAATTTGGTGCTACCTTACCTTGACACAATTGACTTCGTTGTGACCTCAGTATTTTTGCTATTCCAAGAGGAAGAATTGATAGGCTCCTGGGTTGTATTGCAGTCCTATCCTCTGCCATTTTATGATAAAAAAAAGAAGTCTGGCCCATTTCCCTTGGTATGTTATACCAAGTGAATCCCAGGGTGAATTGTGTTCACTAATGAAGGTTTCTTCTTAAAATGCTTTATAATTAAAGAATACACCATGTCACACTACCAAAGGCATGCAGTGTTTCACCACTGAGTTTCCTGTTCTCAGGCTCACCTGAAGTGTCCTGGATGCAATATTCTGTTCTCCCTGTCCCTACAGCAATATTCCCAGATAATGTCTTGTATGTGAATTTATCAAAGGTAGCATGGCTGGGTTTTGTTTTGAGATTAATGGGACAAAACATAAACTAAAGCTGCTAAAACAAAACTGCTAAACTAGTAAAGGAAAGAAGAGATGCATGAATAGTTACTTTAAAGTATGAAAGTCAAAGTGATGGGGAATCCTGTAAGATGTCTCATATGTGTTCTTCATGACTCTAAAGAGACAGAGTGTTGCCTAAGACTTGTCCAAATAAGCAAAACAATAAGATTAAGAACTTAAATTGTCTGGAGGAAATTTCTGCTCTCAATTTCACTATTCAGATTCTTTTGATCTGTGGAGCTATGTGAAGGGGAATTGAAAGTAAGAGAATAGAAATCCATTTCTGCTTTCACTCTGTATTTCCCTAGGAGAAAAAATGACAATTTGATATGGTGAGTGGGCTTAAAGATAATTGAATAAGAAAGAAACCATCTGGAAAAAGATATGAGCTAAGAAAACAATGTCACAACATCTGAATGCTTCTTTTGCATTTTCAGTATGTACCTGAGTATAGGGTTAGGAGAAAAGGCTCTCATAATTATTCAGTGAATATCACATTATACTAAACAAATTTAGGGAAGACAGTTATAATTATTTAGATAATTTGTGCTTAAATACAGATATGAAAATTTAATGTTTAAAAAGTGCCTTTTTTTTACTGTTAGGGTTTCTTCAATTTGGCCCTTGTCATGGAAGAGGGCAACTCCATACCTTCCTACATTCTGGATCACTTGGAAATCGATCAAGCATTGCATTCTAGTAACACATCACTTCTTCAAGAACTCTATTACAGGTGAGTCTTTTTTCTGGTTTTCCACGTAAGTAACATTTACTCTGGAGGACAGCAACTCCTGTAATTACTAACTTTGTTCACTTTTGTGATTTTAGGCAGGTTAAAGTCAACATACTTGAAAATCTTAAATTCCCTAAATATATTTCAGTTTATGCCTGTTAAAGAGACCTGATTATATGTGGTTACCTGAAATAGCAGGGACTGGATTCAATAATCCAGGAGGTCTTTTCCAGTTCAATATATTTAAGTTCCTAAGTTAGGCATTGGTGATTTGTATGCAGTTCAAACCAATATTTCAATTCCAAATGTACCATAATTCAATACAGAATTTAAAAATGTGTAACTGGGATAATAGCAATCCTCCCTATTGATTCTGCAAATATGTCTAGGCTGGCACAGGTATTGTGGCACAGAATATTAGATATCTGAGGATGTTACAGATCTGCTGCCTGAATGACCTGTGCCAGCACTATTCATGGACAAACCACCTAGTGTCCTCTGGTTCCAGTAGAGAACTTGGGTTTTCTTTACTCAGGTAAAGCAACAGGTGTTGGAAGGTACAGTGGGAATGTGAAGCTTACACAATATTTGATTAATTTGTGGAATTGCCTTTCAAATATTTGAAGAAGCATGAGCTAATGGTCAATACATGAAGCTGTGAATGATGAGTGAGTGGTTTATCATCTGTTTTGCTACTGAGTGAACTCAGAAAGGTGGAATGACACCAACGTTGAAACTTCATTTGTCTCTTCACCAACAATCTGATGAAACTGTTCTTCACTGCAGTTAGACTGAACTTGTACCCTAAATTGCTTCCAATGCACATGAAACTGCTAGTCAGAACATAGGGGTTCTGGAACATCTGGGATTGTAAGCTTGAGTCTGAATTCTGCCTTTACTTGGGCTGAATCTACCTGCTTTGCTGTGAAGAGTAATTCCAGAGCTGATCATGCTGAAGGGTTTTCCTATCATATGATTTTGTCCAAAATGGTACATACTTTTATATATTTATATATATACATATACACAGTCTATGACTTTATAACTAAATTATATGTATATTTATAACTAAATTTATGTAGAAAATGTGTATATATATATATATATATATATATATACACATCATCACTCCCTCCTTAGCTCTGTAGAAAAGAATCAATTGAAGTTTAAAATACTTGCCTGTGATTTAGCTGTCTAAACTCCTCTAGTAGAGGGGAGTAGTATTTGACAGAACTAAGAAAGCTGCTCAGCTCACCCCACAGGACATAGGTACCTTGTGCTAGTCAGCTAAAACATTCTTCAAGCTCTGACTTCATTCTATTATATAGCATTGTCTCTAAAGGAGTTTTGGCACCAGTATTCTGCGTAGGCAAGTAAATTTTGTACATCTAATTTTTAAATCAAGTCCTTCTGCTGTTGAGTCACATTAGTTAGAGCTTGAACTGTGACTGCTTTGAAAGTGTAGCCTGGATGCTTAGACCTATTGTAGACTAGTAAGAAAATAAAGAGACACACTTCTAGAGTAAGGTATTCTGTGCTTAATAAGTTTAATCTGGTATTGTTCTGAATTTTTACTTCACCATCTGTGAGATAGTGATGATGATATTTGTTTGTTTTTCTGGAGTACTGGTTCTGCAAACACATTTGAGATTCCCAGATGATTGATGCCACAAAATTGTGGAGGAGGATTAATTAGTTGTTTTTATCTTCTTGTTGTAGGTGCTGGAATAATAGTAACCAAGAATCGATTAGTCCATGTTCATTAGCATTGCTTTATTTTTACATGAGAGTTCTCTGGAACAATGTTTTACATTCTACTCTGGTATGTATTGCTCCTTTATTACATGCACAGTTCATTTGGAACTCTAGCTTGGCTTTGCCCTGCTCTAACTATGTTATTAAAATTATTGTCACAGATCTACTTCATGGGAACCTTTATTTTATCGATTCTTGTTGCATTTGCAGTGCAGTCTTTTCAGTCTTTATCTGGTAAGTATGTGTCATAGTAAAACTGAAGAAAGAGGAGTGATCTTTTTAGGTCAGTAAAACCTTCCAAAATGAAAGCAGAGTTCTAGATTTGATAGAACTACCTCTGAGCAGTAGCTTCTTTAACACATAAGTCATTTTTTTGATCATTAAAAAGGAGTAGATGAAGCAAAGCATAACTTTAAACCTGTTGGTTTCTGAAGAGCTCTTGCTAAAGGAGATTCTTGATAAAAACCTTAACTGCATGTGATTATTCCCCATCTCTCAACATGCAGTCCTGTTACAGTAATTATATTACTTTGATGTAGTCTGCAATATGTAGTCAAAGTGTGTTTCCTGTTTCGTAGGATTGGATCTCTTCAGATGCAAGGTGGGAAAAAAGTGAGGTTCTAAGAGCTGGTACATTGGAGTAACTTAGTAGGAGTCAGTTCAGGCTTTTAGCACCAGTAACAGAATCAGCAAATGCATTTAGTTAGGAGTTACAGAGCCTGTCATAATAATTCTGAAATCCTGCTTTCTGTTCTTACTAGCTATTAATTTATGTAACTTGGGAATTATGCAACAAATTTATAAAGTATATAGTTATAGGTATTCTTCTTTCAGTATTTCCAAACCTTTAAGTATTATCTTTAGATGTAATTTTACATCCACATAATACTGATTAATAGACTTCCTAGACACGGTGGGGTTTTCTTAAATAATTTCTTTTGACATTCTTCTGAAGCTCATAATTCTCCTGGAAGAAGATCAGAACCATTGTCACATGATGTCCCTTCTTCCTTAGGGAATGACAGTGAGGATGCTACCAGAGCAGTACCACAAGATGAACCTACTCTTTTAAATGATTTATCACAGCAGGAGTCAAACCCTCAGAGTCCTCTTGTCACCAGCTGAAGTGGTGTTTTCTTAAGGTTGACATCCACTGGGTATGAACAACTATGAATCTAAGAACTGGCAACCAACCCTGTACATGGCATTAATAATGCAGTCCAACAGCTGAAGTTGTAGCGAAGTTCACTGATCTGACTTCTCCAATGTAGAGGAAAACCATCCCTATAATTTATTTAACTCTAACAGATGATGCAGATTATCTCAGTATACCCAACTCCCGACTATACTGTATGTTATGGCAGGACCTGGAAGGAAATCTACAAAGTCTTTGCCTAATTGAAAAATAAGCAAACATCCCACAGGTTTTCATGAAGTTTTACTTACATGTCTAATCTATTATTAAATTGTTTTTACTGCATTTGAGCTTATTTATTGGTGAAATTAGCAAAGTTTTCCAAGTCTGAATCATCAAAATAAAATAAAAGTGAAACCCAGTCACCAGTACTTTCCAAGTTCTATGGAAACCAGTCAAGACTTCAGTACATGCAATAGTAACAATGAGATTTTTGGCATTTTATATTCCATGCTGATTTTTCAATGTGAAAGTGTTTTGTTTTGAAAGAAAACACACCAGGAATATTTGCAATTTGGTCATAATATACTAGTTATGATTGCTAAGTTTTAGTCAGTTTTACAAGCATCCACATTTCCTGGTGGACATGACAAAATGTTTCTCTTCCTGCTAAGAGACACTGATTAGAGAAAGGAGGTCCCCAATTAATAGATAAAAGAATATTTAAGTGTGATCAGGTAACACAAAGTGAATAAAAAATTATTTTTCTATTCTTCTGTAGATAACACTGGCAAGGATTTATTTCATGTTCTATAGTGACTCTAAAAGACACATATTTAAATGACAGTTTATTTGATAAAGTTGAATGCGACATATGGATAACATGTATGGAGTGCAAATACCTTCTATCTGATTTAAAGCTGTCTGTAAAGTGGCTGTAGGAAGGGTCTAATTGTTACAGCAGGTGTGCAGTCACCTCTGCACAATGATGTAGATGACAGACTATAAATTGCATCAATCTATGCATTATTGAGGGTTAAATCCACTTGCCTTGCACTACATTATTTACTCTTGTAAATAAAAATATTTTTTTAATTCAGCCTGTATGTGGAGGAATTTCTTTTAAGGCACCTCTTGGATGAAATGCTATCTTTCTGTTGAAATTTCTCAAGATCATTATTTACACGTCTGTTGTCTTAGCTCAAATGAGACAATCAGCTTTCACTTTCTTTGAGGAATACAGTCTTCTCACAGAGCAAATCTGGAACGTTTTGTTTTGTTTTTCGAAGCAAAAGAGCAAGGCGTAGGAGGTTTCAGTAAGAAAGGAATGATTTAACAGGAAAAAAAATGCTCTGACCTTAAAGAGAGATTTTTATATTTATGTATGTCTATACATGCATATCATCAAGGCATGTTTCACTTGCAGAAAACTGAAAACTCCAAAGTGTTGAGAGAAGAGTTGATGCTTTGAGGCAGCAGCTCCCTTGATAGGTCATGGGATAAAAATGAAGATGTTGAAGCTCCTCCCCCTCTACTGAGAAAGTAAATTGTGTGTCACATTACCAAGTTTCTCCTTTATTTGATCAAGAACTGTGCAAAGAATACTTTTTGTTCTTAGTACAGTTGTAGATATATATTTTGTTCTTTCTATGTATAGTGGGTATTTTAATGTGTTAGAGAGGACCTTGACTTTTACATAGTAAACTGTTGTACTCACTGGGGTTAGATTATACGTATTTGATATCCATTGCAAATGGTCCCAGGTCCCTGTTATTTTTGAGTGTTTTGAGTTACAAAAACTTGTGCAGCTAAATTTAATTATATCAAATTCCTTAACACAAAGATACGGGTATTTCAAGAGCCCTCTCAACTGTTTTTGTCACCTAATAAAAGAAGACTGTGCATCTGTAATAAAACTGGGGCAGGTTTAGATGGTAAACCCAGAAGCATCACAGGAAGTCAAGTGTAGCCTTTGAAGACAAGCAGACAAATGTCACAGCATAGGCACAGCGTTAGGTACCAAATGGCATGCACAGTTAGAAGTTCACAAAATACTATTTGGGTGTGCATAAGACAAATCCTGGTTATAGTTAGCTACACATTAAAGGTGTCTTTTGCTACAAATGTCACATGTAGCAAAACTGAAGCCCCTGGTGAAATACTAATCCCATGGGAGTTTGTCAGTGGTGGTGTGATTGCAGCCCATGTGTTGCAATCTGGGAGTTCTTCAAGCAGCAGTGGTTTAGATTGTGTAAATACAGGTTAGGGTTAAGTGTTAGCACTCCAGCTCACTCTGTTTTCCTCACCAAAGCCCATGTTCCAAACTCTAGTAATTAATTAATTTCAAGAGTTCTGCCAGAATACACAATTCAACATCTATATTTTAGACAGCAATTGCTGAAGCTGCAATATATTTCATGACACCAGCAGTTAATAGTTCCATCTTTGTTTATTGTTACCTATTACATCAGAAGTTTTACCGAAGTATTTTGTGATAAGCAGCTCTTCACAATAAACTGGCAATCCTGAAGGCTAGAATAATATTAGTTACATTACTGTCCTTCAATTCTTATAAGATCCCGTTGGCTATTGACAACCTAGAGAATCAACCAATTCCCAGTGAGAAGAATGGTTATTTATGCAAAGCAGCTACATAATTCTGCTACATCCACAAGGAAAGCAGGGAGAGAAGGGAAAAAAAGTTGCTGCATCAAGAATTATTTTTCATAAATTGAAACATGATCAGTGAACTTTATAGTTTCTGCAGCCCATGTTGAGTGTTCAGGTTGGAAATAAGGAAATAATAAATCACAGTTGTAGAGCTGAACTGCTGTATATAGTTTGTTTATTCACATTTGATAGAAGTCCAGCCATCAGAACAATGCAGGTCATGCATAAGGCAGTGTAAATGATGACCATTTTTTTCCTCCCTTGGTTCTGCTCAGAATCATGTCTAGCAAATAAATTATGGTTAGGAAAGAATTTCAGAAGGGCTATTTACAAAATAGCTGCCAAGTTATCTAAAATGAATACAGTTTATACCAAGTAAATAGATTTGTGTGTTACAGAAAGTGACAGGGGAGAGACATTACTATGTGCAATGTATCAAGTGCTGTGGGAAGAAGGGAGAATCAGGTGGAGATAAGCTAAGAAAAAGAAGTCGATGTTCAGCAGTTCTGAGTAGTTACCAACTACAGCTTTATGAAGGAAACAATTCAGACCAGTTATGAAATATTTCCATCTATGCTGAAAAGTTTGTTGAGCTCTGAATTGCACAGCAGGGTAGCAGGACAGCACCAAATGTGGAGGGCATCCATATGGGAGTGACCACTGCCTCATGGTGTTGCTTCCCAGAACATACAGCGAAGAGCTTTGCATCCCAATAAATAGGCATGAGGACTGACTTAAAAGTTGTGTATTAATACCTTGCAATATCAATGTTACTTAGTGATAGAGGGGACACTTGTGAATTACTCCTGGTATACTGATTATGTATTATAAACATACCCCTTCCTGGTATTTTTGTATTCCAGTCTGAGCTACTGGAAGAGCATAGATGACGTTTAAAAACAACATGGGAAACATGGATTGTCTGTGAAGAGAATTGATTTATAGCAGATTCTTGTCTGTGTAAGCTGCCTCCGCTGACTAATGGACTGTGACACTTAACACTGGCTGTTGACCCTTATCCTGAATGAAGGATAGCACAAAGGCATGAAACAAGTTGAATAAGCTTTGGCAGAGGAATTCTACTCATACACTCTCTCCTTCCTCACATAAATGTGTGAACTCTATTAAAAGACTGGGATGTAGGAAGAGAATAAAAATAAAAGGCTGGATTTTTTTTAAGAAAAAGCCCAAGGGGAAGAAAACTAAAGAATGTCAAAGGGAATCTGAGCATGGAGCAACTTCTTATGCTATCTTCTAAGATGTAGAAGACACCATAAGAAGTATTGTTATTTTCTCGGTGTATTCTTTAATTATTCTTCATGGTGTATTCTTTAATTGTTCCCTGGAACAATTAAAGGAACAATTACCGAATAATCAACAGAAAATTGTAAATAAAAAAACCTGCAGCATCTGGAATATAGGTATGTTGGAACTGCATCACAGCTTCATTATTTATCTAAATACCTAATTCCTATGCCAGGAAACTTCATTATATTTGCAATAAGGAAAGTAACACTGAGTCTATAGCTAATTAGAAAATCAGACCAGATAAGCAGAAATTAGTAACCCAAATGGAAAGGAAAAGATACTTGCATTATTGCAGTATATACTTATGTAACAGTTACAGTAAGCAAGAAAAAAACCCCAAAAACCACAACCAAGCAGAAGCCAAATCCCCTGCAGCAGATCTGCAGATTGCCAGAATGATCAGCAGATCATTCTGAGGCACTGATGTTCCAAATTGAAATTGTACCAACAGTGCTGAGTATCTGTTGACTTAAGGGAGTTGGGTTATTTGACAAGTGCTATCAGATACCCATCCACCTTTGGGCATCTAAATTCCCCCTTAAAAGAAAACTGGCTGCAACAGCTTTGTTTGTAACTGTTCAGGGATCTTTCTGTTAACATATTCCTTCACCTTGCTTTCCTCCCCCCCCCCCCGCCCCCCCCCCCCCAGTTTGCATTTTCTGATTTCTGTTGTTTCTTTTGTTTGTCCACACAAACCCCTCCTTAAGCACTTATGAACTGTCTAGATAGATAGCTCTTAATGCTTAAGCATTGCTGTTTGCTCTTATCAGTTATGCCAGGTGAGCAGGAAAAAGCACAAGTCCATTAGCAAACCTAGCACCCTTTTTTGATAGTCTGCCAAGGCAGGAACTGAGATACCTGCTTGGCATTATCTATCCGTCTATTACAGCACGTGCTGAGAAATTGATTTACACAGCAAGTAATAGTGCAAGTTATAAGCAAATCTCCATGGATAGACTTGTAATGATAGACTAACCAAGGCTAGACTTTGCTGTCTGGTTGTGATGAGTTAAACTTTTTCTTTGAGCTCATTTATCTCATCTGTTGCTTCTTGGACCAGTCTTGGTCCATAAAGTGATCAAATGGTGCTCAGCCATTGTCTAGGAGGATTATTTTCAAATGAGCTTGAGCTATGTCAAGCAGCACCACACCCTCAAATAACTGAGATAATCACAACCCAGTACCCAGGCATATCCTCCAGACCTTGTTCAGTTTGGTTGCGCAGATGACCCAAGACTGTCTTCCTCTCTTACAGGCCATGAGGCTCCATTCCACTCCCAAGCAAGGACTGAGATTAGTCCTTCCAGTCTCACCTGCCTGTTTATCAGTGTGAGCCTTCCAGCTGCCCCAGCATGGTCAGAGCTGTTTTAAAGGCTTGCTTTCTTGAGAGAAGTGTGCTCAGCCTGTGTTTGTAGAATACAGGACAGTCTTTCCAAAAAACACCAGTACTGCCTAACTGGAATGAGAAATTAGTGACTCCACTCATTTTTCATGGAGAGCAAATTGTAGTTTTTCCCTTCTGCTCTGCATAGATAGTTGTGGCAATAACACTGTCCCTGCTTCCTTGTCCCATATCAGCTCTGTCTTCTGTCCTACTCAGGTGACAAGTTTCAGAGGCTCCTATCTCTCATCAGTCCTGCATTGCTCTTCCAAGCCAGCTCCAGTTGCACATGGCTAGCCTTTCCAATTTAATTTTTGAGTTAAACACAGTACACTAGTCCCAGAAAACAAGTTAACCTTTACAGTTCAGTTGGTTACAACACCAGTAGGAGAAACCCAGATACACCTACTCTAATGTAGCAAACTCTAGGCTAGTTCATTAAACAAATATTAGAAGTTGCAGAGGATCAGGGAACCTGATGAGGACAAGGAAGTGGGTGAGGCCTTCTAATGGCAGCTCTAAGTAGTCTCAAAATCTCAGGCACTAGCCCCTGTGAGTGACTTTAACTCTGCTGACATCAGGTGCAGAAGCAACAGAGCGAAGCACAAACATCCATCCAGGAGTTTCCTGGAAAGCACTGATAACAGCTTCCTGACACAGGTAGTGGAGCTCCCATAGGGAATAATGTGCTTCTCAACCTCATGCTAACAAACAGGGAAAGCCTCCAAGGTTGGAGATGTGAGGGCTGGGGGCAGCCTTGGCTGCAGTGACCATGAGCATTGGTGTTCAGTACCAGGCAAGGAGGAGACAGGGCAGGAAGCAAGATTGCAACTGTGGGCTTCAGGAGAGCTAACTTTAGCCTCTTCAGGGATGTTCTTGGAAGAATCCCATGGAAACAGGCACTGTAGGAAAAAGGGGTTCAAGAGACATGGTTAACAGACAAGGATCACTTCCTCCAGTTTCAAGAACAGTGCCTCTCAATGAGCAAGAAGTCAGGCAAAAGTGTGAAGGGATCTGTGTGGATGTTTAAAGAATTCCTGTCCTTACTCAAGTGTAAGCAGGAAACACACTTGAGATGGAAGCAGGTTGGGCCACTCAGAATGCATATAGGGATATTTTCAGAGTACATAGGACTGAGACCAAGAAGGTCAAGGCCCATCTGATATTAAATCTGGCCTAGGATAGCAAGGACAAGAAAAGCTTTTTCAAATACATCAATAATGAAAGGAAAACAAGGGATAATGTAGATCTGCCACTAAATGGAGGGGGACTCTGGTAAGGGAGGATGCAGAGAAGGCAGAGTCACCAAACATCATCTTTGCATCAGCCTTCAATGACAAGACTAGCCCTCCGGAATCTCTGACCCAGGAGACCAAGGTAAGGGAGTGATGGAAAGAGCATTTTCCTTTGGTCAAGGAGAATTAGGTTAGAGAACACCTAGGTAAACTTGACATCTACAAAGTCTATGGGCCCTGACCCATGGATGCATTCACGAGTGCTGGGAGAGCTGGCAGACACCATAGCAAGGCCTCCCGTGATCATCTTTGAAAGGTCATGGAGGTCAGGAGAGGTGTCTGAGGACTGCAAGAAAGCAAATGTTCCCCCAGTCTTCAAATGTGGCAAGGAGGAAGACCCAGGGAACTTTCAGCCAGTTAGTTTCTCACCTCAATCCCTGGAGAAATGATGGAGCGCTTCATTCTGGAGGCCATCTCTATCCACATGGATGACACAAAGGTGATCAGGAATCGTCAGCATGGGCTCACTAAAAACAAACCATGCTTGGTTAACCTGCTTCCATCCTATGATGAAACAACTGCCTGGATGGATGAGGGGAAAGCAATGGATGTTTTCTGCCTCAGCTTCAGCAAGGCTTTTGATGCTGTCTCTCACCTCAACAGGATGGAGAGATGAGCAGAGAAGAACCATTTAAAATTCAACAAGGACAAATACAGGATCCTGCACCTGGGGAGGAATAACTCCAGGCACCAGCACAGGCTGGGGGCTGACCTGCTGCAAAGCAGCTCTATGGAGAAGGACCTGGTGCCTGCTGGACACCAAGTGTCCATGAGCCAGCAGTGTCCTCGTGGCCAAGAGGGCCGGTGGTACCCTGGGGTGTGTTAGGGAGAGCATTGACAGCAGCTTGAGAGATGTGATCCTGCCCCTCTGCTCCGCCTAGTGAAGCTCATCTGGAGTTCTGTGTCCAGTTCTGGGCTCCTCAGTACAAGAGAGACGTGGAGCTCCTGGAACAGGTCCAGAGGAGGGACACAAAGATGCTGAAGGGACTGGAGTGTCTCTGTTACGAGGACAGGCTGAGGGAGCTGGGCCTGTTCAGCCTCGAGAAGGCACAGCTGAGAGGGGAGCTCATCAGTGTCTGTCAGTACCTGAAGGGAGGGTGGCAGGAGGATGGAGCCAGGCTCTGCTCAGTGGTGCCAAGCAGCAGGACAAGATACAGTGGACAGAAACATATGCCCAGGAAGTTCCACCTGAACATGAGGAAAATCTCTACTGTGTGAGTGACAGAGCACTGGAACAGGTTACCCAGAGAGGTCTTGGAGTCTCTGTCACTGGAACTATTCAAGAACTGTCCAGATGCAATCCTGTGCCATGTGCTCTAGGGCAATCCTGCCTGAGCAGGGAGGTTGGACCAGATAACCAACCAGCTCTGGTCTCTTCCAACTTTACCCATTCTGTGATCAAAAATTTCTCCTCTAGATCTTTTTAAGTCTTTACTGCTCAGCTGTGTCTGACCCCAATCAATAAGTTTTTATAATATCACCAGCAGCCTTCAGAAGCACTAATAGGCCAATATTTAAGAGTTTATTTTTTTACCTGAAAAGCTGCCATAGATTAGAGACATGAATCCAAATATTCCAAGGCCTAGAGTAATTGCCATATTCTTCAGATAGCCAGCTTAAATTAAGAGGATTAAAAGTGTTTATCTACACTGATTAAAAGCATGTCCTTACAGAGGCCAAAACCCACCAGAGGAGTGAGAGCCATGCAGAGATAACCACAGCAAGTGCACATGTGAGCCCTTGGTGACAGGAGCCAGAGGCTGTCGGGCAGCAGCATTGCTGCCCAGCCTGTTTTTCAGTATCTCCTAGGGCAAATTCTTCTATCCTGTATGACACTGCATTAGTGTGCTCTGCAAACATACCCTCTGTGCCTTTACAGTGTTAAAAGGAGATAAAAAGCTTCATTTTCATATCTCAAAAATCCGGTGCCAGTGCACAGGATGTCCTTGGCACTTGGATACTATCAGCCTAGCAGAGGGATCATGCATGACAGTTGGTTACACTCTGTTGCTGATATGACAGATAGAAACCACCTTGTTCAGCATTTCAATTTAAAAAATACCTATGCACCGTTCTGAGAAAGCTTTGCTACCCTATGTGATCATTCAATTTGAAAGAAAGAAAATAAGAAAGAAAGAACTAAACTATCTTGCAAACCCCTGCCTCCTCCCCTGCCTAACTACCTTGTGCCCTCATGCCATTATTCCAGGAATAGTTAGATTCTTTTGTGATGCAGTAAATAATTTTTATGGCCATAAGTATGCCTATAAAAACCATAACATTTGACTTCCCCAGGCACCCACCAACCCCACCACCACTTGCAGATGAAAGCAGAAATTTAGGTATCTACCCTGTGCTTTGTGTACCTGCCTCTTATAATTCCAGAACTATTTGAAGGGGTGAGGATCTGGGTTTTATAAAGACCCCCTTCTGCAAATATATAAGATACCTGCAATTGAATCTTCCACTTACACCAGTTAAAGTGTTTTCTTTGAAACATTTAAATGGTTACACTAGTGTTCACAAATACTAGGAGCAAGAAGTTCAAGATGCAGTTTTTGAAGATACACAATATTAATGCTACTCCACTAAAGAATAACTGATCTAACTATCTTAGCTATTCATCTCACCCTTGATCTCCTTGACACATGACATGGTTTAACCTCAGCAAGTGATTAAGCTACTCATTCACATGCACTCCTCCAGGATGGGAGGAGGAAATTACAAGAATAAAAGGGTTTGTGTACTGAGATAAAGACAGTTTAGCAGGTAAAGCAAAAGCCCTGCATACAGGCAAAACAAAACAAGGAGTGCTTTCAATGCTCCCATGGGCAGGGAGGTGCTTAGACACCCCCAGGTCAACAGAGCTCCATCATGAACAACAGTGACACGGAAAGACAAACATCATCACTCCAAATGTCTCCTTCTTTCCCCAGCTCTATGTGCTCAGTATGATGGACACTCCCTTGGGTTAGTTGGGGTCAGCTGTCCCAGCTGCGTCACCTCTCAACTCATTTTGCACTCCCAGGTTCCTCACTGGTGGGATGGGGTGTGGGGCAGAAAAGGCTTTTACACAGTGTAGGCACTGCTTGGCAATAATGCAAGCATTTTCATATTGTCAACACTGTTTTCTGCAAAAATTTAAAACATGACTCCATACCAGCTACTATAAAGAAAACTACCTCAGCCAAAACCATCACAACAAACAAAAACAGAGTTTTGTACTTTAAATTGAGGGTAGCTGTAAAAGAAAGCAATTTTTGACTGTGAATAATAAATAAATGAAAGCAATGGAAAAACAAAAGGAAAAAGGACACACAAAAAAACCCCAAACCCCACGGTCACTGGAGTCCTGAGAGTATTCTGGACCCTTTTACAGTAGCCATCACTCTTCTATACAGTAAGAGAAGAGCAGTTCTCTTGGTCTTGATTGCATTTCTCCGGTAATTACAGTGACTTTGTTTATAACAGCTCAGAAGAGTTTAGAATATTCTCCTGGACACTTATGTGTAGCAGAAGATAAAGTAGTCCAAGAAAGGTTCATCCTTGTATGAACTGTCCCAGATGCTATTAGAAAGTTGACCTCTACTCTTTAGTGAGGAGATAATGGTCCCATTTCAGTCAAGAGTAATAGGTGAAGTCCAGACTGTAACAGTTCTTGAACCCAGCTTGAGTTCTAAGCCATGTTAGATTGGTAATGTTGAGTGGCAATCTCAGACTTTCAACATCCTTAACTGGTCCAGGACATGGCTGGACGGGGGTTTGCTGCTTGTACCTGGAAATTTTCCATATTTTTCCATAGTTTTTGTGCCACCTGCCCCACCATATATCTCAACCGCTGGAGGGTAGTCCACCCCAATATACATTTACTGGCACAGGTGGCATAAATTCATGAGGTGCATAGTCTATATCACAACACAAATTTATTTTACCTCTATTCGATTCATAGAATCATTCTCTCAGTATCCTTCCTTCAACGCCTCTGTTTGTTAAATCCTCAGTATCTGTGTGCCACCAACAAAAAAAAAAGTGAAGAACTAGATTGTTCCTTTGACTTCAGATGAAATATTGTACAAAACCAGCAGGACAGTTTCTGATAGAAATGGGATATTTTTGCAGAAAGACTAGACTTTTCTCTCCTACAGACATAATAAATAATCAACTAGTATTTTCCCATCACACCCACCACACAGCCAACAGAGCAAGTTTTGACTGCATTTAAAACCTCCACACAAGTTAATTCATGACTGGGGAAGAAAAAAGGAAGAATAACACTACTGCAATAAAAATCAACAAAAAGAGCCTCAATGAGTACATCCTTCACTACATTGCTGGTATGTCCAAGAAGAAAAAGTCCTTCCCCCATATCTCCTCTGGTTCCAGAAAGTACTCTGAATAGAAACCTTTTTCCTTCCTGTTATAATATTGTGGATTCAGCCAAGTAACAGGTGCCAAATTATAAAAAAAGATTTGAACACTTACCTTTTCATTAAACAGCCACAGTTTTAGACTATGTGTGTCCAGGGGCAACCCTGCCCACCATGAGCAAAACTTCAGGCACACAAATACAAAACTGTTCCTGATGCATACCAGCAAGCCTAAATCTGACTGCCCCTAGCAAGAGTTGTTTTTCTTCAGTCACTTTTCAGTTGTTTTCAATCCTTTTATTTTGCCTTTTTTGTGCTTTTAAGCCTCCTCAGCTGTGCCCCAGGACCCTTGATTAAGCTATTTCAGATACTTTATTTTTCTGAGCAATTTTTCTCATCCCTTTTGAGCTGAAAAGCTGCTTGAGACTTTTAGTGGGTAAAAAGTTTTTCAGCTCATCTTGAATGGCATTTGTTTGTAATCCAATAAATATAAAGTAACATTTTGGGAACTACTTCATTATTTTTCATTTCTATTTAATTTTCTTATTTCCATGCATGAAAATACATGTGATTATTTAAAAATAAACAACTATTTTGACTGCTTGTGATATCTTACCCAGCACCAGTTATCCTACTAGTCATTTGCAGGCCTAAGACTAAGAACTGCCCATCATACAGCATGCACATTCAGGCATAGGCAGGCTATGAAAATTGTGTCCTACAGAGGCTGAGGTCAATGCCTCCTCCTGAGGCGAGCAAGGCACCCGGCCCAGCTGATGAAATTTTTAATTCCTCTGGGATTTGCAACTAGGAGAATTGCCAGGATGTGTCAACAGATGGTGTTGAAATGGTCCTTTCTACTGGTCACCTGTGAAATCCATTCTCAGCTCTGTGATATTCTCCATGAACCAGAGTTTGCTTCATTGAAAATGCTCTATGTACACTACAGGAATTCTGCCACCCAGTCTCCCTTGTTGTTTTTAAAAGGTTGCTAAGTCTTTTAAATGCTAAATTTGATGTGAAAACAATACGTCTTTACCATCTAGTGAGGAACAGAGTATTTTGTAAAACTCATGTATTTGACATTTTGGCTTAGATCCATGACTGAACAAAACAGGGAGGAGACTCCACTGATCCCTGTCTACATTCTGCCCTGTGTTTGAGCCAGCCCCAAGCCCCGGTGTCCAAACCCCAAGAGCCACAACCCAACAGCTCCACCACATTGATGGGGTGAGTATGGGGACAACCCCAGAAAAGCAGACCTGGCTACTGTATCCTGCTGCATCTTTTGAGTCTTCACTGCCCTACAAACACCCTAATGCACCCAGGGGTTTAGTTTTGTTTCTGTGGATGCTCTGGCTGAGTGGTTCTTCCAGCTCCTACCAGCTTGATATTTTGACCCCCAAAACACCTTCTGTTATGACATCTATAGTGTCTCTGTGGAAACATTTTCATTGACCAAAAATCTCGTTAGTTTCTCTTGCTCAAAAGTTACCCAATGAGGTGTCCTGAAACTGGGTTTTAATTAAAAGTGACAAAGGCTGAGTAAATGTAGCTTCAAACATTCCTGCCAGTATGGTGTGACAAGCCTGCCCTGGCAAGGTACACATGCCATGGTGTAAGAAAGACCAAAAGTTTTGCACTAAGCTGTGGCTCAATGTAATTTATTCAAATCACCTGTTACATGTGGTCAAGATGTCTTAAAAGCTTTACAAGTTGCCTCTCAGGTATTATCCCTCTGAGTCACATGCAAGAGGGGCAACTGAATATGACTTGGTAAGAAGTTAGTTTTACTAATAGACAAAGACTCTTTGTGGTGCTCTCAGACAATATTCGTATCCATCACAGGACAGTTCATTGCAGCGGTAGAAGACCACTTAATCAGAATCTCCAATTTCACCAAGAACCAGACCTGTCATCCTCCTGAAGGGACTAATGATGATCTTGAATGATCCACAAATTAATCTCTCGAACTCTTTTTCAGTTACTAGTTTCAAGAGTGTTGCTTTCCTAGCTGCAATATCTCAGTTTTATAGCCACTGGTTATAGGCTGGTTACTTTGCTCATGGGTCATTCTTCCAGCTGCAGACATCTGTCCTAAGTGTACCCACCTGAAGCTCTTGCACACAACACACCATGTGTGTGCATACCCAAGGTGAAGTGGCCTGGCTGCTGCCCTGCAGAGGGAGGGAGGTCTCCTCCATCCCTCCTCTGGCAGTGTCCAAGAAGAACCCCTTGTGTTGGGGAGCCCCTGGACACTGAGCTTTCTTGCAGTACCTCAGAGAATGCTTTGAGCCCATCTTATTTAGGGCTTTGTTGAGATTGTGAATCCATGGCTGACTGGGAGGGGTGGAGCTGCTCCATCACATCCATAACCATGTGGTTCTCAGAGAAGGACTGCCAGCTCCATGCATCTGGGCTTAGGATGCCTTGCTTGGCTCACCTGCCATTTTGTTTTTCTCCAAGGGAAGTAAAACTCATTCTTTTCCCTGTGTTTCAAGGTAGTGTTGAAATTGCTGCTGATGAATGCAAAGTGCTGTCTGCCTGCTGCCATGTACGTGCAGTCATTTAGTCATCAGGTCCAGCCAGCCACCAGCCCCAGTATCAATTCCACCTCATCCCACCCCTGGAAGTCCTGGCCTGTTTTGGATCTCTGTTCCTCCAGCCCCACTCCTGCTCTGTCTGATTCCTCAATCCTCAGCAACCCAAGCTTGCAATGTGATGGAGGGAGGAGACAAAACAAACCATCATGCCCTGCCCCCCTTTTCCCAAGCTGGGTGAACATCAGTTTGGGGATTCCTTGGTTTAGCAGTGTTGCTATGTTTGAGGGGAAGGAAGAAGAGCTGCCCCAGGCACAAAAAACTGAGGGCAGAGATGGGATCCCACCTGAGACACAATGAGCTGCTTGGGATTTCTTTTCCCTGCTCATGGACAGAGGTGTCAGCTCTGAGGTCAGTAAGGACATGCCCAACCTGGCTAAAAGCAGCAACCGGGCTAATTAGATTCCCCCAGGATGTACAGCTTCTTTCCACTTCCAGCATACCAGCCTGTGATTTGAGCCATTGTGCTGCCATTTTCTTCAGAAACACTTCTTGTGTCACACCTGTCCTCAAGCAGGGGTCAAAGGATGCTCTGCACCTTGTGGGCAGGAGCAGCCATATACATCCCACTCTGCTGGGGAGTGTTTGAAACTGTTCTAGCACAGTCTCTGAGGAAGACAGGGAAATTGCACTGATAAGTATCTTTAAGAATATCTTTTCAGATGGTATAACAGCAGGAAGCAAGAAACAAGAGTCAATACCATTTGTTTGTACTATGCAGCAACACCAGAGCCAGCCTTCAAGCTGGCAACCATTTGAGATCCAGTGCCTGAGGACATTGCATTAGTCAGTTAAAATAGGGCTTAATTTTCTCCTCACTCACATGAGCACTAATTTTCCTAATGTCAATTATGGCCATGTATTGCCTCACAAAGGGCAGCATTTGATCCACAAATTGTTTACATATCCTATAATTTATGCATTTTGCATTGTGTAAAAAAAAACCCAGTCTATCAGCTGTGATGTTGGTTGCAAAATATCTGCTACTGTAATTACCCTGATTGTTTATGTCATGGTAATGTGTCCTTAGACGTTGAGCCATATAAAAAGATTGATACACCAAAAGTGTAAATGGCAATTAGGGAATTTCATCAGGTGCTGAGTAAGATACAATGCTTATGACAGTTTAATTCTAGCCTTTGCTCTGCTTCTATTGATGTCTTCTTGAAACACTCAGATCCTAGCTGCTAGGGGAAACCTGCTTAGGGACAGCTCCATTAAATCAGTGTGATTACTATCCAACATGCAAAGCGAGCCCTCTGTTCTCTCATATGGATCACGTGTTTTCTCTGTAGAATTGTCATAAAGGGAGTAAGATCTAAAGCATATTCTGTAAAAATATGATGAGAGGGTTTACACATCCCGTGTCATGCCTCTGGCATGTGGCAACACCAGGAGTGGCCATTAGATAGTGAAAAACTTCTGAATGCAGATAAAGCGCCTGCATGGAAGCACAGCCTACTGAGATGATGCAACAAGCATGGCCTGGCATTCCCTGGTACTTGTGTGGTATCCTTGCTTATGCAGTTCTTGAAACAGTGCATTTTTGCTTCACACTGCTCACTATTTTTAAAAGACATGTGCTGTTGACTGTGTGTTGGTTCAGCTGCTGCCAGTGGTAGCACACCAGCGTGCACCCCAAATAATTTGCTGTAAATCAGAGAACAGCCATTCTCAATGGCTCAGCGAGTGGCTGGCCAAAGGGCCTGGCTGGGTGCCCACCTCCACATGGTGAGATGAAGGAAGAGATGATGGAGCATTCAAGCAGCATTTCAAACTAACCAGAACACTGTACAGTGGTACATCTGGTGCAGCTCAATGCAGCATTTTAATGAGTTTGAAACTGGGGGAAGCAAATGTGGCACTTTAGCAGAGACTGAAAAAGCACAGGAGTACCAAAAGGAGCTGTGGACAACATGGTGAAGCTGCAAGCACAGGGAAAAAGGACAGAGAGCAGGCAACGAGCTGAAGCATTGTTTGCACATTTTGAAAGCTTCTGATGAGTGCAGAGCTGCATGGCTTAACTGGTATTGGTTAAATAGTGATAGGCTTTGCTGGACTTTGCCCCATGCAATTTGGAAACAGAAAGGTGGGTGGCACAACATGTGCCTGTGTCCTGGGTGTACTTTGATTCCCAACAGACAGTGAGTCACTGAAGGTGATAAATTACAGTATTTTTGCACGGGTGTAAGAAGTTCTAAGTTTTAAACCATGGGCTTAGGCTTTTTACTGCACTTTCAGAAGAAGCCAGTTTACACTTTTGTGCATAAATATTGGTGTTATAAGAAATATTTCTGCTATCCTAATTTCAATAAAACATGGTGTAATTGGGAATGAGAGGTACTTTTGGGGCTGATTCCTCAGCTACTATTGAGCTCATAATTAGGAAGTCTAGTAACCTTTTCAATACTCTTTAACACATTTAAAGAGCACTCTTTATTTCTCTGTCTGTCTACTTTTAAGCTCCATAGGTCATGTGCGATTGAAAAAAAAAAAGAGTAAGATGGATATTTTTGCCATTTATAAGCCAGACATCACTCAGGTTATGGGGTATAAGGAGCTTTGTGGAGACAGTCTGTTTGCCAGAGAATGCAGGAAGAATCTGAGCCTGGTAGTGACACAGATCATTTGTGGTGACTCGCTGTGCATCCTATTGCCACAATAGGATTGGCTTTGCTCCTACATGCTTGCCTTCACTAAGAACAGCCTGTAGCACTCCTCCAGAAAATGTCTTGACCCACACAGTTGCACCAGGAAATGATTTTTATTCTTCTCTATATGAAAATCTATCATGCATATGAAAATATTGGACACACAGATGCTTTTCTTTAGTGCTCAGTGCTAAAAAAAACCCTTCTCATTTCTTGCATATTGCATCAGCTCAGACTAGAACTTGTCTGAATAGTTATTTTTCTGCAAAATTCCATGATACATATATAAATAGATACTATGAAAATATATTTTTAAACTTCTCTTTATTTTTGCATTCAATGCATGAGGACAGACAAGATGAACATTCATGATAAAATATAAATCCTTGAAACAGTTAAAAGATAAAGTGTTTAAGAGTTTAAAAAAGTATTTTAGAAACATTGTATTTTCAAAATTTCTCATTACAGAAAATTCAAATCTTTTAGAAACAGTGTTTCATATCCTTGTGCATTAAGCCATATTATGAAAGTCTATAGTTGTTTTTTGCCTTTAAGAAATCTGTCTCTGCATTACTAACAATCTTTAAGAAACCTATTGATGGAGCCAACAGTCTCCATAATACACAGTATACAGTTACAAACAATTGAAAAGTTATATTACAAAATATACAGTAGTTCCTTTTTACATTTTTATAGATAAACATTGCATAGCTTTCAAATATGTAATATATAACACAATCACGAGACTTTTTCTCTATAAGTTATGAAAAATTCTGTACACTCAAACAATTATAAATAAAGTCTAAATATCTTCTAGTAAGAGTGTGGGGGTGAGTGTGCCATGACATATCATGCGGTATTAAACAGAAATATTTGTTGGAATCTGTTTAACACAATGGCATGGTATGACCTGGAGCATGGAGAGGAGATCATAGGGGAGATGTTACAAAGAGGAACCATAAAGTACTGATATGCCTGACAATTATTACCCTGATTCATTTGTAAGAATTGCTTTCCCACAGTTATTATCACTGTTCTTGAAGGATTTACTTCAAGAAGCAAAATAAGGTGCATGTTGTTTAAGAAATGAGTAATAGTAGACTAAAATGTTTCCTCTTTCAATGGGTGGTCAATGGAAACATAAGATAACTTGAAAACAATTCTGGATATTTTTCTCATATTTTCCCAAAGAAGCAGGGCATGGGAAATACACATTGGTATTTAAAGAAACAGATTCAAAAAGTATCCAGAATTGTAGGAATAAAATGAAGAACAATTACTGAAAATATAAAAAATTCCACTTTAAAAATGAGATGCTGAAAAAATTATGTTTCAACCATATGAAGCATAAGGAAAATAACTTTAAAAAAGCATTTGACATAATTCTGCTGTTTGGTACTACACTCCAAAAGAGCAGAACTATACCAAAACTAGATGTTTTTGGAATTCACTCTAAGTATTTTATCACTGGCTCACAATTACAGAAACTGTTAGAATCTCAGTTTGAATGCAATTTGCAGACACACAGTTTGCCAGTTTTAATGTTTGCTTAAAAGGTAAATGAAAACAATTTTCACTTCTAAAATATATGTATTAATTGGTTGCTGAATTTAACCTACTGAATTCCAAATTCTGCAGAAAACAACTATTCAGAAGTAATTGTGTTCTAGCAGCACTGAGTAGCTTTGTTACACTAAGGGTCTTCTCAGCATTTTCATTACACATTTAATTTAGAATTCAGCCACTTAAACGGGCTTTAAATGACACTTGGTTTTCACTCAGCCACCTATTTTTTTTTGGAATATCAGTGATTGGACTTTGGATATTGTCTCACACTCAGTAATATCTATGCTGTTGAAAACCAGCAGAAGTACTGAGTGAATCTTTGAAATGTTCTTCTTTTGACTCTGAAATTATGCCTTTTGTCAGCCCATGATTCAGAGCAGCCTCACAAGCATTTACTTAAAACATCAAAATTTGAGTACAAGCAGCTTCCTATCAAGTATTGCACTACCCATGGATTTGCTAGACATTGTAGTGACTACACTCCTTATGGATTTTATTTGGGATTTTGATTGCTACATACAATTGTCAGTAAAATTCACATTCTTTCCAAGTAGGGTGGTTCAGAGCACAAAAGCATAGTGAAAACCTCTTTCTCTCCAGTAAACATTACCAGATGCCCTGGTCTAGCCACAATCTGCTCTGCAGGCTCCCTCTGTTTTAGGTCTAAAGCCATTCTCCACTGCTACTCTGGAAAATCCTTTTGTGGCTCAGGCAAATGGAGCCACAGCTGCACACAGCTCTCCTGGCATCAGCACAGGCTGGCACAGCCCTCTCCCCTCCTACCATGGCCACTTGTCCACCTTCCTGCACCAGGCCATAGCTGTGGGATTACATGGTGAACAGGACTGAAGAGGACCATCCAGAGAGAGGAATGGCCACACAATCACGTCCCCGGTCAGTCAAGACCTTTGGTAGCAACCCGATGTCTCCCTACACAGTTCTTGACATTCAGCAGGCAGAGGGAGCAGCAGTCACTTTTATGGTCTTTAGCCTGAGATTACAAAATATTAAAGCTCCTGTCCCCTCTGTTAGAGGAGACAGAGAGGACTCTAAATGGGCTTATGCCAGAGTAGGACTCCAAGGGCTTCTGAAGGATGTCCCAGCATTTCATTTTCCTTCACACACATAGAATAGATTTGGTCTATTCTAGGAAAGCTACTGTTTTCCATTTTGACCACTGCAGGCAGGCCAATGAAAACATTAGGATTAATTTTTACCCCTTTTTTTTCCTTCCCAACCCCCCCTGTTGTTTTTTTTTTTTTTTTTATTTCAAGGGCTTCTTAGGTATTATGAAGTAATTTCTGCTGAGTCAGTAGGTCAGAAAGGCTGATCTCAACAAGTGCATTGTTTATTTGGTTTTTTTTTTAATTTGAATTGATTGCCACTTCTTTCATCCCTCTCTACATGGGACTACATCAGGATTTCTTTTGTTTGCTGCTAATGACATTGGAGGAAGGTGCCACAGATCTTCTGTGAGCATATTTGTCACTAGCTTTGCAACTGAGCATAGATTTTCTGGGGACTCTGTCAAGCTTGTTTGACTCCCTTCCTTGATGAGTGATGTATCACTGGCTTCAGAAATCTAACAAAATGTTCACTCTGTCCTCAGTGCAAGGTCCAAGGTGATTTTGATGAGTCTGGGTGTCCTGTGCTGTATCTCTGCTAATATGCAAGGATCCAATACTATAAGGCTGTGTTGTTTGTGCCTGTTTTGTCAACACAAGCTACAGCTGGTGCCCTTCTTCCACCTCTTTCTTCATCAGCCATTGCCATGGTGTTTTCATAAACTTCCATAGTTTTTAGCTGCTTGTCTTTGGCACCCTCCTGTTCAGCATTGACTTTGCAACACTTGCAGAAGCCACAGCAGTGTTTCCCACAAAAAGCAAGTGAAGACATAAGTATATTGTCCCAAGGCTCTAGGGAGTGCATCCAGACAGGTAGGAAATCCCAGTTTTGGAGCTTCTCAGGCAGTGAATGTGGTCGCCTTTTCTGCATTACATTAATTACAACCACAGCAATAAAAAGAACAAACAGGGGAAGGCAAACACCCAAAAGGACTGCCCAGCCTGCCAGTGACAGAGCAAATACAAACAAAGGCAACAGAAAGAAACAGAGGAGAAGATAAAATATAGCAAACCATCTGTACTGGGCTGTTATATTTCCCAAGGTCTTGCTCATGCGAATTGGCAGGCGGGTATAAGGTATCGGATAAAACAGAATAATCCCAGAGACATTGAAGAAAAAGTGGCACAAGGCAATCTGAAAGCAAAAACATTCGGGAAGCTCATTAATAAAACACCGTTAAATATTCCTACCCACATCATCATTACTTCCAGCTCTCAGGAAACAGTACTGTTGTCAATAAGGTGTGGGAACCATTGGGTTCTGCATTCATAAATTTTCAATGAAAACATGGGAAATGTAAATTTGATATTGCACACAGGCTACAGAGAAATTTTTAATGGTACAAACTTGGATTTTACAAAAAAATTATCTATAAGTTTATAAGGCTGAGGAGATTCCTGGAAGGGGAAATTTTCTTTGGGTCTTTAAAATCCTTTGATTCCCATACTTCAAAAACTTTTTAAGCAAAAATTAGCATTAAAAGGCACAGACTTCCTAAAGCATACAGGAGTCACTTAGAATAAGAATATATTGAACAAAACAGTACATTCCCTGCTCACCTTATCCTATTTTAATTTTGTAACTGTTATCAGACTAAAGTCAATATGAAAGTACAGGTGTTTATTTATAAAGGGCATTATAAAACCAGTATGTTATCATGAAATCTGAGCTTTATCAAGATAACATCATCTCATGATTACATCTGTTGCCTGAGGACAATAAAATGACTTCTGTAATTTTCTTGATTTATTTTAGCTAGTAAAGGCATTCATCCTATTCACCAAGGAAACGTCATTATCTTTTCACTCTTAATTGTAAAGCATTCATTCAAATGTTATCTGCTGCCAGGTTCTTTACTGGGTGGAAAATGGGAGGTTAAAGCTAGGCTTCCTACTTTTCAAATAGTTTGAGGCAAAAAAGAATTCAATAAAACCCAGTCAAAATACATTTACAAGGAGAAAAAGAGATGCCATGATGCTCACTGCAACGTCAGGTAGATAGAGAGCTTGCCAGCTCAAGGATTGTGCAACCTTCACTTAGGTTACAGGAGCCCCTGTACAATTCATGAGCTGACTTTGGATCCTGAGAAGAGCGCTTACAGAAATCAATAACCCTCAGAGGGTTCTCAGTATGTGGGCACTGAACTCCAAGCAGAAAAGACCCCATGCTCAGGGGTCAAGTGGCCTCCCCTGTCTCAGTTCTGAATAAATTCATGCAGATCAAGATAGCTTATAAAAGCAAGATTAGCTATATATTGACATCCTGGGAATTTTTAATGCAACCTTTTTGCTCTAGCAGTTGAAGTGAATGCATTGTTATTAATAGCACACACAAAATCAGGCACACCATGAACAGCACTTTTGCATTACAGCCACTTTTGTAATTTTTCTTCAGAAAAGTTACAACTTCTAAATGAAGTCAAGAAAACATTGTTTTATACTGACCTGTAATGAATATTTTAATGTACTCCCAGGACTTGCTAAAGCTGCAAGTATAGCTGTTGTGGTTGTGCCAATGTTGGCTCCCAAGGTGAGGGGGTAAGAGCGCTCAATGCTTATAACACCAATGCCTACGAGAAAAGAAACACGACTGAGTTGGTTTCAGAATGATGGAGAAGATAAAACATGGGGATAAAGTATTTACAACTTACCAACAAGGGGTGTAATAGCAGATGTGAAAACAGAACTGCTTTGGACAACGAAGGTCATACCAGCCCCTGCAAGCATAGCCAGGTATCCAGCAAGCCAGGTAAAAGGAAATGGAAAATCTAAAAAATAGAAGAAGAACATTGCTGTAAGCATAACAGAGTGATCTATGTAACAGTAACACAGCAGTGAAGACTGTTAAGTAGATATATTGTTTTCATATTGGGTCTCAAATGACAATTTGGGGTCAGTTCTACTAATTTGATTTATTCTGTTTGCTGTGTGCCTTCTACAGCCTTGCACCACTGGATACACTTTGAGATGGATACCAGACATTTGTCCTGACCCAGGGTAGCATGTGTATTGTGATACAATTAGGTACCAGAAGTGCTTCTGCAGAGGTCAACACAAAACCTTCTGGGTGTTTTGAGAGCCTTGGTTTCAGCAACCAGGCACCCACTGCATGGATCAGATCTTCAGAAAGCTCTGAAGACCATCCTGAGAGAGAACCAAGTTGTTCACTCTAGCTATTCCAAGCAGATTATCTGCTAAAAATGCACTTGTTAACTCTTAGTTAACTAGTCAGCAGAGAACAGCTAATTACACTGATCAGAGAAACTAGGCACAAATGTCCCCTGTTGTCTGCAGATTTATGGAGAGAGCTGAGAAGTGAGGACTTAATCACCTGGGAAGACACAGAGGAACACAAGGCAGATCCCAAATTTAATAAGCAGTAGCTGTCAGCTCTTTACTTTCTACCCCTTGTTTTTAATTTGGGCAGTGTTCTTTGCCCAGGAGAAGACAGCTTGGGGACCACCTTGTTGCCTTCTGTACTTCTCTGTACCCTTACTTCAACCACAGCCTGAGATCTGTGCCAGGACTGCTTTTCTCTGCTACAGCTTCTAATCTCTCCATTAAAGAGAATATGAAGGAAAAGCAGCCTGGTGAAAAAAAAACCTGTAACGTTTGCACTCAATGGATCCAGGCTGAACAAAACAGCTGGACAACACAGGGAAAGATAGAAAAACTCCACTATTCAAGGCTGCCTTATCCTGCTGAAGAGCAGGTTAGGCAGCAGAACAGGATAAGATCATTAATTACTACAAACAGTTTTCAACTTACTTTAGAAGGAATATGCAGGCCCTGTGCCAGAGCAGGCAATCACAATCTCAGCACTTTGGTGCTATCTTTTGAGGATGAGAACTCTACATCTCTAACAGCTAATGATTATACATCTAGAAACAGAGCCTGAACTTTGGTCTCCAGTGCTGTTAATCCACTGCATTTCTCAATCAAGCTGTTCACTAATATATTTTTAAATGAAAGAAAAAAAATTGCTTGAGAGAAAAAATGGTGGGCAGTGTGCATGATTTACATTCAATAGTATTTTCTTTAAAATATTCTATAATGTCTTCCGGAACAGAAGACACCAATAAACATGCTTAGTGTCCTTGTCATTCTTAAAAACAATCCTCGAGAAAAGGAGATAGTTACCAGTGTTGATTGTCTTCTTGATAACACTTGCCACTTGTCCTTTAAGCACAGAGTTTAATAGCTTAACAATCATGATCAAACAGGAGCAGAGAACAAGCAGGGACAAAGCCAGAAGGATGAGCCCGATGGCAAGATCAGGCAGATCTGAGTTTACAAAGATGTGTTTGCCTGAAAAAGAAAAGGAAAATTAATTAGCCTACCCTAATTTTTGCCCGTTATCCTAAGACCAGCTCTGGTTTTCATTTGCTCCCCTAAGGAAATTGGACCAAAGCAAGAACAACTTGAGGGGTTGATGCAAAGAAGGAAAATGCCACCTTCCCTCTTCCACAAAAGCCATGTCTGAGGGAGGCAGGAGAGGTGCTCCTACAGACATGTTACAAAATCCACAGTGGGCACCCCTATGGGGCAGGCAGGAACTAGGCAATCATGTGCAAGAGAGAGGAGTACAAAGGCAGGAGAAAATTTTGGGGTGCTCCAAGCTGCATGGTGGGTCAGCTTTTCCCGGAGGTGGCTGCATGCCTGAGAAGGGCTGTTGAAATTCCTGCAGGGCATGCATAGGGATGGGATATCCTGGCAAGCATTACAGCAAAGTAACCGTAGCTCCAAGCCATCGGAACATCGAGGGTGACATGATACTGAGGACCTCAGTTGCTGGTATCAGGCAGCATGGAAAGAGATCCACCTGCAGCCAGATACCACGATGCTGCTGTAACTCCAGCTGTGCAGCTACAGCCGAGCACAGCCTCCCGAGGCAGCACCTGCAGCAGTGCCACGTGTCTGTACACAGGCAAAGGCTCAGAAGTGTTCTGTTAGCACCATTAGAAAGCTATAGACTTTGGCAGAAATACAGCAGAGGACTAGTTCTTCTACTTACATTTACTGATATAGTCTGTTTCAGTTATATTCTTGAGGGTCCATGTCACATTTCCCTCAGTCCAGCAAAAGTCAGGAGATGTGCAGTTTTCGGAAGGTGGAATTGTGACATTCTGCAGTGTCTAAAGATTGCCAGACAAAGAAGATAGTTCAGTCATCTACAATCCTTTATTAAGAGCTCATGTAGAATTTCCAAATTTTACTACAACCAAAATTCATCAGCTAAAAAGTCAGAAATTGTAAGCTGGCACCATATTAATGACATGGTAATATTTGGCATTCTTAAAATAAAGGATTATGCTGTTACTCAACTCAATCAGTACAACATGTAAAGATTAAAATATCCCCAAAATCTTCTACATTGTAATAACCACAGCACCAATCCACTAATAGCTAAGGAAATTAACTGCTGATGACAGTTTTTGTGGAGTGAGGTTCATGTTTGGCTGCTGCTGTGGGACAGTGGCATTCCTTTTCCAGCCAGTGCCACAGCTTCCTTGGTGAAAGAAAGACCTCTTTCCTGACATCTCAGTGCAGTTCATGGTCTGACAAGTACTGCAGGACTGTGAGTCAGAATGCTACAATGCTAGTGCAGCCTCTCTTGCTGGATGGGCACAAAGTGCTCGAGCTGATTTTCTGCGCCTCAGTTTCCATGTCAGTAGAAACAGAAGCGCTGCTACTACTTTAGTTTTCAAAGTTCAAATGCTGTCTAAGAGCTCATTACAAGCACAATGATTAGCATTACTAAATTACTGAATTTCTGTGTATACCACAATAAAACATTCCTTATAAGCCCTCCTAGCCCAAACATACTGCATTCTGACACCAGGTCCATAAGTCATTATGCAGATTAAGGAAGAGTTTGCTGACTGAGCTGTACTTCCACACAAGAGCAGCTAACAGCCAAATGGACTCTGAACCATGCTTCTGAACACGAAGTATCTTTTCCAAAGTGTTTGAGTGATTTTCTTTTGCAGAAATGGGGAAAGGGAATTTTTTTCTTTTCTTTTTTTTTTTTTTTTTTTGCTGAGTACTGCCTACTAACACCTGCATTTGTACCTCTCTCTAGATGATGCAGGTGGGCAAAACTGGGAGTGGATCTAGTGCCCCACATCTCCAGGGAGCACCTGGGCTCCAGGCACTCCATCCTGTAAACCTTTACAACACAACAATCTTGTTTTTCACCTTCCTGAATTTTTTTCAAACATCTTCATTTCAAAGCAGCATCACTAGACCAAAACGTTTGTTTTGCTTTAAACATAGGGGGTCTTCATGTATTTATCCTTGCCATGAGTCTGTTTAATAATTTTTGCTAGAAATTAGTTTAACCTCGTAGGAATGCACGGAATTTAAATTATTTTTCCTTTTTCCCCACGAAGTCCAAGTCAAAATTCTGAGGATTTCACATGTTTTTGTAATTTGACTGTAAGCTTGAGCAGTAGACACACAGCCAAAATACAGGCAACACAGAAAATGTGTGTGTCTAGAAATAACCATTTCCCTCAGGCTGCACTCTCCGTGTAGTTTCTTGTCTCGTGTAGGGCTCAGGGCTCTCCAGCTGAGCTCGGCTGTGCCTGCCGGGGCAGCCAGGGGCAGCCAGGGGCAGCCAGGGGCAGCAGGGGCAGCAGGGGCAGCAGGGGCAGCAGGGGCAGCCAGGGGCAGCCAGGGGCAGCCAGGGGCAGCCAGGGGCAGCAGGGGCAGCAGGGGCAGCCAGGGGCAGCCAGGGGCAGCCAGGGGCAGCCAGGGGCAGCAGGGGCAGCCAGGGGCAGCAGGGGCAGCAGGGGCAGCAGGGGCACCGGGCTGGGCTCACAGCCGGAGCCTGTGGGGAGCCCGGGCAGGGCTCCCGTGAGCAGCTCTGCCCCAGCACTATCTCCAGAGGTAGCGTTTCACTGCCAGCCAGACTGTCATTCAATAGGAGCTGAGCACTTCATTTCAAACTCCACCGCCTGGCCTTAAGTGTCTTCTGCCTCAGGACTTCAGGAATTACTTTTCTGTACATGCCAACAGGTAGAATACTCTAATTAGAGAATCAAAGGATGTTTAATGCTGTAATTGTTAGTTAGCTGAACAATGCAAACCAAACACTCAGCTCCAGAGCTTACCAAAATACTCATTGGTGTTGGTCTGGGTAAAAGATTCCTCCAAGCTGCAGGGCTGCTTGGGTGAAGAGGAACAGGACACAGCCCTACAGAGGCTTTCTCCAAGGGCAGTTTTCCAAGAAAGCTGCAAATAGCCAGCTGCCACCAGATCACCCCAACACATAAAGCTAAAGCTGATTAGATCAGTAGATAAACAGTGGTTGAAACGATCTCTGGCCTATGTTGCAGACTTTTTCCACTTTCAGGGAGTTGGTAGGACTATCAGAGTTTAAAGGCATCTGGGTTTGAAAGGAGTAAAAGGCTTGGTGCCAATCCACCGGTTCTGATAGGCAAGAGGGCCTGCACAATACTTAAAGCAGCCAAGTCAAGGTCACCACTGGTGACCACACTTGGTTTAAGTGGAGCAAATACTGCATTAAATTTTTTTCATTCTTTTTCTGCTGATAAAAACCCCACCCTCATTAAAAAAATCTAATTTCACAATCCTATGATAAGGACCGTCAGCTACAGATCAGTAATATATTTCCTGAGGTACCTGACAATTAATTTAACATGATACTCACCACATTGGTTTCAGTGACACACCAGATCTGTACCAGGCTTTTGTTTTTTGCTGATTCATCATTAGTGGCAATTGCATTTATTACTGATTTATCAAGCTTAAAAAGAAGAATAAAAAGGATTTTAAAAATGCTTTGTTTCCAGCTTGTATCACAGCTCTACTCAAATAACTGCCTTCAGAAGCTCAATCATATAAAATCTGCATGACTCTAATGCTGGAACTCCTGCCCAGCAGGTAGGAGGGGGGGTTACTCCCAGAAAAAAAGGTACAACTCTACATGAACAAATGCTTTGTCTCATTCTCCCCATATCATCCACTGCCTCATCTCACCCTTTCTGTTTAATCAGCTGCTCTGACACTATTCCCTGACTGTATTTACTGTCACTTCAGGAGCTGTGTGCATCCTCCTGGCTTCTAGATGCAGATGACTATGTCCCATCATTCCAGTGTCATCATCAGGTCCTATGCTGATCCTCTGGCTGTGGCAGGTTATCTCAGCTAGTGCTATCTGCCAGTGTCCAGGCAACAGGCTGCCTTCCCATCCATCCCACATGGCTGTATTTGTTCTCACCTGCCTTCCCAGTCCTCCTAGCTAGGTCTGCCATTGATACGGTGAAATGTGGGGGAAATAGAAACTGGAAACATAGAGCTGGGGCTTTATGAAATGTGAATAAAGAGAAGAATTCACCTGCTAGTGAACTTTGCTCCAAGGACACAAAGATAGGAGTGGGAAGCCTTCTCATACTCAGAACATTTTGATTAGTTGTGACTGAACCAGGTAAGCAGCTTCCTTGAAGTGAGAAAGAGCTTACCTCAATGATGAGCTTTGTAAAGGGGTCTGTGATAACTTTTAGTAGCTCTGGAGCATCCTCACCACTTTCAAGATGAAAGGACTCAACTATGACATTGGTGAGATGGTAGAGATAGCCAGTAATGACTTCAATGGGTAACAGTGCAAACACAGCTAGCCAGTTAAAGAAATCATGGATTGTTGCCCCAGCAAAGGCCCTGCAAGAAGAAATTTAAAAACAGAGCTGCTTTTAATTAAACAAAATGTGTATAACATCAATTAGATATGAAATCATAAAAATAGATATGAAGGGCATTTCAAGGTGGGAATCATTTAATTTTGGGGGTCAAATGCAATAGCTACTTTGTTATAGAGTGCTAGGTTGGCTCCACACTGCTGACCAATTAAAGAGCCAGACAGGTGAGTAAAACAAGAAAAACTAGAAAAGACAAAAGTGATACTTAACATGAGGCTGCCAAGAGTATTTTTTTTTTTTGAAGAAAGAAGTGGCTGTACAGCCTGTATTTGTTTTGCCTCCCACCTGTTTTTAGTACATTTTTAATCCTCAACCGGTCATTGCCTGAGGGACCTGTTCTCCCTGACTCCTGGGGCAAGAGGGCTCTGCATGTTTCCGCAAACTGCTGGTGTGTAGCTCCCTTCCATCTTCTCCTCCAAAGCCTGAGGAGCCACAGCTCTTCCCTCAGAGGCTTTGGCCAAGAATGTTTCAATATGCCCAGTGCACCATAAATGACACAAAGGTACCAAAGTCTCCGATCACTCCCAAGTTTACTGCCCATCTCCAGTAGGCCTCCAAGTGCTCCATGAGCTCTCTCAGTGTCAATGTCACGTCTCAGTCTAAAAGTTGTCTCTGTATGTACCTGACAGCCAGAACAATTAATTTCTCTACAGTTACCAGCTCTGGCTTTGTGCAGACTTAAGAAGTCTTCAACATTGAAATCTCTTTTAAGGAAACCAGACCAAACTTATGTAATATTAATTTCTTGTACAGCCCGCCCATAACCAGCACATAATAACAGGTGGGTGGTAGAGTGGGAGCACTTGAAAATTTATCCCTGTGCAAGATTGTTAAAAATGGTGAATTATTACAATCCCAAAAACTTTTAAAGGAATGTGATATGTTTTTCTTCAAGCATATAAAGCCATACATGTACGCAGCATTAAACCTTTGCCATGCTTGTGATTTTCCTACCTAGAAAGATTGAATGGCTGTGGTAGGGAATATAGAAGAAGATCTACAAAAATGAAAGAAACAATTTTCCAGATCTAGAGTTTAAGTACAATACCTTCTAAATTCATTCCTGTCCCCAGCTTGCATAAGTGCCACAATTGTGTTTGTAACTGAGGTGCCAATGTTTGCTCCCATTATGATAGGAATAGCTGCTCTAACAGTCAGCACTAGAAAACAGAAAAGGAAACACTGAATGAAAAAATCAGATTATCAGCAAGCTCTGTGCTTCACTGAAAATTTCTATTACTATCAGTGAAACCCTGAATTCCCTTGATGTCAGTGTGATGAGCTGCTCCAATACAAACAGGTTGGCTTTAGTCAAGACCCCTGGGAACATGGCACACCCATAGTCCCATGATCCCCACTGACACTATGGCCCATGGTTAACCATTTTCATCAGATGTTAGAGGGCCAGATTAAAATAAAGTCTCTTCTTTCCCAGGCATTTGCCTACTTACTGCAGAATTTTGAAATGATGTTACAGAACTGTTAGGCAGTTAGAGAAACAATGAATTTCAGTAACTGCCTAACATGAGGAAATTATGCAGATCATTCCAAAATTAAGTCATTCAGTGCCAAGTCTTCCAATGATTTTCATTGAAGTTGTGGTTTTACTATTATAACTAGTACTACTACTACTATTGCTACTACTAATATTAATACCGTTATGATTCCTTTTTAAAATTTGATTTTATATCGGGGAAATGGCTGTGGAAAATTTTCCTAGTCTCTATTATTTTACCCAAAGCTTCTACAATTTGCACACAAGTGGGAATGTTTGCACCTGAGACAAGGTTTATGAGGGATCTCTAGGAAGATGCTGTAAGCAGACTTACATGTGGAGGACACCATGCTGACTATAATGGATGAAGAAGTGCTGGAACTCTGGACCATGACAGTCACCAGAACTCCGATCACCAGTCCCGCAACAGGATTTGAAAGCACTGAGTCATCTTTAAATATGTCCCCTGCTGCTTTACCTATAAAACAACCATATTCTCAGAATGAAGGAAGTACAAAGTAAAGTCCATAGAAATTATCAGAGTGCTTAAGTCAGCCATTTAATTGATACATATGTAACCATATTTGCTATCCCAAAAAAGTACAATGTAGCCCAGATTCATATCCTGGACTCTCGTCTTCTCAGTTTTTAAAAAATACTTTATATTCTCTCATTTCAGTGACTATAAACCCTGCTGGACTCTCCAGAGAAGCATATAATGCCACAGCCATCATCAGTAGGACAAAAAAACCACACATACCTTGATTTAAATGCTATTACTTGGTATTTTTGGATACTGAATTAAGGGAAATGCTTTTAATAATACTATTAAAATACTATTCTGTTCCTGTACCTTTCTCTGTTTGCAAAATACTTCCACAGAAGTGCATATATTTCTCTGAAAACCACTCCTGAGTCCATCAACTGGACTCAACACTTCAAGGGAAATGTAAAAAATACATTCCAATAGTTTTCATCTTTGAAGGATCTCGGGGACATTTCAGTGTTAGATGCTTTGGTCAAGAGCACAATTTTCATATTTCACCTTGTTGAAATGCCTTTTACATGGGACAGATTAATGCACAGATGTATTTTCTTGAACTGTCACTAAAGTAATGGGAAGGTTCCGGGAAATTGGGGCCAATAACCCCTACATCAACAGCTCTTTGGAATTTGAGACAGAAAGACCCTTTCAAACAAATAAATGAAGGTCAGTGTTCAATCAGAGCTACTTCCTTCTGAATCTATGTCTCATCATATACAAAGAATGTTCTTGAAGAGTGGTAGTGGTAATTAAGTGTCTCAGACAAAATTTACTGCCTTATTAATTTATTCTTGGTATTTTAGATGTTTTACCTCCTACCAGTTGAAAAGCAGAGCTCAGTACATCCAGAGAACACACGAACATGTAGAGTAATCCAAGTAGCATAATGAACTTCCCTATCCCATAGAGTACACGAATGATTTTTCCTTTTCTATCCAGTTCTGCAAAACAAATATATTATGTATAAAAGAATCATTTGAATTTTTCTCTGGAATCCTCTAGAGCACAAGCAGAGACAGTGGAGACAAAGATGGTGACATGGCTCCAGTGTATGATTAAACCTAAAAGAATGTTCTTAATCACATTTTAACTGCAGCAGCAGGTATTTTGTTTACCTACTTTTACCACAAAAAAAGCCTTTTGGTATGTGCCAAAAGCTTTATGAAATCTGACATTGACCCTTGGTTTTATAGTCATCATACTGAGCAAAAAAAGACAGCTGCCTGGATATAAAACTGTATTAGTGCTGGACTGTTTTACATATATCTTCTTGTGTTTTAAGGAGGGTAAGAAACATGATTTCAGGATTTTTCTTAGCTGACTGAATATAATACACCCATGAACTCTTGAAGAATATGAGACAAGTAATAGGAAAACAATGTAGGTAAGTTATTTACAGAGAAATGGCTACCTGACCACTTGACCCCAGTGTCCTGCAGTTCTGGCAGAGCCCATGGGTCTTCTTCTTCTGGCCTTGTCTCATCTATCAAAGCTACTGTGGAAAATGCAGGTTGAATTTCCCCTTTATTTCCAAGTGAAGCCACGTTGCCTGATGAAATAGAACATTTAAAATTTTGATTCATTACTTTCCATCTTCTCCAAGGATCCCCAAATCCTATCTATTTTTTATAACTCAGAGTGAGCACATTACCTTTGTGATTTTCTCCTTCTTTCCCAGCCATGTTCTGGTTTTGCTTGGAAGAGTCCCCAATATAGTTATTGGTTTCAGGCTTTTCTACCTCTGGCCAGGGAGCCATGATCTGTGACTAACAAAGCAGTGTTGATTGAAATACAAGTGCATTCAAAATATTCACCTTACAAGACTGTATGTGAGAAATATTATAAGGATAAAGAGCAAAGGAAATGAAAATTAAATATAAGCAATTTTCCCTTGAACACAAATTTTTACTAAACTTCATGAGTTATTCCTCTATTTGGAAAATTGATTTCTCAATTCTTTTTTATATCACAGTTTATTTATTTGTGCACATAATTAAAAAACTATTTCTGTCTCACATCTCTGTTTTCATACACTTTAAACTGTCATGAAAGCAAAGATTCCTCTGATTTCCAAAAGGTAGGCATTTCTTGTCTTTAATTAATTTTAACTCCTTTCAACAAGAAGTCAGAGATTTTTTTACTTTCTTCCACCTTCTGGATTTAAGCAACTGCCTGGTAATTCAATACACAGACCTTTATCTGGTAATTCAATATACAGAAAAGTTTTAGTAAAAAAATTCTTCCCTAAAGAACTGCTTAGCTTGGGTCATGACTGCTAAACACAACGCCTTGTTGCCTTTATTGGTTAATTCCCATGGAAATATGAAGAGGAGAATCCTGGACAAGGTGGAAGAAGAGCCCAGGGTTTGGAGCTCGCTGGGTGCCCAGAGAGGAGGGCATTTAGAGAGCAGTGGCCATTTGCAGGTCTGTAACTCACAGCTGATGCTGCAAATGAAGCTGAGCTGGTAGCAGCAAGGACCAGCTCACCCATCTCACATAGGCTCTCTCTCTTCCTTCCTGACCCCTTTCTGGGCACATTTGATGTACACTGTTTTATTACTGAATAATAACTTAAAAAGTAAGACATCACATGTCCAAATCCTGCCAGCATGGGCACAAGCACACATGACAGATCCAGTTCAGGCACAAGAAGAGCCCGAGCCTGGAAGAGTCTTCCCTATTTACTTCACCAATACTGGAAGCCAGAGGGAGAGACGTGAAAGGGGAGGGAAGTGACTATGTACCACAATGCTTCTGCCTTTACAGACTTGATGACATCAGCCAGCATATCCAAAAACTCCGTGGAAAGGATGTGAGAAGTGAACCCTGTCCAGGAAAGCCTCACCTTCAGATCTGTCTCTTCCACCCTCTCTGCCACACAAGTCAGTCAGTCCTGCAGTCAGAGCTGCCCCATGACCAGCACATCTGGCACCCACATGGCTGAAACACTGGTCAGAAAATTTGCCTCCAGTGCTCCTCATACACAGAGTCCCTGTGCCCAGCCTCCAAAAGTCAGAACTGGTTTCAGGCTCCCTTAAACAAGGTTCACCAGCAGTTAGCAGTCACTCTAAGGGAGTATAATTAATCATTCATTTAATCATAATCCTTTATGTAGCTGATGGTGAAAACGTTTTGTCTCTGCCCACATCAGTAAGCCACACATCCTCCTTCTGCTGCTGGGAAGGAAAAGTCACAGACAAAATCGCTTGTGTCTTACTGTAACACAGGTGAGTATTGTTTTCTGCCACTCCACAAAGGAAAGAGTATCCCCTCTTCCACATTACCAGGAAAAGTTTTTCTACAGTTTCATTAGGAAAAACAACACGTTTCACATTCTTTATCTGTGATGTAAGACCCAGAGCAGCTCCCAAGATACACAAAGATCATCGAACAGATGAAAGAAAGTCATTCTTGCTTGTTTCAACAAGGATTCCCATTTGCTTGGAGCAAATTCTTGCATTTCCATCCATGCCAAAACAACCTCCAGCCCCACCCAGGCAAAAACACCTCCATCTTGTTAAACAAGTTTCATTTATATATGTTCAGCATTTAAAGAGGTATTAAAAAAATAACTGCTCTGCACAAGAGAGTCTTAAGCAAAATGTAATAATGAAAATATATTGGAAAGTCAGATGTGAAGCTGCAACTTATTCCAACCATGGAGACACTGAATATGCTGAACACCACCGTCCTGAAAGATGCCATCAGCACTACAGCTCTTCTGTTACACTTAGTATGGAAATGAATGATTCAGCCTGCATTATTACTGTATGGAAACTGAGCTGATGCATTCAGTGGAGAAACTGGAGCTTGAAAACTTCAGCAGACAAACAGCCTCTTCGTCTCCTAAATAAAGTCTCTCCAAACAAGAATCCAGCAGACCATTTTTCCATAATAAGCATCTCCCATGTTCCTGAGGTGCTCAGGATCCCACAGGTACGTCATGTATTATTATTGTTTTTGCTTTATGTGATTAAACATAATAGAATGAGAGTTAATCATCCCGTAGAGGAAGTTTTTTATAGGTATGTATTTAAAGTCATTCATATGAGCCCTCACCAACCTCTGATTTGAGAAGATAGACTTGAATACTGGAGGCCTTTACAGCATTTGCCTTGAGCATTTGAGTTTGCAGAGACATTACTAGAACAGGCCATGCTGTGTGAGTGGTATCAATGACTGATGCTAGCAGAACCACCTATACCCTTGAGGTCCTCCCACAGTTGTCAGCTTTCTCAGATCCCAGCTCTTGTTAAGAGAAACAGCTGAGAAGATAGTGGAGAGACACCTGATACTCTCCGCCGGAGTCCTAGCCACAGCTACTTACTGTTAATTAATCACTGTGCTACAAAGATAATCTACATTCTGTAGTTTTCCCTTTAAAGAATTTTTCCTTGTCCCAAACACAGACATGAACACCTTGAGAAAATACTCAGAAGACAGTCTGTGTGCTGTGGAGGAGCAGAGCAGCAGCGTGGCAAAGTGACTTCATTGCTCCCTGGGTGCTCACACGCGCCTTTGGAAAGGCTGACGTCAGGTGTGGTAGAAAAGACCAACATTGCTGACACAAGATGTCAGTGACAATGAAAACCCTAATAGTGGTTTACTTTTGAGCACCAAAGACAACTACATGCAAAGGAGGATGTTAGAGAACAGGCCAATGACAACGCACACTGCAACAACCTGCTGTGCTCAGCTGGATTCACCGGTCCAGGTCCAAAGGCAGGAGAGCCACAATTGCTGGATGAGGTGCTGGAGTGATGAGCACACCCCATCCCCGTGCCAGCCCAGGTGTCTCAGTGCCGTGCATCTGGTTCCTGCCTTGGCTGGCAGGCCACCAGCCAGGGTGCCTGCACCCAGGGTGAAGTCATGGAGCTCACGTCAGGACACGCATTGGTGCTTTGGATATCCGCCTGTTGGGAGCAGTACTGAAACGGGAGCTAATGTCCTCCTGAAAGTGGCAGGTCACAATATGCTATGCATATTGCAAAGGTCTGAAAACCAATGCCTGTGCAAGATGTAATCCAGTCTGTTTCAGTGAACCTCGTGGCAAATCCTCTCACACCGCTGTGTGTGCCTCTTTCATTGTGAGTATAATCTTTCCTTGCCTTTGGAAAATGCTAACCATTTGTGACATCCTTTCTAACTTCAAAAGAAACTGAACCCTCCCCCTCCTAAGAGGAAGATAGATGGAAAAAATCAATTGTATTCAAATTCTGAAAATGTGAGAGAGAAAAACTCAGAGCCAAAGTGGGCTCCTGTGGTTTTTATGTCCATACTCTCTCACAACAGCATTTCAAAGAGTTAAAGTCTCTGGGGAATTATCTGAGCAACACTAGGTGTTCATGCAGTTGCCCTATATTGCATTCCTCAGTGACTCACTGGGCTGTAACAGCTTTGCCTCTGTTGCAGAGCTGCACTCCCTGTGCTTTGCAGTCCTAAATCAGAAACAGCTGTCAATCCATTTGTTTTGAACTACCACCTGTGTGCACCCAGCCAGTATTGTTCGTACCTCTCCACCCATGACAGCTCACCAAAAGGCCACTTGTGCCTGACATGAGAACTGCAGAGCAGAAAGCCTTAAAGAAATCTCACTCCTGGGGAGCAGACCCAGTCAAAACAAAACAAAATAAAAAGTACTGAAGAAAAGAGCAGTATTTTCAAAACTAACTTATAATAACTACAACCACCAACATGCACCTACATGCACCTACAGTTCCATATCAGATTTTAGGTTCAGCCAGGCTTTCCCCATTCTTTCTCCCTCTCAATCCCTTCTTCTGTCTCAGCTTTTATACAAAACTAGATCACTTCCTTATCATTCACCACAGCACTAAAGCTTCTATCTTAAAAAAGGATTTATTAGCTAATCTGATATCCAAATATATTACTTAGTAAATATGAATATTTATCATACATACTTCATAGGAATAAATACCAACCTATGTATCAGATCTTCTTACACAAAATTTGAAGAAATATTGTCTTTTTCCTCCTAAAATTTACAACTTGCAACATAGAAGCACACTATGTAGAGACAGGAAAAGAAAGCTTCTCAGCCAGCACAAATTCATTCAGTAGCTTTACATGAGCTGATAGTTTTGCCCCAGAACCAGTTCCATGGCAGCCACAAAGCCCCAGGTGCAAGAGAAGCAGTAACAACTTAAATAAACACCAGCAATGATTCAGCCTTGCTAGGAGCACTTCTTGTCTTTGCTCTGGCACCAGTCGCTTCCTTGGAGCTTTTCTTTGAATAAGTCAGCAGGCTTAGCCGGGATGTAAACTTTCAACTCATGCAGTAGTAAAGGCAAAAAGAGATATGCAAAAGCTACAAAAACAGAGCACTGTGCTCAGTTTTATTCCTATGGATCTCTAAGACTCATTGCTCACAAGCCTGAATCTAACACATAGCAAAACTAAAAAAATACACAAAACAAACTAGAAAAGAGAATTTTTATCTATGTATGTGCAGAGAGAGAACAAATCCCACAGATTAATTTTTGAATTGACAACCAAGCAAAGCACTGGAGACTGCCCCCAGTGAGCCAGAGCCAGGAAATACCACTGAACTACTTGAAATGCCTAGTAGGTATTCAAATAAAACAATTACTTTTTCAGAATAAAATGCCAAGAAAATTAATAACCCCACCAACAACGAAATAGTACAGATCTACCCCATCCCATAGACAAAATACATAGCAAAGAATAAAGAGAGAATTAAAAAATGATATTAAAAAGACTTACTGATCTAATAGAAGAGCTGATAATAAAAGTTACTGAGAAACCAGTTGATTTCTGCCTACTGCCACATTAGTTGAGCAAACTACATCAGACTCTAATGTATTCCTTTTACCTCCGTGTATCAAACCAAATTAGCATAAGAAAATGTTTCCATTGAGAACAGCCTGACACGGCCATCGGCCATCGTGAGGCACACAGGCTTTACAGAAGATCTATGCTAACACATGAACTGACTGTATTTCCTTGCAATGTTTCATTAATCATATCCTAGACATTTTCCATTATCCAATACCACTGATTACTATGACTTAAAATCTCACTTCTTTTCAAGTAATAGTTAAACAAATACTTTCTTTTGCTATAGGCAGTATTTTTTTTTGGGGGGGGGGAGTGTTTTTTGGCAGCTGCTAACAAAATACTTTATTTCTTTATCATATTTCATAAAAATAAATCTAGATAATTGTAGGGGAAAAAAGTAAAGTTTATTTTCAGAATTATATTTTTTATAACTTCCTTAAAATATAGATGCAGTTAAAGGAAAACAAGGTGAAAATGTTAAGAAGAGGATGACATTTCACATGCCACTCCAGTACCCTGCATTACCCTTCTCTTGCCATTTCTTGAATTGCAAAAGCAGAGCTTTAGATTTGCTAGCTAAAAAGGTTCAAAAGGGAAGAAAAGAAAACTCAGACTTAGTTGCTTTTACTTACCACGACTTAATTCCGAGACAATAGAGTGAACGGACCAACTGGGCAGCCACTGAAACCTGCAATATATATAGACAGGTGTTGAGCAAAGTTTGCTTTCATCACTGCACACTAACATTCCTATTTTACAGTCCAGAGGCACTGCCTACCTGCAACTTAATGATCACAATAAAACTTTTTTTGCAGGAGTGGGCAGCAACCAACACTGATAAAACTATGGGTTATTTCACACTTATCACATTTTTTAAAATGTCCCATCAGCATTTAAGTACAAGTTACAAATGTGTTCATGGGAGTGCTGGAGAACTAATTGTTCCAGCCTGAAAAATTGCAGTCCGCCTGATCATTCAGTAATCTTTTTTCCAATAATAATTTTCCAAAAATATTTTGCGGTCTCAAAAGTCTGTCAAAAGAGTGTGAAGAAGATGTAGTACTGTTATTTGTCTGTCCAGGTGCCTATTAATCTACCTAAGAACCGAAGTGAAGGAGAATCAGATAAAAAACGGTATGAGTAGGAAACACGTAAGAACTCCTTAGAACAGAGGATGGAGTTTCATTCTTATCAGTGCTCAATGTTTACAATTAAGGCAAGCTCATTAGCATTTTGGCTGTGGCTCTACTTCCAAAGTAGATTTAAAGGTGTAAGGACACCTTTGATAATTGGATTCAGAACGCTAGAAATGAAGACAAATATATGATAAAGAGATACGTTATTCAATGAAACAGTCTGGTACTATAGATTAGACAAAGCAGCCACCAGCATTGCTGTCTGTTCTAGTCCTGATCTTAACAGGGCTAAGGGATGGGGGGGCTGCACTAGGCACTGCAGCTTTATTATCTTTTATTTTTTTCTGTTTCAGTGGGCAACTTACACGGAGAAAATAAGCCGTAAACCAGCCATCTAACCAGCAGATCTGCTTTGTCTGCTTGTATGCAGTCATATCTCCCAGCAGCTTAGTGACTTAGTAACTCAGCAAAGTAAAACTCTTTCTTTTTGCACCTCTCAGTCCCCTGGAGATGCCCAGCCTTTGGAGTGGTGAGTCACAACTTCCCCTTCTCCTGAGTTGGCGTCAGAAATGTTTAATAAGCAGTAGCCATGAGAGCCTCTGCAGCCCTGTGTACAGCATCACATCCTGGCAGCAGAACCACCAAGCACCTCCCCTGCCTGCAAGTGGCTCTGCTGGTGTCGACCCCACTGCCCACACTGTACTGGGCAGGACTGATGGTCTAGCCCAAGGATGGAAGCACCAGCCCTGCCTCACCCTCCCCACTTGCAGTTTGCACAGAGGTGGAAAGGATGAAAAGGAAACCAATTTCTCTTCTGTGTGAAGTGAAGAACTGTCCAAAAGTGGAAAGAAATAATGTAAAAAGGACCCAAAGTCATCCTTGGTGGTTCACAGGTTTTCTTAACAGAAGTGTACTTCAACATTATATCTAAAAGTAACATATTTTAGGTCATGCCCAACATGCAGGAAATCAGGTGAATCTTTTAATGGGGAATACTTGTATTTCTTTCAGTTATGGCTTATTCTCTTCTGAGTCACTGCTTGTGCAACCCAGCTCTTCTGAGTGGGAAGTTACGAGATGTGCACGATTTCAAGAACCCAAGTACCCTGCCATGGCTCACCCAGAACATGGTGGTGTCCTCTGCAGTGTTTTTATTCAACAATTGCTAGTTCCATTTGCTAAACACAATCCTAAGTGTTGACCAAGTTAACATTTTAGAAAAAGAAAGTTCTATATCAGACCTATTGTACTACAAAAAACTTAAGGAAAGAAAAATCAGTCATTTATACAAAGGCAGACAATCTACAGTTTGTCTTTGGAAGTCCAAGGTGAATCTTCTGCAGAGTTACTCTGAAAGAGCCTTCATAAGAAGCTTGTCACAAGGGATGAAGGTGGGTGTCATTTGTTCCAGAAGCCTTCCCTTCATTCAAAATCAGAGGAGAAGAAGCTGGTGTTCTTCCCAGAACAGCAGGGCAGTCAGAGAGATAATTCAGAGTGCTTGTCTGGCACACACTCAAAAAGTGCTGCTGCTGCTTGGGAAGTATAAGGGAATGCTCTATCTTTCCACCTTAGAGTTTATTTTGAAACAGCTGACTTAATTAAAAAATATATATTGGATAGGAAACAATAAATAAAGAAAGCAAGCAAATTTCAAGGGTCCTGGTTTCCTCTAGCAAAGGTGCTGGATTACTCTTCAGCTATTTGGAATAATACCTGTGAAAGTCTAGCATTTAGCAGGAAGTGCAAACACAAAAAATGTCTTAAACACAGAATAAGAAAAAATTCTTAGCATGTGCAAATTCTGTAAGAGGTGAACTCTGTCCAGTCACTGTTATATGTTGCAAGATGTTATGACACAGAAATGAAACATGTCTACATAATGTCTGTGCTACAAGCTCCTTTACAGATCTCCCCCACAAAAGGGGTATGTGCTGTGCAAGTGTCAACCACATCCATCTGTAACACCAAGCCCTAGTACAGTAAACCAGTGACTAGTGCACCTAAGTCACAACTAAAACAAAAATAATTAAAAAGAAGTAATAGGAAGTAAAAGAAACGGCCATTTATCCTGCCAAGGTGTCAGTGCAGTCCAAGATACATATTCACTAACAGTAGTACTGACATGATGAGGTTTGCTCTTATAGTAGACGCGGCTTCAAAAGACAGCAAGCATGAGCATGGCTCTCAGCTAGCGCCAGGAGAAAAACTCTCTCTCTCTCTCTTTACATTTTAATTTAATTTTTAATATTCCACAAATCCAAAGAATCCACACCTAAACAATGTACATTCAAAAGGGTGGGAATCTAGAAAACAGCCATATGGCTCTTTACTGAAGAGAACAGGTATTGTTTCCATCATTTGGAAACAAAGCTGTCTATTTTCTCTGTTTAGAAACCTTGACCAAATCTAGTTGTCTATATTTGGGAACAACATGAGTGTAAATCCCTCTTCCAGATATGTAAAACACAAAGCCCTGATCATTAAAGAGAGAGGCCAGTGATGATTTCAAGAGGAATTATAGCCGGGAGAGTTATTTGGTACGGACTTATACCTATTCAGCTGAAAAACATTTTCCTTCTTTGTGCAGTTACCTAGAAAAATCTAAGTCCTGGCTTTATCTATTGTCTGAAAAGTATTTTTCCTATAAACATTTTAGCAGTGAAGCTTATTAATGAAAACACCCAGCCAGATGTGTTTTTTGAATATGAACCTCCATAGTGGTACCCAGCTGGGTATTTATTTGCAAACAATACTTGCAGCAGACTTTGACCCTGACATTATATAGGATGCTTGATTTTGTAACAGAGGGTAAGTGCTACAACTCTGCTGTTCACTAATTAATTTACTTTCCATTAAGAAGTGTAAATTTGTCTTTGAAGGAAATTTTTGGCTTTTAGCTACCCTTCACTCTTCTGCCTATTACTGCAATACATACTCAGAACTTTTTTCCCAATATTTCTGCTATAGTTGGGAATAGTAAAGAATAACTTCTAAGTCGATTTCGACAGGAATAAGAAAACCTCTAATTTAATGTATAAAGAAACTGGATTCTATCACAGGGTTCTCTATTACAATACTGTGCATTTCATCTAAGATGTATGATAATGCAAAAAAAAATTAATGGAGTTACAGTAGTTAACATACTTCCAGAACTGAGTAATGAATAAAGTCATAAAGAGACAGCATTCAACAGAACCGATGCCAAGAATGGAAGGGGGAAATAAAATGTGAACTGAAGGAGTCACAAAGAGAAAAACTACAGGAAGGGCTTTCAGACATACAAAGGAAAATAAATATTTCAAAACAGAAGAAATAGTTTTTATGAAGCAATTATATGGCAAACAATTTTAGACAGATAGAAGTGTTTGAAAGGAAAAAGGAAATCTCTTTTGGTCTTATGACAACTGAACAGTTCCTTCAGTATAGAATGAGTTTATTCTCAGTACCACCATGTCTCAAATTTTTTTGTCAGTACAAATGCATCCTTGGACATGAGTTACGGGAGTTATTTTGTTCACATTTTCCACGATAGCTATGTTTTCCATTAAAGTAGATTATTACAGTTGTTTTTATTGTTCCTGAAGTATCTTATTTTAACATCTTATTTGGTTGATGTTTTGCTACAAGATTCACAGTTCTCAACATTTACTGATGTGCAAGGGACTGCTCATCTGGAGCCTGCAGTCTGGGCACTAGGGGTGAGGGTTCCAGATCAGGAGCAGTTCTGCTTAGCACAGAAGCCCACAGCCTCTGACCCTCTCCCAGGGAAGGCATGGCCAGAGGCAGCAAGGTACAGGCTAAAGTAGGGCATGTGAAAAAATAGTACCAGCAGTAGCCTGCATTTGATTTCAACAAGAATGTTAAAAATTTGGATCATGTAATTTGCTTTGACCACTAAATCCCAGATAAATTTTTAAACTTTGCTTACCATAGCTGTTTTAAACTTTCACTTCTTGTCTGGAGTGTATAACTAAAAGGTTTAACTAAAGGGTAAGATGAGTCATTAAAAAATAATCTCCAAAGCAAAGATCTGGTGATGCTTTGGCATCAGAAATTTTTAATCACAAAAGAAACCCAATATTATTCCCCTCCTGTTAACCTTTCCTTACACTTTTTATAGTCTCTCCCCTAACCTTGCCCTGACACCACACTCCTCTTTCCCCACTCCTGTTCACTCTCTCAACCAATCTTACATTCCACACCTCTGGTTGCCTCCCACTTTGGACACACATGAATGCAAGTAGCACCTTCCCAACAAACAAGTGGCAGGGAAGAGGAAGAGATGTGAAAGAAAATGTGAGAGCTCTTAAATAAATAATAATATTCACAGTCTTAGGCAAGCCTTAATTTACAGATTCAAGTGCTTTGGGAAAGTAAGCGATGTTGGCTCCTTTTATTATGCACAAACAGTTTAAATATATGTTTAATTTTAAGAAATCCATTGTTTTCTTCCTACATGATTTGTTAATTCTTGGCTGACACTGGGCAGTGTTGCTGGTAGCAGGACAAGAAAGTATAATTACTGTCAGCCAGCTGATCATGATTGCAGAGACAGAGACTTCACCTCACCTTTCCCACCTGGGCACTGCTTCTGCGCCTGCGCTGTGCAGCCTGCTGGCCTCCACATGCTGCCTACGGAGCAGCTGCTCAGGTTCCACTCCCATGCTAATTTATCTTCTCCCCAAATTAATTCTGCCAAAAAGGCAGATTTGAGGGTGACTTAAAATTAGGATTTTGGACAAAATCAATAGTCTCTCAAGAACACACTACTCATTCAAAGGCCATATGCACTAATTGTGTACAAAAATGTATATTCCAAATAAAGTATAAAACACCTCAAACTCCGGGTGAAAAATTACAAATTATTTCATCAATGACACTGTTCTGTACTTATTGTTGCAAAATGCTTGACAATATCCCCTTTCTGAGCCTTTGTTCTTGAAGCAGCTTTTGGACAACTCTAGGTGACTTACCTAAAGGTGATCTGATGCCATGAGGTCAGGGAATAAATCTCTTTTCTTTGAAATTAGTTGCCATACAACTGATTGTCCAAGTCACTAATTCTGTACAGGTCATTAACTAGATCTGCAAAATTAACAGCAAAATCAAACCATCTGGTATTTAATAAATATCAAAACGTAACATTCCTTAATGTATAGTTTATAAGCAATTACCTGTGATTATCATCTAACACAAAGGTCTTTGAATGTATCTGGAGAAGGGCAACAAAGATGGTGAAAGCTGGAAGGAATGTCCTGTGAGGAGTTGCTGAGGGCTCTGGGTTTGTCTATGTGGGAGAAAATGAAGCTAAGGGGTGACTTTATTGCTCTCTGTAGCTTTTTGAGAAGGGGAAGTAAAGAGAGAGAGAGAGCGAGCGAGCTGATCCCTTCTCCTCCCTTCTGCAGGGATAGGACTCAAGGGAATGGTTCAAAGCTGCACCAGGAAAGGTCTAGACTGGACATTAGGAGTCATTTCTTTAACAAAAGGGAGGTGAAACCCCAGATCAGACTTCCTAAAGAGGTGGTCAATGCCCAGCATTTAAGAGGCATGTGGACAATGCCATAAACAACATGCTTTAACTTTTGGTCAGCCCTGAATTGGTCAGGGAGTTGGAATAGATGATCGTTGTAGGTCTCTTCCAACTGAGTCTATTCTATTCTATTCTATTCTATTCTATTCTATTCTATTCTATTCTATTCTATTCTATTCTGTTCTTGCCAGGATAATCAGGAAAGGAATCCAAGTCAAGTAATGCTTGAGGACAGCCCTCTCCTGTGTGAGCACTGCAGTAATTTTCTTACTGCATTAGACAAACTAGTCTTGCTGCATAGTTGAGAGATCCTGAAATTAGGAGTGTGCCAAATATCAGAAAAATTGTCTCCTTCTTTCACAGCAACATCTCTCAGTGATGCCTGTGCCTAAACAGTTTCAATCCAGTCCTGCTGTCAGCCATTGAAACTGTGGACCCTTTTGAAGGATTTTGTTCTTGTTGAAAACATTACATTGTACATGGTGCAAGAACTATTCCCACTCTCCTTGCAGTATAAAATGGATATAAGTCCTCAGCCTTAAGCCATACATGAAGAAATGCAAGGCTTTTTTCCTTTAAATACTATCCTCAGGACTTTCTATAGACTTCAGATGCCCATCCTCAAGATACATGCAATGAGTGACTTCACTAGAATAAGAAGACATAGGTTCTTATAAACTTTTGAAATATTAAATCTCCTATTCACACACAATTATAGTTCCTATTGACTCAGAAGTGTAAATGTGTATGTGTAAGCCATTATATTGACCAAGGCATGCAGACATTAGCTGCTTTTTAATTGTTTAGAGTTGATACACAAATACTTTTAGCTTTACACAAATATTTTTAGCTTTATAAGGGGTAATTAAGGGAGTAACAAGACCAATACTTGCTTTTACAAAGGAAGGCTGTAATAGACACTGGGCAATCCTGAAGAAGAACCCAAGACAGAAAGCATTTCCTCTTGTGCAGGGTTTTTGCTGTTTGCTTCTTGAAGGACAGAAAGTGATGTGCTTTTTATAGCAGTTGTGTCTCTTTATATGAAAAAACATAAAATCATAGAATGGCTTGAGTTGGAAGGGACATTAAAGACTGCCTAGTTCTCACATCTCTGCTGTGGGAAGGACACATTTCATTCGACCAGGTTTCTCAAAGCCCTGTCCAACCTGACCTTGAACACCTCCAGGGATGAGGCCTCCACAGCTTCTCTGGGCAACCTGTTCCAGTGCCTCACCATTCTCATGGGGAAGAATTTCTTCCTAACATCTAATGTAGACCTGCCCTGTTTCAGTTTGAAACCATTGCCCCCTGTCCTATCACTCTCTGCTTATGAAAAATCCCTTTCCTTCCTTTTTGTGAGGCCTGGAATCTATAACAGCTTTTGCTACTGAGTACACAAAGCAGAACTCAAAGGTATTAAGTAAATATCCAAACCTTTGGGCTCAGTGATGGCAGAAAAATGCCAGCAAAAACTCACAACCAAACATTCTCTGTCCTGTTCTTAAGCTGAATTAATGAAAGAGGAATTTGAACATTTATTGAAAATAGAGAGTGATACTTCAAGGATATCTGAACACATCATTAACCATCTTTCCTAAAGGAAAAAGACCTCGGCTTTGGCTGGTTGTTCAAGTGCAAAGAGGAAATACTACAACAAAGACTGTCTTCTTTCTTTAAAGAGTGGATCATGTTAACTTTAAAAAGCATTATAAACAATTCTTCTGCTCAGGAAAATATAATTTTATCTTGTCTTGTGCTCAGGAAAATATAATTTTATCTCTCTAAAAAATTATTTGATAAACCACTGGCTATATAGCTTGGCTGCTCTTTAAAACCTCTTCAAACTTAGGCCTAAATATTATGCTCATTGATAAGCTGGGATTTTCTTGCATAATATGACCAAATTAAGCTCTTGCTTTTAAGTCTTGCAAAGTATCTCTATCAGTTAGCAAAGACAGTCTTAATAATAATTTAATGCATTTTCATTGAAGTTTCTGCATTTTCAATAAAAATTATACTATTGCAAAACTATGACTTCCTTTACTTTCAAATTAAGTGTTTCTTTGTTTAAGTAACAAGCATAAATTAGTTCAGTGAGAAGACAAGAATTGCTTCTTAATTGTAGTTGGAAGAACTTTTTTTTAAACCTGAAGGTAACAAGTGTCATTTTGCATATATTAAGATTTAAAGAGGTGATTTTGTTACAGCTGATGTGTAACTCAAGACTTTCAGAGTTGTAAAACTGTAACTTTATGCTAATTTATATAAATTATGTATAGCCCATTTACAATACGTTACGTGCTGTCCTTGATCCTCACACCATGCTTGGATTGGTCTGCTATTTTTTAATCAGCTCTGTCTCCACAGGTCTCGTAACTGTTACTGGTTCCAGGAAATAAGATTTGACCTGCCAGCCTTCACCCCTGTCAGTCACAGCAAGGGTTGGCACATGTCATATGCCACAGACCACATTCTTTCATTATTAGGTGAGTTTGATTCTTTATTTGAAAAATACTGTTGAATAAAATAAAAAAGGATGAAGTATAGAACTTGTGATATTCAGAGATAGTCAAAGAAGACATTTCAGAATAATTATTATGTATGACTTTTCCACAGTCTGAAGCCCTTGATCAGATGTAATTGTTCCATGCTTGCGGCTGTTCTTTTCGCTGAAACTTAGCAGCAGGAATAACAACCAGGATCCTTTTTCAGCCCAGGTGCATTAAGGGCAACAGGGAACACCATGCATGGAATGAAAGCCTGTCTGAGGCACCCATTGTGAACCTCAGTCTGCCCAGAAAAGCAGTGATGGGGGTGCAGATGGGACAGAGCTGCCCACCTGCTCTCAGGGACAAGAACATGGCCATGCTCCCTCAAGGATGATAAACTCCCACTCCAGCAGGTACACAGCAGGGTCCTGGCAGCAACTGAGCATCAGTTTCTAGATGTGGTGCCATGGGGAACACCTGGCTGTTTCTCAGGAGTGAATAAATAGTATCACAAAATACAAGCCCTGGAAAATTGGAAAACGGGAACACAGCAAACTGCCAAGGTTTCTGGTAGGGTTGACAGTATGATTGCACACACCAGACAAGTGCACAAGGCTCGATCCAACTCCCCTTTTAGACACAGACGCAGTCCCCATAAGTGTTGTTTCCAGCTGCAGTGTGTCTGTCACATGCGCAATGCATCATGCATTTGCCTGCAAAGCTGGAAGTGCTCTTCTGTAGCTGGATAATACAGAGATCAAGACAGCAAACCATCACAGCAAAGGGTAGCATGAAGAAGGAGAAATAGCTTGTAAAATCCATTTATTTGTAATATCAAGCATGCTATTGTTTGCCTTTTACTGACTTACTGATATTTCCTCTGGAAAGTCACTGACCCTTTTTCTTAGTCCCATCATTTCTAAAAAGTGTCATATTTACTATGTAGCAGATTCTACTACTGGTCTTGCATTTTGAAAGTTAAAGCAGATCACAAAATGGCATTAATGCAAAGCCAGCATGATATGTTCAGGAGGTATATAGAACAGTTTCCAGCACACTTTGTGTAATCTCTAAACAAAATACTTAAGGCTAATTATGCCTGATAATAGTATCATAATACCTGATTTTTGCATGGTGCATTTCACATTAAAGGGAATCAATCTGTTAAAGATGTAAGATGCACATTGAAGATACAAGATTAAGATAGCTATAAATGGTTAAGAGCAATTTCTGGTGAAGGACAAGATAATGCAGCCTGAGACAGGTGCCAGACCCTGATACTGGCACACCTCTGCAATCTTTGCTTTAAAGTTCTCTGTTTCAGGTGGGCCTGAGCTTAAGATTGTTCTTTGAAAGTGAAGACAGGGAGACGCCCATTTGAACAACCATTTCTGAGAATTTCCTGTCCTTGAAATACTTTCTTAAAAGGAGTGGTTCAGTGGCAGCTTTATCCAGAACACTATGCACAGGAACACTGGAGTGGCCAGTTTGAGATGACTGACAAACTTCCTGCTGAATTCGTCAAAATGTGCCACCTTTTAGTCATGCAACAGCATCATATCATCTCCACCAGTGGAGCAGCTTCCTCTGCCTCCCAGTGGCCCCTTGGTCTCCAGGTCAGGCTGCCTGCAGCACCCCAGCTCCTGCTGCCATGATTTGAAACAATATTTGGGTTTACATAAGCTTCAAGTTAACGGTGGAAACCTTCCTGTTCTAGCCACAGTCCTTGCTGGGATGCTTTCCTTGGAACTGGACCCCTCAGAGCACCTTCAGTGCAGAGAACTCCACCATCAAACCCCTTCCTCCTCCTTCTGCCCGTGCCTAATCCCCTCCCAGGGCAGCCTGAGTACAGCAGCCACAGCTCCCGGCACTGCCAGGAGAAGGGAATTCATTGTGTGTGGGAGCAGCCATGGGACTCACAGTGCTCCAGGTGCAGGGGTGGCTGCTGCTCCAAAGCATGCAGGAGCAGCCCAGCACATCACTGCTGCTCACTCCATGCAGCTGTCCCAGCACAATGTGCCAGCACCCACCAAGGGACACCATCCCTGGGGAACAAAGCAGAGTTCACAGCCTGGGGATGTGGAGGAGCTGGCAGGGCCAGGGAATGGCACAGCAGGGACATTAACTGCACATCTGACAGCGAGCTGTGCTCTGCAGGGACAGGCATGCAGAGGGATGGAGGGGAAGGAGGCTGAGGTGCTCTCTGCTCTTAGTGCAGGAGTTGGTCCTCACCCCCAGCCACCAGCAAACACAGCTGTGCTGTGATCTGCTGCCACACAGAAACGTGCACCAGCTCTAATGAACAGGGTGAGATGTGCAGCTCTCATCCTCCTCAAAGGGGTTACAACTTGCCAGTAGGAACAAAAGTTCACAGGCCTGGAGGTCCAGGGTGTAACTTGCACATGCTTTGTCTAGTCCACAGATCGTGGTGATACAGTAAATTCTTCACAGATAAGAAAATGCACAGGGCTTTTTGTGGGCTTTGGTTTGCAGGAATTGCAAGATGTGTTTTGTGAGATAACTTCTATCTTATCTTTATTTTTTCTGTTCTAAAGCAGAACAGTCTGGATACTAAAGCCATTTCTGCCATAATATTAACCCCATCAGGTAGAACAAGCTTCACTAAAAGAATTTTAGCCTTGGCCTGGGATTCAAGGAGTTAAAATGCGGCTTTAGAGCTACACAGAGTTTCTAGCACTGGAAGATGTCTCCTTGCACACTACAGAAGGCAGAGAGCCAGAAATAGATAGATAAACTACTCTCCTTGATACTCTCCCTACTGCTGTCCTTCTGAACTGCTCTCCTTTCTCTGGCTAAACCAAACAATGGTTGACTGCTGACGCTCTTGCCATCCACTCATTTTGTATGTATACATGACTGATTTCTAGTATTGCAGTACTTATGTGGGTTTTTGGTATAATACTCAGAACCAATAACAGATACATACAAGTGACTGACGCATGTCTGCACCAGCACCACACTTCTCACACTAGTACTTCTCCTGGTTTAAGTCTTACTCTTTTTTTTGAGAATATATTCAATTTCACAGGAACACAGATAAGGAATTCAGCAGAACTAGACAACAGATGTTTTTATTCAAAATGTTCGTAGGTTAACACATCCCACCTGCACCCAACTTTCTGTTTTGTCAGCCTCCATATGTTCATAATTCTTGTCTCAATTTTTTTCTGATGCCTTGTACACTACAACATATCTGCATTGTTTTGATCACCGTTTTCTCCCTTCTTTCACAGATAACATGCTGCGCTTGCTACTTCCAGTCTCATTACCTCCCTCCTGGGCTGGCAGCCATTTAAGCCATCTGACCCACATCCCCTCTGACCTTTATTACAGAATTTCTTCTCCCAAATGACCAGCCTCCCCAGTGCACTGTAGCCATTTTAGATATGGTCTATATATTCCCACACTCCTGCCCCTAATTGCTTTCCTGTGTTTTCCCCCTGGAAGAAAAATATTTTTTTTATTTTTCCCCTCAAAGATGCACCATTAACCTGGTATCAACAGGACACAGATACCCACATCCCTGCATTTCTTTTAGTGGTAAAGAAAGGAAGGGACCATTTGAGGCATGTTTAACAAATGCAATTACCCAAAGCACATAATGGAGCGGATCTTCTCTGCCTAGGGGTACAAGCAAAGACAAACTATCTGCTATTTAAAGACAAAATACACACCTATCATTTTCACAGAGAGAAAAGTATTGTATGGAGCATTTGCCCTTTTAGACTCATGAGCCTTTTGAGGTTCTAGGCTTTTGAACATAGTAATATTTTATAAAAAAGCCCATTCATCCATTCTTAAGTTCCCTTTAAGTAGGTCTCAAAGGTAAGAACTGCCTTACAGAGCATGTCATAGTCTCAGCTGTCATTATATCACACAGTTGCATAAAAGAGGACACTGTATTTGGGGCTGCATGTCCAGCATGGAACTCACCATCATTCACCCAATGCAATTGCATAAAAAACAGTGTTTCCTGAGAAAAAATGCCTGAGAAATAAAATGGCGTTCTCTTTTTGTCATTACAGTAAATAATACTTTCCTACCTGAGAGCGGAGAAATTTTACTGAAGTGTGTCACACAGAGCAGCTGGCAGAGCCCTCACCTGGTGCAGCCTTCACCTCGTGCCAAGTCACACAGTCACACCTCTGGAAGGTGCATGCTCAGGACACTGCTCACAGCCAAAGTCACAGCAATCAAAACCAGCCTTTTCATTTCAGGGTGGGTCTTCTACACCCACCCTGAAATGAAAAGGCCAGGGCAGAGGCCTTTCCTCCTCCAAGGAGGAGGAAACCACTCCATAGACCTTGAATATAAAACCAAAAGGTGAAAAAGCTTATAGGAAAGTCCTCTTACCTTTTGTGGAAACTTGGTCAGGCTTGCCAGTACAATTTGATCCTTGTCCCATACAGAAATCACTGGGTAGGAAAAGCAGTATGTCAGCTCTCAGAAATTCAGAGAAGGAAACAACTCTAAATCCCTCTACCTTTAAGCCCTGTCAATTACCTTTGGGTTTTTAACATTTGATTCAAAACATCTTGTGTAATTACTTATCTTTTGTAGGAGTCCAGCACAGTAAGCATGGACTTGTATTCAGCAATAGTGTGCATAAGGGTAGTCAGGAAACTGGAATGGAAATTAAGTACATCATGATCATCACAGCTTGATGGAAGAACATAATAATTCAGTGTCTTATTGGCCGTGTATTCAGGGGTTTGTCATTTGAGCACTTCAAGAGAAATGAAAGCAGATCACTCAAGCTGCCTTTCTGAATTATTCTGTAAAACCCAAGGAGTCAGGAAAGGAGGTTAGAGGTGGAGGTAGGTGTTTGGGACCTTCAACTTATTAGAGAATGTTGATTCATCAAAACTTTTTGTGATTCATATGTTTTATAGCAATAAAACTTCAGAAGGAAAGGTTCTTGGATAGAAAATTGCTGTGTTGTTCAAAAAAGAGGCAAGATTTGTGGGATGGGAGCCCAGAAGGTTCTGGGTAACTTCCAGTAAGGCTTGATTGTGCATGCTCTTCTAACCATGGCTGTCCATGCAAACACCTATGGACAGGGTCGCTGGAAGAGCAACTGCTGGGGTCAAGAGCTACTTGAGATAATTTTCACTTGAAAAGATTAGGAGTTGATAACCCAAGCAACTGTGCTGCAGAAGTGACTTTGGAGCAGAGACAGCCATCTGTCAGGGGCCTGCAGATGCCCCTCATTTAGCTAACCCAGTTGCCCTTCATACAATGAGAAGTGACCAAAAATTTCAATAGTAACCAACATATAGAATTTTTATGTTTCACACCAAATACTAATTGCCTGGTCAGTAAGACTACAAAAGAAACATAATAAACTATAAATATATTTTTTATTAACCCTGTGGTCAGAAAATGGTTGCCCATATCAGATGTGTATCATTCTTTGAGGATACTGAGGACCCATGTGTAGACTTCTGAATCCTAATAATAGCAGTTCACAGCAAAGATTTGAATTTTTTTTTTTAACCCAAGCATTTATAGGGAAACAAAATAAAGGTCATAATAAATTAAAGTTTAAAAGTTAGAAGTTCAAAGAAGGCAAGGAGGAAAGGAAAAAAAATACGGGTATAGCAAATAATTACTCTACCATGTGAAGAATGTTAAATACAAAGCTTACTGTGCTTTTAAATAGCCCAAAATAAACAGATGTACAAAGCCATTTCCAATTTTGATAATTTCCTTAAACATGTCTCTTCTACTGACTCATAGGAGTAATTTGAGGACAACACTTTTAAGAGATGCTCCTGAGGAAACACCTCCCTCATGCTGTTGCTTACCATATATTTCAGATATAAAAATAAAGCCACATGACAACTACTTCTTTGAGCATTAGTTTACATTAAAATCCCCTTTTCTCTAGACTACTGCTCTTATATTTTTCTGATTCAGATGTTTAAACTTGATTAGATCTAGCAGTGACTGCTTTTAACAATATCAAGCCAACAATACCTTTTTGCCAAGAAAAGGCAAAAAGTACTTATAACTGTGATGAGTACTACTGAACAGCTCAAAGATCTATAGAATTTAATGGCATCATTAAAATCTGGTATTTCTAGTGACACAGACTAGCAAGAAAGTACATTGCGTTTCTAGTGTTGATCTTAACTTTCCCTCTTTAGAAAAATGCAGCTTCTCTGTAAAACCTTTGTTTTTAGTTTCTAGTCCTTCACAATCAACAGAGACCGGCTTTTCCAGAAGGTGTTCAGAAGGTAGCAACATACCACAGTACTCCTACAAAAACAGCTTTTTTTTCCCCTCTGCTAATTGAAGAGGCAGCTTACAAAAGTGCTTATTTGAATTCTTTCCCTAAACTCATTTTCTGAACTGAACCAGTACCCTGTGACCCCTGCTGACAGATGGGTTATGTCAGGACAAGAGCTCTGGTATCTTGAGCTCCCAGAAGGCAGTGATAAGTATCTTTCCTGTCCACTGGACTAGGCTAAGGACTTGATGATTTTAGACATGGCAGTGGTGGTCTTGGCAAGACAGGGCTCCCTGAGCAAAGGCAGTGGGGTAAGGCCAGAATACAAGAAAAGAAAACCACTATGAATATTAGGAGATGATCTCTCAAAAAGAAGAAAAGGGAGGGGGGAGAGGGTGGAAATACCATGCTTTCAGTCAGGATGAGGGCTAGACCACAATCTGAACTTAGTGCCTACAAATGACTTTCACAGAGGTCTGAGATATATTTACATGTTCAGTGAAATCAATATTCAGGTTTTTTAATCTACTGCCAAACCAGCTCCAGAACGGAAACAGTGCAACAGCATCTCCCAAGATGTGCTGCAGAGACGACATTCTAATTAATCTGGACATAATCCCATCCTACAGCAGCAGTGCTCTCCAGGTGACCCTGCACTGTGGCCACATCAGGGCACACTGATTTCTCTCGGTGACTTCAGCTAGGCTGATGCAGAGTACTTGGCAAACATTAGCAGTTTTCAGCAGGGTGAAGAAATATTGGATGTTGACTTCTCATTTACACAGTTCATGAAAGAAATGTTGTGGGATATTTAAATAGTCTAAATACTCAGGAACTCTCATCTGTGTCTGACTGTTGATTGTTCACACCACAGAAACCTCAACTTTGCCTCTGGTGACAAATAGCACGCAAGGAATGGGGAGATTACAAGACAGCTTCCCATGACTGCAAGAAAAAAAACAAGGATGTATTAGATGTTACTTTTCAAAATAATGTTTCTTTCCCTTTTAATCAGGGAATTACAGTTCTATACAGTTAAGATACAAACCCAAACCAAACCTGATCAAAATCTTCTCAGCTCAAGGAAGTGAGAGGAAGACTAGATTTAAAATAAACACACCCTAAAATATGAGTTTCTGTTCTAACTGCACCGTGTTCGTCTTTCTACAGTAGTGGAACTTCTTAGGTTAAAAAAATAAAAAGGCAGAACAGGTTCCTGGTCAATGTTAAGGGTAGTCCAGTTTCTAGGTTGAATTTTCTGTAGTTCATTTCTGGTATTTCTAAAAGAATCTGAAAGAGGTTGCATCAGCTTTTAAGGAGCTGTACCTGTTGCTGTGGATCTATGTGTATGTTGCAAAATTCTTTTATGTTGATTTTAACTACTCTCAAAATTCACCTTGCCTTCTAAAGCAGTTTTCTTTATTCCAGAAATAGCATTAGGGCTTTAAATAGATACTTTTACCAACTGCTGAACAGCAGCATGTCTCAGGCTCCTCGCTTGCTAACTTTGGTCTCCACAAACTGCTGGAACAGAGCACAGATACCTCTGAGGGAGCAGAAATTCAGAGTGGTTGGTGATGCCACCATGCCGGGGCTAAGCAGTGCCTGAGCTAGCAGGTCATACGTGATGGGGGGCGGCATTTCTGTGCTACAGCTGCCTTGATTTTGGCTCCAAACACACAGCTCTGTGTAAAGGCACTGTTTATGAACAGATGAGTTGAGTTGGCGCTACTGAAGCCTTTCCTGGGCCATCACTCAGTGTCTGGTGTGGGCCTGTCCTCTGTGACTTAGAAGCCCAAATTCCACAGACATCTAATGAGGCTGTTTCTGACATTACTAAGGGCTTAATTTTACTATGACAAACACTCATCTTCTGCCCAGAACAGACAAGTTACAGGCACACACAAGGAAGCACAAGAGCACACGTTTCAGGGTACTTCTTCAGTGTCCCTTATTCTCTTAGCTGCTCATGTGGTTGATCACCAACAGTCGTCATGCCTCTGAATATAATTAAAATATATAATAAAGCAGCATAATAACAATAACATACATATACAATAATATGAAAAAGTTCCATTAAAAAAATCTAGCAATTAAAATAAAAATAAAAGCTAGCCTTGTAAGAGAATAAGCAGGAGTGGGATTGCAGGCTGTGAGAGACAGATCTCCAGCACAGGCAGCAGGGCTCCAGAGTTACACTTGGCAGCTGTGCAATTTCCAGAGCAACAGAGGATGCTCATAATTAGCTGACAAGAGGCTTAACCTCTGAGGCATTGATGGTGTTAAATACTGTAATTTGGGCTCCATACACTTGTACTTCAGCACAAAACTCCTGCAGAACCATCTCTCTCCTTTTCTGTGTCTCTGTACTCTGCTATTGAGTTAAGATTTTCACTAAACACAGGTACTAAATTTTCACCGTCACTAATTCATGCCTGGAGGGCTTTGCTAAGAGCAACTTGTTTTGTTCTTGTGTTTTCTCCTCTGTGCTAATAACCTCATACCAACAAAACAGATGGAGCTCAAATACAGCTCCAGCAGGAGAGTGATGTTAATGGACTCCCCCCATTTCACACAATGGGAAAAAAACATGAAAAGGGAGAATACAATTTTTCACATCAGCTCTACTTCTACTTTGCAGTGTCTGAATGACCAAATGCCTGCAGCTGAGATGGCACTGAACTACAGATAAAGACAAAAGCTGAGAACCCTCAGGTTTTTCTGGCCTCTGAAAATGTCAGATTCTGCAGACTAAGCTTTGAACATCTAACCTTGCTTCATTCCTGAGGAGACAGCTTTATGATCTCATTAAAAGAATTGTTTTGTTTGGAAAGCTTGTTAGCCTTCCAGATAGAGTCAGCTTAGCTGAAACCCTATCTATCAAAGTTTTATTTGATTTAAAAAAAATAGATATAAATAAAAGATGCAAATAGATGCAAATAAAAAGGCTAAGCAAACACCAGCCAAATAAGAAGACTTAAATACTCAAGGTTCTCAGATACTCTCTTTGTTTTCTTTGGCTTTAAAGTCATGATTGTTCATTACTATTTTTAGCACCAGCCACATGTTTCTCTGAATATCAAAGAAACTGGCAGCATCACATTCCTACAAGGAAAGGAAAGTCATACAATACAGCACCTCAGCCTAGTTCCTAGTAGGGAAACAGTGAGTCCAAGTAAATGAATAATACCTCCTGTGAAGTTTGCAGGTACTGTGCCTTGACCAGACATGTTCAGGTACAAGCTGGCATAGAATTGGCCCCAAGTATCTTGGTTCCTGGGCCATTGATCAAAAGGAATAGTTTTTGGTCAGCAGCACCGGCTCCCCACCCACTGATTTCTCAGGGAAGAGTTGGAGCTTCCTCCTTCATAAAAAGAAAATTTTAAGAGAGACAGCTCTGGATAAAACAGCCTTTGCAAGAAATAACTTTGAGAACAACAACAAACAGCAGGCTTTAAATCTGTATAATACCCAACACTGCAGGTATTTGCAATTCTGGCCAATTAAGCACTGCATGTTCAGGATGTCTAAATTATAGGTCTTATTTTGGAAAATTGAGAAAGTTGAGGGAGTACAAACCAGCAAGAATTGGTTTGCATAGCAGACATTGCAGGAAAGAGGGGCAAGTGAAAGGCTGCAGTTCCATTTCCTCACTCATAGCAAGCAGCCCATTTCTCACTGCAGTAGAAGTTAAATCAGCTGGCCTATACAAAAGCTATCTCAGTATAAATATTAAAATATAACAGATGTATTTTCCATTTGTAGATCTGGACCTGCTTCAGAAAGACAAGATGAAACAGTTCCTTAAAAACTCAGGAAAGGAGAACCAGCAAAACACTTGGGTGAAAAACTTGGGAGAACCAGCAAAACTGTCTCTGGTGGAGAAAGAAGCAATGGCACTGGCACTAGTTAATTAATAAGTTAGAGACTGCCCTCTGTTATGAACAAAACAGCCTGGCTGGGACACTTGGCTGGAACTAAGTACTGACATTGTAATGTTAATTAGCTAATTGCTCCTGGGAATCACCTACAACCCCACCCACACTAGGACCAGGATGCAAAATAATCCAATGGAATCATGGGAGGGGGTTCTGGGGATGAAAAACACCCCTAAAATGGAAGGCTGGGCACAGTGAAGGGGGCTGGATGGGTGTGCTGGTTGGGGAAAAGGGAACCCCATCCCTAGTCTGTGTTTGACCTGTCACCATAACCTACAGAGGACCAGACTGGACTGGGCTGTGGGAAGCAGGAACAAAGGAACATGCACTTCCTGGTGTTTCCAGGGGGGAAGGAGAGGGATAGCTGCTGCTGGACTTCGGCAACAGACTGCACACCTCTGCACCTCCAGCTACCAGTGTGCCACGGAGACTCCAGGGACAGACTCTGCAGCTTTCTCACCCTTCAGCTACCAGGAAAAGCTACAACAGCGGGGTGGGGGGGGGAAAGCTACAACAGCGGGGGCGAGCTCTGTGTCGAGCCCCCTGCTGAGCTGACTTTTTAATAAAGATCTGAACATTAATAAAGGCATAGGCCCTGCTCATTTCACCCTCCACTCTGCTTACTCCTCCAATCCAGAGACTGAAGCTGCCATACCTTGTTGCTTATTTGTGATAATTTAAGTTGTTTTTGCACTTGAGAACATGCAATATAACCCTGAAATACATTTAAGAAAGTGTAGAGCTCCGTAAAAACATAGGTGTAAGAGAAAATTATTGTTTATTATCTCTTCTGTTTTGTGCAGCTGCAGTTTCTGAACTTGACAAAATAATTTATCATCAAACCCATAATTTTAGATTAAGTTGAAGCATCTAGGATATAGAAAATACTTAATCTTGAACAAAGAGACCAGAGGATGAAAAAGCCAAAAAGTGCTTGAATTGGCTGTTTTCAGGTAAATGATCCTCAGTTAAAAACATGAATGCCACACCAAGCCTCTATGTCCATCATTAAGAGCTTGAATATTTTTCCTCATACAATGAAATCAAATATCTGGTAGTAATCAAATTCTGGCTTGAGCTTACTTCTAACTGTCTGCCAACCTGCCGAACTGAAAAGAAATTGGGAAAAATGGAATTTAAAGGCAGAGCAAGTAATTTTTCCAAGATAATTTTTTACTTCAGAACAGAATGCTGTGGTCAATCCATGTACAAATCCATTTTTTATTTTCTGTATTCATTCTACTATGATTATAATTAGAAGATAAATTTTAATGGCTTTTAAATTGTAAATAGACATTCACAGTCAAGAAATACAAATTATGTTATAATGTGGAAGAAAAACCATTGCAAAAATTAAAGAATGGTTTCCATGTCTATTTGTTTTGTGCTATGGTTTCTCCTCCATTATGTACCTTACACATTCCTACTACCAGACCTTTCCCATGTCAAGCAAATGTGCTTGCATTGAAGAATACTAGAGCAGTGGCTGACAGTAGGTATGTCTACTAACACCCTTTTCCCATAGCTGGTAAAATTTTAATTCATCTCCACCATGTATTTACATTTGAAACTGCATCACCTCTAACCATCTGATATCACCTATGCTGGCTGATAGTCAAAGATTTACTTCCCCACAGGCAAACAACTGCATCCCACAAACCTTGGTCACACTCAGCTCTGTTCATCATTCCTTGGTTATAATGTCACCAGAGATGCACTGGAACACTGCATATTAAATCAATAGTGTTGCCATAGAAATAATGCAATCCCTTGGCCTAACCATGAATTTCTGTACCACAACAATCAATCACCTTTTTTTTTTTTTCTTACTGTATTTGCTTTTTAAATCTTTGTTCTTTCCAGAAAGTGTTTACAGACATAAATCAAAAGGGTGCTCAGTAATAAGGAGAGCCAGGTTGTGCACAGGTTGCCCAGAGGAGACAAAGGGTGTGAAAGTGCCCCTGCCCCACTCAGGAGAGGGCTGGGGCTGGAGCCCGTGGGTGCTGCAGTTCTGCACCCACCAGCGCAGCCAGCAGCAGGCACCCAGCCTGCCCTGCACAGCACCGCCAAGCACCTCCAGAAACTGCAGGGGGAGAGACCAAAAAGCCCCACCACACACAGCAGAGCAGCCATCCACATTAATCCATGGGATGGATGAGCAGGCAAAGGATTTGTAAGGGTGGTCCCACACCAGAGGCAGTGCTGCAGCCCCAGGTTTGTGAAAGGTTGGCTACTCCAGAAACAGGATTTCTCAAACTTGTTTCTGCTATGTCTACACGTACTAAACAAAAGGTATTGGGCCACGCCCTGTCTCATGCTAGGTGACATTCAGATGTAATGCAACATCTAATTTCATGAAACCTGTCTTGCCAAAGTTTGTAATGACCTCAGCCCAGGTGCTGCATTCCCACCTTCCTTTGACACAGGCCCGCTCTTCTGCTGAGTTATGCTGCCTTCCATTCCCTTTCTTTAACTCTCCTACAGTTCTCACAAAAGGTGCTTGCCTTTTCAAGTCCTCTGCAACTCTCCTCTGCTTTCTATTAGCAGCCTACATATCTTTGTCCTTGACTTCTGTCTTTTCAATAATTTCTCCCAGAATCCCAAGTGCAAACAATTTATAGCTACAATGTTCATAGCACTGAAGTGTTAGAGGTAGAGAAAGTCATACATTTGTTTTGTTTTTTTTAAGTTGGACTCATTTACAAAATAACAATAGCATCTTGCATCAGAGCATCTCTCATGTTTTGACGACTGGTTTTGTATATATGACTTCCCTAAAATTTTATATAGAGTGTAAAAAAAACCTACCAAGTCAGAGCTACTGCTGAGCTGAATTAATTTGTGTTCATAAAATATGCACTTCAATTTCCTAGAATTGAAGAATATCTGAAGTTGGGAGGGATCATAAGGATCATTGAGTCCAACTTCAAAAAGCTGTGGAACAAAACATGACCTGGTAGCATATTATTTAAGAAATTATATGGTATATAACAAAGACTTACAAGTAAACAGGAAGCAGCATCACTTTTACACATGCAGCCTTAACATGGCTGTACTTTGGCTTATGAAGTTTTTATGTTTTCACATCATTCCTTGAGAAGCACATCCACAGGTTACCTACAGAGACAGCTGCCAAGTGCCCTGCTCTGGGCATTATGAGCATGGAAATAAGGAGTTACACCATCATGGGACGTCTCTTGGCCCTTCTGAAACAAGTGTCAAAATCTCTACTGACAGCTCCAGCTGGCCTTTTGTCACCATGTTTAAACCAAGTGGAGCCTATTTTTGAAGCTTGATAGCCTTTGTACAGCCTGCACTAGATGGGAGTATTTCTGTGCTTACAGTAACCACACGCACTTTCAAAAAGAGCAGAACAACACAACAGCTCTTAAAAACACCAACATTAAAAATCAGTAACTGATTTTACACATAAAGTCATCTGAGCTGGCTTTATCTCAGCACTGCTCTTAGACTTTGTGCTCCATCATTGCAAAGTCTGCATCAGCCCAGAGTGGCAGGAGCAGCAGCAGGTGGAAACAGCACAGGAGACAGGAATGGGGAAGCCTGGTCTCCTGTATTTGTGATGGCCTCAGTGACACTGCCCACCACCAGGAGTGCCATCTCACCTGAACAAACGTCTGTAGACACAAGAGACTGGGAGAGGAAACAGATCCAGAGTCCGGCATGAATTAATTATCTAAGAATGAGGAGTCGCAGTCATAGCTGGTCATCAGGGATGGTTAGATAAGGAGATTAGGGTTTAGAAATTAATGAATTGTCTAGAGTGACAAAGGAAGGAGACAAACCTGAAGAGGAGTATTGGTAAGGTTAGTAAAGAGTATGAGACAGAGGCAGAAAACAGGATAACTTTGAATGGAAGGGTTGACTGGGGTAAGAAATTACAATTGAGAGAGAGGGAAAGATTAGGGGAAAAGACATTTTATTTCACAGTTGCTATCCAGACTGCAAAAGGTACCTGCTAAACAAACAAAATGGTAAAAGGATCTTGGGGCCTGATAGGAAACAGAACAAGGACACCTGTAGAGGCTCAGAAAGGAGAGCAGTATGTGAGGAGCAGAGAGATTTACTGGTAGGAATCTCAAAGAGCTTGGGTTGTGATTTCCATAGTGAGCTCAGGGTGACATCTGGGCTTGCCTGAAGAAGACTGGTAAAAAATTCCTCAAGAGAGCAGAGGAGATGGCAAATCCACCAGGTGCACAAGGGACAGGACTGGGTCCAGCTCAGATTGTAGAACTTGAGAGAGAACAGCCTGGGGAGAGGGAGGAAATGAAGGAATAATTGAGCCTGTGCCACCAAGTACACAATTTTCTTCATCCCCTGGGATACAATCCAGCACTCAGGACCCTTTTCCCATGTCCAAACTACAGTGCTACTTTCTATTTCAAGCAGCACACTTGCTTTGAAGGGGAGTGCCTGCAGGACTGAGAGTTACCACCACGTTATTAACCAGCTCCTAGCCCAGAAGCAGCTACAATCTGTTACAAGAAAGTTGTGTCTTTTGTACATCCCTTTCTGATCTTTGAGTTCCAGCAGCGGGGTTTAACCCAAGTGCAATGCTGCTTATTATACCAACACTCAATATAGGAAAGAACGCAGAGTTTGAGAAACTGTAAACAAGGAACATCAACATTATCTAATGATTCACCTAACCTGGTTTAGGAAGCTGTAAAACTCATTAAGTATATTTCAGCAGTCGGTTGGCCATAACAGATAATACCAGACAGTTGACTTCTACAAGGAAACTTTTTCACATTATTTCAAGCTTAGAAAAATACTGAATTACAGAAAAGTATAATTAATCAAATCTGATTACTAATTTCATTAGTGCAGTAACAAATACTGTTATCAGAGTAGGAAAGCACTTCTAAATCACTGCTTGTTAACAAAGATGAAGTTGAGCTCAGAAGAGGTCATCTGAAGCTGGACAATTAGACATTAGCTTGATGAATTTGTTGATTGTCTTTCTGGTCTGGCCATTGTGCTACCAGCATCTATCTACAGGGTAAAAACATACAGCCAGTGCAGGAGGAAGAGGACAGGGTAACACTGCAGTGATAACATTTCCTTAGATCAGTGTACATTAGAAATGAAAACTGACCCCATTGAACACAGCGATCATCTTCCTGAATTTAACAATCACCTTCTGCAGCGACTGTAGAGCTGCATTCCAATCACTCCTGTTTGTGCTTGAGAGGGTGAGTATTACATAGAATTGTTTAATTTTCAGAAAAAAAACCCCAACATTTCATTTGCATTTAGGAAAGAAAAAATAGTAATTTTTAAGGCTACAAAATTATAGTTTGAGGACCCAGTTTTCCTGTTATTCTTAGGATGCATACCTTTTATCTGCTAAGTAAATAGAAGCAATGCTCACAACAAAACAATTTAGTTTTTTGGATGTGAATAAGCATTTTTCAACTACACATATGCTTACATACACATGTGCAAGTATTCTTTGGAAAAGACTGCTTGATAGCTGCATGTCCAGATTGTTATATTTCAGGAAAGACAAAACCAAACTAAACAGCAGCCATAAAAAATTATTTCCTCGCTAAGCTGTACTGATATGTTTTTGCCAAAACCAGACGAGGATCATGCAGTCCCCTCACAGAAGAGTTGCTTTTGCCTCGCTTACCTGAGAGTTCTCAGACAGAGACCATTAGCTGGAGCTGGGAACACAAGTTTTACAGCACCAATGTGTCAGCCAGGGGTGGGTCAAGTTCTGAAATTTTGTAAGGCAAGTTGGAGGAGGAGAGAAGATTGGGTCCTATCTTCTCCCTCCATCAATTTTACAGCATTAGAATTGCAACTTCTATTTAGTACCACTTTCTCAGTAAAGCTTCTTGGCAATTATTTCTATGTCAGCTTTGGAGTTCCCTTACTGTATTTGAAGTTATCATCTTAAAAATAAGATGAAGAAGTTGCTAGTTTTGCTTTGGGAGCAGGAAGAAGCTCCTTGTCTCTCTCTGTTTTATGACTGTCAAGTAGGGCTTACGCCTTACTGTCATATTGAATCATCTGAAAACTGAACCCTGACCTCATATACAGATATTATTGGACTTCGCTTTGCTTCTGAGGTCTTAATTCAATAACAACAGTTCTGATATCCTAGACATATGCCTTCCTCCTACATAATTTGTTCACTTCATAATAGTTACAGCTTCAAAATATTAGTAAAATTATCTGTGATCTTTTCCCCATGTTTAACCATCTTTCCGTAATGAAGTTTTTGAGCCTTTATTTACGGTAGATAGGAGCTTGCCATCATCCCTCCTATACACTTGTAGCTCCTTCTCCTACTCTAGTATCAGAGCTAACATCACATCAGGTGTATGAAGCCCACCATGAAGGACTGGCACAGGGCTCCAGACTAAGTTTTGTGCTTGCGCTCGCTGTTTGACTGTTGCTAAAATAGTCTATTACAGAATACAGGGAACCAAGGCCATGACTTTGTATTTTGGGTCTGCTCTATATTTAACAGCACTTCTTTTCAAGATGCACTGGCACCAGCACACAGGTCGATTGTAATCCAAAATCAGACTTGAAGAACATTGTTAGCTTCAATCATGAGTTCAATACTGGATCAACAGTGGTCAGCAGCTCTGGAAAATATCCTCCTGGAATAAATAATTCATAAAGCTTGTGGTATTTGGGGCCCCATATACAAAAAGTACAAGATTATTTTTATCAGTCACAGGAGGGACTGATAGTTTACACTCACTGTACAAAACAGGTGAAAGGGATGCAAGTGCTTCACCAACTGGCCTGCCAAAGATTTCGGTTTTACCTCTATAGAACTGACTAATTTTGGACTAGTCACCATCATAGGTAATATTATTTTCATGTACATGCTGTGTTTCTGCTCACACTGCTACATTTTACTTTACATCTGCATTTCAGGGATGTTGTAGAGCTCAAGAACTTAAATATTAGCAGCTACATATTCTAAGGAAGCATCAGGAACTGAGGATGCATTATGCATCTTACTCTCTTCAGCCTCCTTTGGAGAATGATTGTCCTCCACCTCTTCCTCTGGGACCACTTAAAGAAGATGAATCAACTCATAACTTGACACACCTAATTATTATATGCTGGTAATATTCAAGAATGTTGCCAGATAAAGAAGAGGGTGTAGCCTTCATTCAAATATGCTTTCCTGATCTCAAATCAAAGGCCTTCCTTTAAGTAGTCATCTAATTAATTTAGGTCCAAATGAGCCTTCAGAGGAAAAACCAAATCCAGATGAGACATCATAAATGTGCAATTAAAAATTGTTCACTAATCTTATAATTATTAGCTATTTTCAAAGCAAGCCTTATAACAAGGCTGAGATCCCCTGTTGTTTATATCAGGAAAGAAAGAAAAAGATTCTCTAATTGTCTTTGTTTGAAATTAATTTATAATGAACTTAACTAAATTAATAAACACAGTAACCTAAAGGGTTTAGAAAGCAATTAAGAGGTATTTTTAAATTATTTAAAACAGCCAAAGTTATTACACTTATGGGTAGTCAAATTCTTTGCTTTGAAACAGTTCTAGCAACTGTCCTGTATTTCCTGGTTTCCTGATTTTTGAAAGGCTGCTCATATTTTTAATTTAGAAACTTCTAACAGAGGGAATCATTAATCATGATACTTCAGCAGAGATTTGTATTGCATGGGTTTCAGTATTAAGTTAAATATTCAGCTCTATTCTGGTACCAAGTGATGTGTGTTTAACTAATATTTAGGCTTTTATGCAAGATTCTCCTTCTCTTTGATCCAAACTCTCTCTCAGTACACACTGCCCACTAAATCTTGGCAGAAAAGATGGCAGAATGAGTACAGCACTATTTTCTCAATCTTTCTTTTTTGGAGGCAGCAAAGAGATGCAGCTGAGGGGTGCTTTTTTCTTCCAGCTACAGCAACAAAAGGTGAATGAGATGAGAAGAAAGCATGAGCTGCAGCATAGTAGGATTTCTGCAACAGGAAAACTGGCTTGTTTCTCTTCCTTTGCACCTGTCTAGTGCTGATCTCCAAGGCAGCGCTGCTTACACAGACTATAGAAATACAGCAAAGACTGAAAAGAAGATTGGCCGTCATGCCATGGCTTAGAAGGTAAATCCCTTTGCAAGTGAAAGAAAGGAAAGAAGTATGGTCTGTGTTCCCATCTCTGCTGTCATTTCTGGACCCCCACAGTCCACCATCTGGGCTAGCACACAGCACATTACTTCAAGTTCTTTCAGGCTTCTTCTGAAAAGCACCATGAGACAGAAACACAAATTTAGGAAACCTGATGCTAATGAAGCATTCACAACGATTCTGCTATTTCACCCGAATCCTTATAGCAGTAAACTCATTCTCCCCTCTTGATCCAGGTTATTCAGACAAGCCTCACTTTCAAGTAAGGGTTACTATTTCGTGGAGTGACAGGTTATAATGTTCTCAGGTCATTAGCCAGAAGCAGGTCACTAACCTTTTTCAAAGCAAAAGCTAAATGGGTTAAAAGAGAGAAGCAATATTTTGGGGCTTTTCAACCAACCTGTTGCTGCAACAAACTTTCGAAGACTGAAGAAGCACCTCTGTTTCTTAACGCAACTCTGGGGTTTTTTCCAGCTAAATCTGTTGATCTGATAAAATATAATGATCTCTTTCTAGAAATATTGCTTTTCGGACCACTAATATATCAAAACTATCCACCACAACAAATTAACAAGTTTGATACTAAGAAATTATTTCAGGTTGAACTCTGAGGGAGCATTAAACCTGTATTTCTCTAGTGCCAATAATACGCCATGCCATTTCAGACTGCACAAAGACAGTACAAACTTTAACAGGCCAGATTAAGTTCTTAGTGAGAAAAGTACATTTCCCCAGAGCACTTTGAGGATGAACCCTAAATGGTCAAAGCAGGGGGCAAGATTCCTGACACTGGCTGACCTGCACAGCCTTGTATTACCCAAGGTGATGACAGGACAATAGAGAAAGTGTAACGGAGGCCTCCAGCAGGTCATTAAGCAGAAGACATTGGCATTTGAAGTGTGCACCTGATATAAAGAAAAAACATTACTTGAAGGCTCCAGGAATAAGTGTTTACTTAAGACAAACAGGAATTCAATAGCAGCATTTACAGTTGGAGAACAATGAAACCTGTAAATATTTTCCACTCATTTAATTTAAAAACAAATCCACTTAATCTGCATTCTCATTTTCTGCATTTGCTCTCTGTTCTCACTATTGAAAACAATTTAAATAGGTGGAATATTCTTAGAAACTGACTTTGAAGCAATTACTATGAAGAGATCACTTCATATGTAGAGTAGGATATACGCAAACTGAAAGCAGGCTGAACAGGCATAATGTAAACAAACAAAGGGTAAAAAAAAAAAAAAAGGAAAAGCCATTCTGTGTAGTCAAAATGTATAAGTAATAAGACTAATGGGTAAAGCTGCCTTCTTAAAGGTCCATATTCACTTCAGTCACATCGTCCACCAGCTTCTAGTCTCCCCAGAAAGTACAGAAAACCCACAGAGAATTTCTGAAATCAGACTTCACAACATAATTCCTCTTCTCCCCACCTCTCCTGTTAAAAAATACATAGTGGAGCTCTGGCTTCTTCTTAAACAACTTAGTTACTCAAAGAGAAAAATGCTTCTGTCTTTCTTCTCCAGTTGGGTTCTAACACTTAACCATCTCAGATCTAACCACTCCTAGCTGGTTCTAATGACTGGTGGACCAGTCAAGAAGGCATGGTAATAGTCCTCCAGTGACACATCACAAATGTGGAAATGGGAAAGCATAGGTTTAATCAGAAATCTTAAGTCATAGATATTATTTTAATCCAAAACAGAAAAGACATAAAGGAAAGAGAACAGCATCAAAAACCGTCCATGATTTCAGTCCCCTGGTACAGAGTTAAAGTTTGGCTTTGAGAAAGCAGTGAATAGGCCAGCCACCTGGACCTTTAAAATAATTACAATGCTTTATGCACCAAAACGTGCAAATTATCCAGCAGTCAGGAAGTAGTCACCAAACTTCTGAGGCTGTCTGCCCACACACCCCCTTTTTTTCCCCTATAGGTACTTTGTCAATTTCTGCTTGTTTTCGGGACCTGAGGTAGCTGCTGCTCCAATGGGGCTGTCAAGTATCCAAGAACCCTTGACAAATGGCCACACTGTGTTTACAGGCCAACCTTACAACGTGTGCACAGCCACTGCAAGCAAGTTGAGGGCCAGCAATTTTTTTATCCAGAATCAGTAAACATAAACATCAAGCCTCTCACCAATCTGCTGTGAGGATGCATCAGGTCCGTATTTCAGATTTGCCCATAAGAGCAGCATACTCCAGATGCTTCAGTCCCATTCTCAGGAAACTTTCCGTGACTGAAGCCCAGGTTTTCTTAGGGTACCTTCCTGGTGTGCAGAACCTCTCACAGTCACATGAACCATCCAGTTATTCCTGGATGGTTTTTTTCTGCACATATTCCCACTGTGCTCATCATAATTATATTTAAAAGGAAGGTTCAGGTTGCTCTTTCACAAAAACAATTCTACTTGATAGAAAGATACGAAGACATGACACTACATGAGTTGCTGTGAGCTGAGGCAGGGCGTGGACACAGCCAGCATTTCACAGAAGCTGCCCTTGAAGGTGCCCTCCTCACATGGTGCTGTGGTACTCTCAGTGCAGGGGGCTGCTGCACATCCTGTGGGAAGTACAGCAGCTTATTTTTATAAATCCAAACAACTTCCACCACTATGCCATATCTTGTTGGTGGGTCCATGTTGTTTCCATCCATCCAAACTTTTAAAGGAACTTAGGACCCTAGTTTAACTGATAACCATTTAATAGATTGACACAAGGCAATATTATGTCAAGTCACTGCTTATATCACAAGGATGACTGTCTAGATTTTCTTTTTTAATTAAGTGATACAGTACAGGACCTTTAAAGCACAGCTCCATCTGCCTATGTGAAACTTTTGAGCTATGCTAAGAACAGATGGCCTTATTAGCATGTAGAAATAGTATTAGGCAGGTACTGGAGTGACCAACAAGGTGTGCTTTATTTTAATTCACTTTTCAGACAGATAAAAAACTTCAGGTACATTTTTTTAAAAAGGCATTACATACTTGGCACTGCATTAGTAATACCAGCATTTGCCTACAACAGTTTGAAAATAAGCTTTTCATTATGTCCAGACATGATTTACAGATAGAGTCCTTCAAATAGGAACCCTGTGCTAATTTTAAGACAAATAATTTCTTATGCCCATATCTGATTTACAGTTAGTTTTGTTCAAATAAAAATGTATGACGCAGATTTCCATTTGCATTCTCCCAGGTACTTCTATTTTTAGATGCAGGTCAGCTTTATACTCCTTTAACGTGCCTACAGCTCCAGTACAGCAAATGATGCCCCTTAGCAAGTTTATCTAACATTCTTTTAGATAAAAAAAACCTGTAAAATTGCTGACACAATTGTATCAACATTGATAAGAACAGCAAAGTGTTTGGACCTCCTACTTGATGGAAATCTGCTAAAGGAAATTACTAGGGCTTTTTTTCCCTTTCTTTTTTTTTTTTTTTTTTTTTTTTTATTGTAATTTTTTTATATGGAAAAAAAGACCAGAAAAGAGAAGTAGGTCTCTGAATACTGGAACCACATTGCTCTGACACAAAATGTCTTCTTCCATCTGTCAAGCTGGGGCTGCTCCAGAAGTCTTCACTGGCTCGCACTGCCAAGGCACAAGATCTCATCTCATCAGCTTCACCCAACTTTGTCTCCACCTGTCTCTCCCATTTCCTCTCACACTCACCTCCCAATCTCCACACTCTGCCCAAATTACTGATGACTGGCCCTTTTGGATTTTTTATCCACTCCCAAATGTGAACTTTCTTACATCCCACCCACGCTAAGACAAACAACCTCTTGGCCAAGTATTTCCCCTTCATCGAGGGCACTCAGAAAAGATCTGCTCTGAAAAACACTTCACTGTTAAAAATTATGGGAATATGTAGAAAACAGAAAGTGGTAGGTACGTTACTTTGTGTCTGATCTTTTGTCTGACACGTGTCTGGCTACATACAGACAATACAGATAAATACTTTAGCTTTAGCTAAAGGAAAAGCAAAAACTATTTCAGTACATTCTTTTCCCCAAGTAATAAGACTGGAGTTTGTTTTTCAACAGAAGTGAAAACTTAGTACATATTTGATACATACGTGTTTCTTTTTTCTTCCCTTCCCTATCAAAATATCAAGTCAAACAGAAATTCCTTGATTAGAAAAACAGGGTTTTTTCTATTTATCTTGTCTTTGTGATGGTCTGTAGTTTATACTTAATGAAAACATGACAATTTCAAATTCATGGATACATAATGAGAGGAATGTGCATTTACTATTCTTCTTGAAACTAAAAAAACTTATAATCCAAAGTTTGGAAACCCGGACAAAAAGGACTTAATTTACTCATTCCAGGCTCCATAAGGCCTCTGCAGCACAAGTGATGATCATGCAACTAAAATGTGTGTTTCAGGAATCTGTAACATTCCTTGCCGCAAGCTTCTGGGAAAGAATCAACTTTTTATGGTAAGAAGTTCTTCTATTAGCTAAATGATTCTGAGTTATTTGAAACTATAAATATTTGTCCAAATGTTTACATGACTGAGAAATTTTAGGTAAATTCCATCCAAACAATGAAGCAACTTCCAGCAATGTGTAACAAAAATAGTGCCTCCCTTACATTTTTACTTCAGTAAATGTCTAAAAGTGATCCCATAATCAGGAATCACAAGGAGAAATGAAAGACACTGGGAGGATGGCAACAATTGGAACAAAAACTCTTTTACTGTAACGTAGATAACATACGTGTAGGAAGATAGACTGTACCCAGTTCCATTTCTCAGGGATGTTCTCACTTATCTATTCTTCTCAAAGCTTCCAAATTATTTCTTGCTTCAGAAAAACATAACTATTTTTAGAAAACTTCTGAACACTGGTAAATATTTTAAAATAACACTTGGAAAGCCTACTAGAATGAAAATGCCTTTTTGTCCCCCACTGCTTAGTTTGTCACTATCAAATATTTCCCATTTTATTGAAAACACTTCCATAAACTGAGAAAACAAGATCCTGTAAATGATTACACCTAAAGTAAGCCACAATTCTGATCTAATAGGATGTTCTTTGAAAATAAAAATGCAGTTTTGATCACATAAACAACCAGCTCTTTCAAAATCATCTATTGTAAACTGCAAGGATTTAAAATTAAACATCAGATTAAAAGCTTTGTCAGTGATGAAATTATATAAATATAGCCTTACTATTACATGGGTTAAAACTGGAGAACATGAACATGTATGCAGGAAAAAAACAGAACTAAGTTTTGCTTGCAGCCAAAAGTTTAAGCTAACCTATTACATTAAAAAAATACTGTATAGTTAGTTTTGTCATAATGTTTTCTCAATTTTCTAAAGAATTAGTGAACAAAGTTGAAAGAAGAGTGTTACCCATGCAGCTTACAAACCATCTGCATGAGTATGTTTTTGAAGTCACAGCATGAAATTTTTGCTGACTACCTACAAGTAATATATTCCCTCACATCTCAAAAGAGACCTCTGGCTACCATGAAGCTACAGCACCTTGCATCAGCCCCACATTTCCATGGGCTTTTAAATATAGGAGTCTGAGAATTTGAATGAAAAACAAACAAAAAAAATCACAGTCCATCATGTAACACATTAACAATCATGATGTGTGGTACTTGGAAATATGACTAAGTTCTTTACTGTGAGGGGTGTGAGGCACTGGCACAGATTGCCCAGGAAAGCTGTAGATGCCCCATCCATGGCAGAGTTCAAGGCCAGGTTGAACGGAACTCTGAGCAACCTGGTCTAGTGGAAGGTGTCCCTGCTTATGTTTAGATGATCTTTAAGGTCCCATCCAACCTAAACTGTCCTGTAATGCTATGACTGCTGTAAATAACTATGAAGTTTGACATAGGACTAAATAAGATTAAGGTCTATACAGTGGAAGCAGCCTCCAAAGATTTGATAGACAACAGCAATCCAGCACTCTGACTTCAGAAACCAGTAAAGGATTTCCACCCCTGCTGTCTCCCTATGGGCAAGTTCCCAGGATGTTAGAGAAGGCCAATTCCCACCTCATATTAAAGGCTGGTTTGAGAAGCAGACTTTCACTGTAGAAAATCTGCTATATTGCATCAGCAGTTGGAAGAATAAAAGGCAAGGAGGGTAATGTGTGGCAGGAGTCATGTCCTGCCAGTTGTTTCTCATCCTGCAAAACTTAAAATCATACTTTTTGACCTCATCCTGTTGCAGAGTGATGGGATTTTCCAATGTTGTTGAAGTGCTACACAAAGAGATTGATAAGAGAAAACACTCATTAAAGAGCTTCAGGAAACCACCTCAAAAGGTATCACTTCCCAGTGCTGACTTCTTAGTGACAGGATACTGCGTTGAAACTTTACTGCCTAGTCTGGCATCTTCTGGAGACTCTAAATTGAGCAATTGTTTATCACTACTTTTAGAGAAAAGGAAACAGGTTTTGGTGAGCAAAGATACCTGGAGCAGCTTATGCTGGACCAAAAGTGATATAAGCAATGCTGACTTTGCAACAAATCAGCTAAAGAACACTAAAGAACAGTAAGAAAATTCATTCCAGAAGAGATGGCAACAAAAAAAGAAGGAAATAATGAAGGGCTTGGAAAAATAATGTAGTTGCTAAACCAAAGTGAGGAGTTTTCAGTGAGGACCCAGTGAAAAATGCTATCCCCTTAAAACACCAGTGGTGTTCTGCGTAGCACCTAGAAGTCTCTTGTTCAACTCCCTCAGTCCAATCATACTAGATTTATGAGATCACAGCACTTTGCTGTAAAATTCCCCCCCTTAAAATACCTTTTAAGGGTTGTTAAAGCTATCAGCTCCCTTACAGTAAATTTGAAAATGAAGCCACAAAACTACCTGATAAAGCACATATGCTATAAATCCATAAAACTAGATCACAAATAAAACTATAATGGCCAATAAAAAGTCACTTGGATTTAAAATAAGAAACCAAACCAGTAAACAACAAATTACACACTAAAAATACCCCTCCCAGTCTTCTCCCTTCCAACCTTCACAGAAAAGCTCCAAAAAATTAAGTTGCTCTGGTCTAGCGGAATGTGTCCTTGCCCATGGCAGGGGGCTGGAACTAGATGATCTTTGAGGTCCAACCACTCCATGAGTCTGTCATTCTGTACTTCAAGCATCCTAAGATATTCAAAACAACAGGACATTAAAATGTAAGAAAAAATACTGTCTTAACTGGTATCTTGCTGAACACCCATCAAGTGCTGATTTTGCAGAAGTCAAGCAGATTTGGTCTGCATTTACGTACTTTCCTTGGAGTCCTTTGGAAGGGAAGCAAGAAAAAACCTTAAATGTTTCTCTGATGTGAACTCAATAGCTTGTTTCAAAATATTGTCACTTTAATACAAACTTTGGTTACCTCTCCAAGGCACAAAGTGCACAGAGTCCACTCCAATCTCATGTTGTTGAAGGATCCCACTCTGAGAGAGAACTGGGAACACTGGAGACAGATTTCTGTTAAAAGCATTTGCAGATGTGAGGAGGTGGGCTACTTTTTGCACTAAGTCACCTGCAGCTTTTCACGTGAACAAAATACTACACTCAGAAATAGCCTGAGGATATAGGAGCTCCCTTGTGAGTTCAGCCTGTCACTGGCACAGCTTTGGAGCTGCAGGGCAGAGCACAGCTCCTCACGCCCTGACACAGCAAAGTCCCACCCATGAACCAGAACAGATGAACAGGAGAAACACTGAAGGATGCTGTTCAATTAAAACAGATGTCACCTTGCCCAACTTAAATATGACTTGGCAAGCCAGCAATGTCACTTCCAGCCAGATCTGTTTGCACTCAGAACCATTCTTCCCCTCTGCAATACTCCCTGTATATACTTTGTGCAGCAGAAAGGGGAGGCAGCCAGAACAAACTGAATTAGTGCCACTGGTGTTTTCCTGAAAGTGGCTCACCAAAGACTGGACAATCCCAATCTAGGCAAAGATTCAACTCAGACTACAGACTCAACACAGCAACAGCTGTCCTGCATGTACTGTTGCCATGAGTACACACGTTAGCACATCTGAGAGACATTATGGGAAAAAAAGTAATGCAATCTCTAATGCAAGCTGAGAAACTGAAAGGAAAGTTTGGGTCTATTACAAGACCTTAAATCTAAAAGTCTCTAGTTGTGACATAGGAAAAGAAAAACATAGTCAACAAACACTGAGGGGAAATGGAAAGTGCAAATTTTACTTACTTTTTCTGGGACACCCTCTCCTGCCTGCACCTATAATTAGCAGGGATACACTTTCTTTGAAGCTCTGCACTAGTCCTCTTTTAGGCAACTGAATTCCAACAAGGCTACGAGATTTTGGCAAAGTTTCACTTTAAGAGACAGTCTTTGCAATTACAAGTTTCTGCTGGATTTGTTCTGCAAAGTATGTAATTGGCACTTGTGCTGATGCACTTCATTTCAACAAATTGTAAACATTTTCCTTTATTTTCCCACTCCTCTTTGAGTGTAAAGACATGCATATTTCTCCTGTCAATGCTATGAAATGAATCAGATGAGCATGTTTACTGACATCTTCCAAGCTGCTTTTATTAGTAGCTCAGTATTAAGCTGGGGGAAGGAAAGGAGGAAAGCAGTCTCCCATCCTGAGGGAACTCCTTCAACCAGGACTTTAGAACCAAATGCTAACCCCGATTGGTTTTGCTGGGTTAAGGACAGGGTGGCACAGGACTTTGGCTAGAGCTGAGATTGTGCCACTCAATATACTCAACCATGACAGATAAGGCTGCTCCTTCATTCAGTACTGAGCAATCAAGGTTCAGGTCAAGGAAATATCAGTAATCTAAAAAGATAAAATACACTGGAGAGACAGGAAAGTGGGGACAGCATGTACTCTTCATTCTCTTCTGGCTGCAATTTCTATCACAATTTCTTTCTGGTTTGCAATTTCAAGCCAAACCCACCATCAGTGGTCCTGCTCTTGCTCTTAATCAAGTCATCAGACCCCTCAATTTAAATTAAGCATAAAATCCTTAACAGAGACCACAGATAAATCAGCATGACTGATATTTTAAAGTCTTCCAGAATCATAGAATCATCAAATGGTCTGGGTTGGAAAGGACTTTAAGGATAATCTAGCTCCAACACAAGGCCAGGTTTAAGCTGAGTGGGCTCTGTTGCAACAGCAATTTTTTAATAAGGGTCACCTGCTCTACACAGAAAATCACAGCACTTTCGGATGGGCATTTCTGCCCCTCCTGTCCTACAGCTTCACTGTGCCTTGAAACATGACCACCTGTTGAATGAGAATGATGAACAGCAAGCAGCTTTCAATGAGGTTGTTAGGAAATGGAAAAACTTTATCTCTTTCAAAATTGAAAGCTTGTTTTACCAGGGCCTCCCCCAAAGAGAACAAAACCTTCAGAAGTCCACTTAAAAAAAGTAACTTAAAAATGGCATATTTCAAAATAAGAGCATAAGTTTAGTATTCAATTTTTGCAATGCCAAATAGCAATTTCAAAAGATTTATTTTTAAAGCACAGAATGGAAACTTGGTCCTCTTCACAAATACAAGGTACACTCACTGCTCTGAAGGAAGATCATGCATTAAGCAGCATTGTTCATTCAAAGAGCTGAGTTTTAAGTCAGTTAAGAATTACAGCTAGTAGGGAAGAAGAAAACATTTTAGATTTCTAAATGCTTTTTCTAGTTTCTGCTGCTTAGCACTACATCATGCCTACAGATATATATAAATTGCAAGTAACATGATTATGCTGAGGGTTATGCACAACCTCCAATGCTAAATCAGAATTTAAAAATACACTCTCTGTTGAAATTTTTCATTACAAAAAAGTCCAGATTGAGAAGACAGGCATTCAGGAACAAATTCACAGAAACTAGGCAGGCTGAGACATGCAAACATTCAACAAATCATGCACTGCACACACACATTGCACTAAGGACTAAAGAACTGCATAGACTGAAATGCTAGGCTACCAAGGACAGATGTTATCCAAAGAGCTTTGAAAACTATGCATTTCATTAACAGTTGCTAAATTTTGTTGTGTAACTAGCCCTACACTGATTTGCGTTACTATATTGTGGTTCTACAGGAAACTTTCATATCCATTACTGGAACACAAAGTCTGAGAAGCAAAGAATTAGGCCCCAAGTTTTGTTGGTTTTATATGCGACTTTATTTTATAACAGTATTCAGAACTGAACAGACTAGCTACAAAAACTTCAGCTGGTATTTCTTTTCCTCTTCACCTATTAAAAATGGTGAAGATGGAAACAGAAAAGCTTTCAAGGCTTTAGCTGGTATCAAACCGTGTGCCAGACAGAAAAGAGTCAATGAAGGTACTCTAGAACACAATCTCAACTGGGACACAATACAGAACTCCAGCTTGATTCAGCTGCTTGAGGAGGCATGGGATCCATCACCTCAGCAGCCTGAAGTCGGATTACTTTTTAACTAGTTAGATGACCTTTCAAATGTATCACTGCACATCACTCCCAGTCCCAGGGACAGTACTGATAACATCCCTGCTTACTGTAGCAGCCTGGACGAGTTTGAACTTGCTTTTAGTATTTTCTGCTCATTCTTCAGTACACAATTTCTTTGTGCCACTAAAAACAGTATTAGGGTCCTGTCCCATTACTATTACCAAAGCCTATTTCAAGGATCCAGACTTGTCTCATGCTCTTCAGTTTCATCAGGCAGTTCTTCAGCAGATGCATCACACACATCGTCCTGGCCATCTGCAGGCTGATTTGGCTCATCAGGTTCCCCAGCTGCAATCTGAGTTGCTTCTTCTTCCTCTTCTTCCTCAACTTCCCCATCATCCTCTACATCCATCTCAAACACTCTGATGTGGCGGAGGTTTGAACTTAGCTGTAGAGACAGTAAGAAGTCCCTGTTAATGACCAAATAAGTAAAAACACCAACAGCATTTTAACTGCCAGCCAATAGCTTTGAAAATAACCTTTATCTTTGAAATGGAGGTTTAAAGGGAATTATCAACTTTTTTATTGCTCTACAGGCTGAGAAGTAAAGCAAGCAGATTGATTACCTTCAATTAAAGTTTTTCCATCCTGTGCTATTAGACTGGTATGACTGTATCTTGACACACTAATAGCAGATTATGAGAAAATAATCTATTTGTTTTTTTTAAAAAAAAAGCTAACTTTTAGGTTACCACTTTGGACAGCACATTTCCTTTAACAGACAGGCTTTTTCAGAGATACTGCACTTACCACACAAGAAACTTTTCTAATGCCATTTACAGAAACATACTGAGCTTTCATGTTCTCCAGAACTCTCCACTGACTCTCCAAGAAGACAGTACGTGTGGGTATCTCACCGCTTCGCTCATCCAGCCTGCACACAGCAAGAAAAAATCACAAAGCTGGTTCACAAGAAACAACTGCAGTTCTAAGAAAAAGCCTCCAATCTCACCATATGCAACAAGCAAATAAGCCTATGAAACCATCGTAATGCTGCTACGACACTTTAGAGGAGAAGTTTCAACTGTAGAGACACAGCCCGTTCCAACCAAGTTAAAAACATTAGAGCAGGTGAGATGGGACTTGTAAAGTCTGATCTTCCCACCAGAAACACCTATAGCAGGATGTAGGTGGCTTTTTTCAAACCTCTCCTCTGCACAGAGCAGTTTCCAAACACAGTCCTGGATGCAGTACCCCCACTAACACAGAAGTTTGGCCTCCATGACCTTTCAAATATGCATCACTACCCCACTCACAGGGATTGTATGAAGAAGACACTCCCTACCTATTACAGCAGCCAAGATTAGTTTGAACTTGCTCTTAATATTTTCTGTTAATTCTTCAATGCACAATATCTTTGTGGCATTAAAAGTTAATTTACAGTTCAGTGCGGCTCTTTATCTTGAAATAAAAATGCATTACAAGCAAACCACTAGAGAAGAATGGGAGAAAAGTAAATGGAAGGAACACACAGCAACTAAAGAATTGGATTCACTGATTGAACTACATTGGTCTTTGTGTGTGTGTTCATTTTCACCTAATGAATGCTCTCCTCTACCTATGCCAATGGAAACAGCAGTACCAGTTCTGATGTTTTAAGGTTAAGCTGACAATATTTGTAAGGGTGGCTACCAGGGAAAGATCAAGAAATACCTGTGTATTCTTATTACAAGGCAGAGGTATATGAGCATATATGCTGAAAACATCCTACACTGAAGTATTCTGACTAGCAAAGTTAGCACCTTCTAAGGAAGATTTCTGATTCTGCAAGGTGTCTTCAGCTGATCCTTCCATTTCACGGCAGACAGGTACAGAACTAGTATTAGTATCAAAAAACCCAAAACCAACATGCCAAAAACCATAAAACAAACTATTTAAGAAGCTTCCATCTCTCCCATCCTACTCTCCTGGCAGAAAAAGAGTTTGTCTTTAAAATATTTATACACCCACAAAGCACGAGTAACCATACACAATTACAATATTCGCTTAGTTTGCTTTTCAGTTCTACATTCTCAGATTTGCTCAAGGTTTTTCAATACCTTTCCATAGAATCCCAAATGGATTTCCTATCTTGGTCCTCATCCACATATACTGAAGATAAAGGCAGCTGAGCCAAGACCCTCTCCTTCCCCTCTTGTTGCACACTCTCTTTCAGAACTACAGTTACAGTTTCATCATCGTAGAAGTGAGCATCCAAACAACTGTAGCATCTAAAGGAAAATAAATTAGAAAGCATCAAGTAACAGAAAATAATGCAGAACTAAAATATTTTAAAGTTGACCAGCACTCATGTTTAAAAGTATTCAGTACTTAACAATGAGTTTCATAGTAAATAATAATAAAATAATAAAAGAGGTCAGTTGTGCAGCTATGACTGAACGATAGCTATAATCTGGCAGGCTCCTGCATCATGCGAGAAAAATTATTCTGAAGGGGAAAAAAAAGCAACTTACAAAAAACCCTTATTAACAACCTTCACATTTCAGATGAAACATAAGAAACAGTAAACATAAATACCTAAGAAAATTTAGAAATTCAGCTGAAGGTACTGAGGGCAAATCATACCTGGCTTCTGTACACGAAAAGGACGAGTTTACTCTATCATATAAGATGGCCACATTCCGGCATACCAAGTCTTATCTTACTTAAAGAACATCACAGAGGTAAACAATACCTGTTTCCAGCTAGATTTGTTTCTTGCACATGTGTTAAATCTTTAGTTTTCAACTGCAAAATTAAAATTTACTTGACCTTGAGATGAAGTGCAAAGTAAGATTTGCACTATTCTTCAGCTTCATGCACCTGTACCATTTCTTACATCTGGATTCACCCAGGTGAGTTAACTTCAAAGGTAACAATGCGAGAAAACCAATAAGAAATATGATTTTTAATTCAGCAATCAGCAAGAAAAATCAAATATACTGACCTGGAGTCTGAGCTCTCATTTATACTGTTGTTCAAGAAGTTTCCAAACTCTACTGCAAGAATCCCATTACTGACAGACCTAGAACAACAGAGTTAATTGTCTCAGTGACAAAAGCCTTTCTCTTCACTGAGAATCAAAAATCTCTAATGGCAACTGTGGTACAAGATGGTGAAAGAGCCTAAGCTTAGCACGATACATGGCTACATGCCAAAATTATGCGATTGGTGGATGGGAATCTTATAAATTCTTCTGCTCCTCAAAAAAACAAGACTAATGGAGTCAAATGGAAAACTACATCTGGCTTACGTAGAGAAGAGAAAGCCATCATTAAATTACAGAAGGCAAGACGTTAATCAAAGAATACTATTCACAGTAAGACAAAGCAACAGTGGAAGCAGGATTCTTTGAAATTTTTTGGAAGTTTCCACAATTAAGTAATTCTGTTAGCTGCAATCTAATGGAGTCTGATTTCTACCGTATCCCAGAACCATCTTAGGTCTTGAGATTAGACATTCTGAGTCTAATACAACACAAACTTCTGCTGTACTTCATAATGAACTCCTCATTTTCTCTAGTATTCAAGAGAGATTGTATTCATGGCACTCATTCCTTATTTTTATAAACAGATTTAAATTGTAACTGGCAAAGCTCACACATCACTTCCTCCCTCTTTTTGTCTTACCTGGAAGTATCGGTATGTCTCCTCAAAATGTGTATTTTAGAAATAGAATTTTCTAACATGGTGAAGAGAACATAATGTAAA